>NC_077230.1:383562409-383868243 GCF_027887165.1 Monodelphis domestica | reverse complement strand
GAAAATCCTTATGACAAATATGCTTAGTTAAGCAAAGAAAATTATTACATTGACCATCCATAAGTATATCTCTTTATGCACCTTGAGCCTGCCCTCCCTCTCATGGGAAATGAGCAGCCTGCTTCATCTACAGCTGTATGGACTCATGGTTGGTGATATATTGGTTAAAGTTCTTGAATTTTTCCAAGTTGTTTGTCTTTACTGTGTTGTGATAATTACATAAATGGTTCTTTCTCTGTTTTCTTTATTTCACAGCTATTCATATGGGGCTTCCCAGTTTTCTATGAGAACTCTTCTATTGCTATTGAAAACTAATCTAAAAAAATAAATTTTCTTAATTTCTTACAGTACAATTAGATTCTACTAGGTTTGGTCATTGCAGAAATAGTTTTGTATGTATGAGTCCTTTTTCTCTTTCTTTAATCTCTTTGGGAGATAAACCTAGTAGAGGTACTATTTGGTCAAAAGGTATATGGGCAGTTTAATGGCTTTAGAGGCTTAGTTCCAAATTGCTTTCCCACATGACTGGAACAATTCATGGCTCTATCAAGAATGCATCAATATGGGGGGCAGCTGGGTAGCTCAGTGGATTGACAGTCAGGCCCAGAGATGGGAGGTCCTAGGTTCAAATCTGGCCTCAGATACTTCCCCGCTGTGTGATCCTGGGCAAGTTCCTTGACCCCCATTGCCTAGCCCTTACCACTCTTCTGTCTTGGAACCAAGACATAGTACCACTCTTCTGTCTTGGAACCAAGACATAGTACTGATTCTAAGACAGAAGGTAAGAGTTTTAAAAGGAGTGCATTGATCTGTCTGTTTCCTTTTGCCCTTACAATAATTATCATTCTGCTTTTATCATAATTTGCAACCAGATGGGTTTGAGGTGTTATACAGTTACTTTAATTTACAGTCCTCTTAATATTAGTGATTTGAATATTTTTTTTAATATGGTTGTCAATAGTTTAGAATTCTTCCATTGAAAACTTCTTGTTTTAACTGCTTGATCACATGGGTCGATGGGGATATAATTGGGGATATAGACTCTAAATGATCATCCTAGTGCAAATATCAATGGCATGGAAATAGGTCTTGATCAGTTACACACGTAAAACCCAGAATTGCTCATTGGCTACAGGAGAGGGATTGGGGAAGGGCAGGGAAAGAACATGATTCATGTAACCATGGAAAAATATTCTAAATTAAATTAAATTAAAAAAAAAAAAGAAAACTGCCTGTTTTATTATCATTTGACCATTTGTCTATTGGGGAATGGCTCTCATGCTTATAAAATTAAATCAGCTCCTTATGCATCTTGGAAATAGACTTGAAAAACTTGCTGCCAAATGAAGTGGGCTCAGTGGGTAGAGAACCATATATCAGGTCCCGAGTTAAAATGTAGCCTCAGATACTTCCCAGCTGTGTGACCCTGGGCAAGTCACTTAACCCCCATTGCCTCACCCTTACTGCTCTTCTACCTTGGAAACAATACACAGTATTGATTCTAAGACAGAAGGTAAGGGTTTAAAAAAAAGAAAAAGAGAATTGATACGTGTATAGATTCTGAGACAGAAAATAAGGATTCAAAAGAAAAGTTTGCTGCCAAGATTTTCCTTCCTTTTACCTATTCCTCTTCTAAGTTTAACAATATTGGGGTTTTTTTTGTGCAAACACTTCTTAATTTTACACAATCAGAATTGCCCATTTTCTATAATCCTCTCTAACCCTTGTGTGGTCATAAACCCTTTCCCTCTCCATAGATCAGAAAGGTAATGTGTTCCTTGTTTCTCTGCTTCGAAGATGATAGCACCTCTTATAACAATAATAGCTAGCAACTTTAGATCTAAATGGTATATCCATTTGGAAGCTTATCTTCGTTCCCATGGCCTCTTTTTTTTTTTTAATCACTTATCTTATCAGTTCCTGCCACCAGTCTGGTAAGGTAGGTCTGACAGGTGTTTTCGTTCAGCAGATAAGAAAACTGACCCTGAGAGTTTAAGGCAATCCAATTGCCCAATATCATTTAATAATTTTGTGGTAGAATCTAGGCTAGAACCCAGGTCTCCCAGCTTATGGTCCTAAAGAAAGGGAAAATGCTCATTGCTTTAACTTAGTTTGTGGTCAGCCCTTCTTCAGATGGAGCTGGGGTTGGGGAGCATGAGATTGATGGAGGTAAAGATGAAAGATTAAGATCCCCATTTTACAGTTGAGGAAACTGAAGTCAAGATCAGCCTGGCCATGTTATCAGCCCTTTACATATATTATCTCATTTCATCTTTACAACCACTCTGGGAGGTGGGAACTATTATGATCCCTACTTTACAGTTAGGCTAGAGATAAGGTTACTAAGCTATTCTAGATTCTAAGTAAAATGTCATCAATGCAATAAGGGGAGTGTTGAAAAAATAATCAAATAACACCCGTGGGTCTCCAGAGGAGGGAAAGGTCTGTGCTGGCTGGGGAAATTGGAGGCAGCGTCCTAGAGCTGACATCTGAGCAAAGTCTTAGTGTGGGCAGGATTGTGATAGGTCAAGAAGTATAGAAGGGTACTGGCTCTGGAGAACATTTCAGAATGGGGAACATTCTGAATAAATACAGTAATTTAGGGTGTGAAGTTCAGGACCACAGAGTTACACTCTCAGGGACCAGAAATCATTTAATTTATTATTTAATCATTTCGATCACGTTCAATCCTTTGTGACTTCATTTGGGGTCTTTTTTTTTAACCCTTACTTTCTATTTCAAGACACAAGGGCAAGGGCTAGGCAGATGAGGTTCAGTGACTTGCCTAGGGTCACATAGCTAGGAAGTATTTAAGACCAGATTTGAACTCAGATCTTCCTGACTCCAGGCTTGGCATTCTATCCACTGAGCTACCTGGCTGCTCCCATTTTTTTTTTTGGCAAAAATAACTGGAGTGTGGGGGCAGCTGAGTAGCTCAGTGGATTGAGAACCAGGCCTAGAGACAGGAGGTCATAGGTTCAAATCTGGCCTCAGCCACTTCCCAGCTGTGTGACCCTGGGCAAGTCACTTGACCCCCATTGCCTAGCCCTTACCACTCTTCTGCCTTGGAGCCAATACACAGGATTGATTCCAAGATGGAAGGTAAGGGTTTAAAAAAAAATAACTGGAGTGGTTTTCTATTTCCTTCTCCAAATCATTTTACAAATGAGGAAACTGAGGCAAAGTAGGTTAAGTGACTTGCCCAGGGTTACACAGCTAGCAAGTATCTGAAGCCAAATTTGAATTCAAGTTTTCCTAATTCCAGGTCTCAAACTCTATCCACGGTGTCACCTAGCTGCCCTAATCCAGTTTAGTTGAAACCATTTCATTACCTTAGCAAAGTGCCTGACACAGATTAGGAGCTTAATAAATATTTATTGACTGACTGATTGACTGACCTAGAGGTCAGATAATTTACAAAGATCTTCAGGAAAACTAAGGCAGAGTTTTAAAAATCTATGATTAGTGTTGTTATTAATAATAAAACTCTATTTAGAGACGTACTTCATTCTGTTTAGAATTTATTTCTTTATTCTCTGTAAGTCAGTTCCTTTATCTACAAACAAACAACTAGGTGCTGGAGCGGATAGAGCCGTGGTCTGGGGCTGGGATATCCGAGTTCAAATTTGGCTTCATATTACTCACCAGCTACTTGACCCTGAACGAGTCTCTTGACCTCAGTTTCCTTCATTGTAAAATAGGAAGCATAATGGTAGCCTGGGGGAGTTATTATGGGGATCAAATGAGACAGTATATGGAAAGGGCTGATAACTGTGCCAGGTACATCTTGACCTCATTTTCCTTAGCTGTAAAGCATGGATCATAATGGTACCCGGGGCAGCGATTGTGAGGATCAAATGAGATAACCTGTCGAGGGCTGATAACAGTCCTTAATACATGCTCGTTTCCTTCCTTCCAGGGTAACTCAGTCCTAGTGTCTCAGTGTCCCCCAAGGCATGGGTCTTAAGCATAACCTACCAGGGAGTAATCAAGATATCTGACTTGTGGTCTTCAGGGTTTAGGGCTTTCCCTAATGGGTAGATAGAAATTGTTTGATGGCTAAGTATCCTGATTCTTGGGGGACTGCTAACCCTCTGTGCCTAATTTTAGCAGACCAATTCCTCTGGAGGGCCTTTGTTAGAGAAATTTGTCTGCACTCACCCAATGGTCCAAACTCAGGGTTCAAGGGGTCAGCATTGCTGGCATCTAGTAGATTAAATTTTTTTTTTTATTTAAACCCTTACCTTCCATCTTGGAATCAATCCTGTGTATTGGCTCCAAGGCAGAAGAGTGGTGAGGGCTAGGCAGTGGGGGTTAAGTGACTTGCCCAGGGTCACACAGCTGGGAAGTGTCTTAAGCCAGATTTGAACCTAGGACCTCCCGTCTCTAGGCCTGGATCTCAATTCACTGAGCTACCCAGCTTCCCCCTAGATCACATTTCTTCTGTAATTTACAAATTACTGTTGGCTTTCTCCACCACCTTGCGAAGCAGGTAATAATAATAATAGTTTGCATTTATGTCAATGTCATTTTTGCTTATGCTTTGTTTTCAGAGGACCAATGATGGCACCGGATGTTGTCTTAACTCAAGAATGAATTGTACTAGGGGATAGCTGGGTGGCTCAGTGGATGGAGAGCCAGGCCTAGAGATGGGAGGTCCTGGGTTCAAATTTGGCCTCAGACACTTCCCAGCTGGGTGACCCTAGGAAACTTGCCTAGAGTTACTACTAGTAAGCATCTGATGAAGGATTTGAGTTCAGGTCTTCCTCTCCCAGGTCTAGTATTCTGATCAGTGAGATATCTAGCTGCCTCCAGGTGTCACAACTATTAATTGTCTCTATTTATAAGTGAGGAAACTGGATCAAAATGGTATTTGAAAAGAACATTGAAATGAGAGGAAAAAGTACCACCTTTGGCCTTAATTATCTCATCCTCCTTTCCTGTTTTCTAAGATTCCTTTCAGCCCCTACATTCTGCTTTCTAGCATTCTGAATTTAAGGGCCCTCCCACACCTGACATTCTGTGCTCCAAGGACTCTCCCAGCATTGTTTGTTCTAAGGTCTCTCCCAGCTCTGACATTCTGTGTTCTAAGGTCTCTCCCAGCTCTGACATTCTCTGTTCTAAGGGCTCTCCCAGCTCTGACATTCTCTGTTCTAAGGGCTCTCCCAGCTCTGACAGTCTCTGTTCTAAGGTCTCTCCCAGCTCTGACATTCCTTGTTCTAAGCTCCCTCCCAGCTCTGACATTGTCTGTTCTAAGGTCTCTCCCAGCTCTGACAGTCTCTGTTCTAAGGTCCCTCCCAGCTCTGACATTCTCTGTTCTAAGGTCTCTCCCAGCTCTGACATTCTCTGTTCTAAGGTCCCTCCCAGCTCTGACATTCTCTGTTCTAAGGTCCCTCCCAGCTCTGACATTCTCTGTTCTAAGCTCTCTCCCAGTTCTGAATTCTCTGTTCTAAGCTCTCTCCCAGGTCTGACATTCTCTGTTCTGAGGTCTCTCCCAGCTCTGACATTCTCTGTTCTAAGGTCCCTCCCAGCTCTGACATTCTCTGTTCTAAGGTCCCTCCCAGCTCTGACATTCTCTGTTCTAAGGTCTCTCCCAGCTCTGACATTGTCTGTTCTAAGGTCCCTCCCAGCTCTGACATTGTCTGTTCTAAGGTCTCTCCCAGCTCTGACATTCTCTGTTCTAAGGTCTCTCCCAGCCCTGACATTCTCTGTTCTAAGGTCTCTCCCAGCTCTGACATTCTCTGTTCTAAGGTCTCTCCCAGCTCTGACATTCCCTGTTCTAAGCTCTCTCCCAGCTCTGACATTCTCTGTTCTAAGGTCTCTCCCAGCTCTGACATTCTGGGTTCTAAGATCTCTCCCAGCTCTGACATTTTCTGTTCTAAGGTCTCTCCCAGCTCTGACATTCTCTGTTCTAAGGTCCCTCCCAGCTCTGACATTCTCTGTTCTAAGGTCCCTCCCAGCTCTGACATTCTCTGTTCTAAGGTCTCTCCCAGCTCTGACATTGTCTGTTCTAAGGTCCCTCCCAGCTCTGACATCGTCTGTTCTAAGGTCTCTCCCAGCTCTGACATTCTCTGTTCTAAGGTCTCTCCCAGCTCTGACATTCTCTGTTCTAAGGTCTCTCCCAGCTCTGACATCCTCTGTTCTAAGGTCTCTCCCAGCTCTGACATTCTCTGTTCTAAGGTCTCCCCCAGCTCTGACATCCTCTGTTCTAAGGTCTCTCCCAGCTCTGACATTCCCTGTTCTAAGCTCTCTCCCAGCTCTGACATTCTCTGTTCTAAAGTCTCTCCCAGCTCTGACATTCTCTGTTCTAAGCTCTCTCCCAGCTCTGACATTCTCTGCTCTAAGGTCTCTCCCAGCTCTGACATTCTCTGTTCTAAGGTCTCTCCCAGCTCTGACATTCTCTGTTCCAAGACCCTTCCCAGCCGTGACATTCTGTGTTCTGAGAAATGATCCCACCCTTCTCCCCCACTCTTTGGACCTTTCCCCAGATCTCAGCTCATTCCTTGCTCACTATCCCTATCTGCAGGCACACACCATGGAAGAGACCCACTCCCACACATACACTTGCTCCCCAGTCTGCAGCTTCCTCTGACAAACATTTTCCATTGCTGTTCTGGTGCAAAGCAGGTTACAGGTGAAAACAATCTCAGAGGTTTCCGTTCTCTGGGTCCTCCCACTGTCTGGTTATTTACTGCCCCAGCCCCTGCCCCACTCAAGGGCTGAGTAAGTTCTCTGCCCAGGACCTAGATAGATGACTTCAGAGTAACCTCGAGTTGTCCCGCCCATGGCAGGCCAGCTTCAGCTTGAATAGACCCGACGCCTCTGGGTTGATATTTTCTTGCAGTTCCTTTGGATTCCTTCCATACATGTGCCATTCTGCCCACGGCTCCCCTTGCCCAGAGCCTTTTAGAGGACTCAGCTCTCCAGACTCAGTTTGCAGAGGCAATGGGGTACAGTCCAAAGAGCAATGATTTTTGATTCTAAAGACTTGACTCTATAGATTTTAGAAGTGGCTGAACTGGGTTCGATTTCTACCTCTCATACTACCTTAAGCAAGTTTCTTAATCTCTCTGGGTCTCAGTTTCCTATCTGTAAAACAAGGGGTTTGGACTAAATGGTCTCTGAGGTTCCTTATGGTTCAAAATCTGACTTTATGATTCTTTCCCTAGGGAGCCTATGTCCGAGCAAGGAACTTAGCATTGGCCTACAACTTTGGGTACATGGTTGCCAGCCTCAATAACTCCCCTCCTGCTGCCCATGCCCCCCCCAACCTGATCTATAAGATCAATAATCTACCAGTGAACAAACCTTCTTCTGCAAGTCACTCTCCATTTATGTCAGTTTTCCCATCTATAGAATTAGGGGATTGGATTAGAAGCTCTCTAAGGGAGGGGAGATAACTAGGTAGCTCAGTGGATTGAGAGCCAGGCCTAGAGACCTAGAAGTCCTGGGTTCAAATTTGGCCTCAGATACTTCCTAGCTATGTGACCCTGAGTAAGTCACCTAACTCCTGTTGCCTAGACCTTACCATTCTTCTTTCTGCCTTGGAACCAACACAGTATTAATTCTAAGATAGAAGGTAAGGGAAAGAAAGAAAGAAAGAAAGAAAGAAAGAAAGAAAGAAAGAAAGAAAGAAAGAAAGAAAGAAAGAAAGAAAGAAAGAAAGAAAGAAAGAAAGAAAGAAAGAAAGAAAGAAAGAAAGAAAGAGAGAGAGAGAGAGAGAGAGAGAGAGAGAGAGAGAGAGAGAGAGAGAGAGAGAGAGAGAGAGAGAGAGAGAGAGGAAGGAAGGAAGGAAGAAAGAAAGAAAGAAAGAAAGAAAGAAACTCTCTAAGATCTGTTTCATTCCTAAATCTAAAGTTCTTCCTAGCTCTGATACTAAAATATATTCTAATATTTTCCAGTATTCTGATATGTTCTTGGTCCCTCCTAGCTCTTACACTTCTCAGCTCTGGGCATGTTCTCTGACTGTCCCCCTGTAACTTTACACACCTGTAAAGTTCTCCATCCTCTGCTCTGCCAAGGGACCTTCCTGGCTTCCTTTAAGTCCCAAGTAAAATCCCACCTTCTAGCTTGAACAGACTGGACAATTCTGGGTTGGTGTTTTCTTCCCCAACTATGTCTAGAAAGCCTTCCCCAGCTCCTCTCAATTCTAGCACCTTCTCTCTTTTAATTATTTTCTATTTATCCTGTGTATAGTTTGCTTCTATTTGTTTGCATGCTGTCTACCCCATTAGATTGTAAGTTCCTTGAGGGCAGAGACTATTTTTGTCTCTTTCAGTATCCCAGCACTTAGCATGATGCCTGACACATAATAGGTGCCTAATAAATGTTGAATGATTAATTGGTTTTTATGTTCTGAGACTCCTACTAATTCTGATACTCTCTATTCTAAAGTCTATTCCAGTTCTGACATTCTAGGTTCTAAGACCCTTCCCAGCTCTAACATTCTGGACTCTAAGCCCCCTCCCCAACTCTGATATTCTCTATTCTAGAGCCCCTTTCAGCTGTGACATTCTGTGTCCTAAGGACCCTCCCAGCTCTGATGTTCCCTTTTCTATGGTTTCTTCTCTCTCTGACATTCTGTCTCCTAAGGATGTTGAATACAATAATAGCGACACCCAGGCATCCTCTCTAGGGAGGCTCAAAGCAGGACCTCCTCTCTAGTCCCTCTGAGGGGGGCTGGTACAGCCTCCATAAACAGCCAGTGCAAACCTGCAGCTGTGAGGCCAGGTGCTAAGGGAGAGAGTGGGGCAGGAAATGAGGCTGCCATTTTCCCACTCTCCTTTCTTATTTGTTTGAGAAGCAACTTCACTTTCTAAATTGGTCATTGTTACTGGGGCCCACCTGGCTTTGAGGCCTCCTGTGGGGGAAAGCTGAAGGGGAAGGGGAAGCCTAGGCAGGGAGGAGGCTCCTCTGGGCCCTGATGGAGGGCTCTGGGTGTGGTGATGGCAGCAGGCGGACTTGGTCTTGAGCAACCACAATGCCAAGCAACATTCAGCCACCTGCATTAGTGGGGATGGCCAATCCACCATGGCTCCTGGGTGTGTTTGGTGGGTTGGTCCCACTGGCCTCAGAACCCTTCTAGAACTCCAGGTCTAGAATTTGCCTAGAATTTGCCTCCAGGGTGATCATTATGAATATCAATAATCAACCAACAAGTTACTTTGGACAAGTCATTTCCTTCTTTTGACTCAAATTTCTCATTAATAAAATGAGGGGGGGCAGCTGGGTAGCTGAGTGGATTGAGAGCCAGGCCTAGAGATGGGAGGTCCTAGGTTCAAATCTGGCCTCAGATACTTCCCAGCTGTGTGACCCTGGGCAAGTCACTTGACCCCCATTGCCTAGCCCTTACCACTCTTCTGCCTTGGAGCCAATACACAGTATTGACTCCAAGACGGAAGGTAAGGGTTTAAAAATAAATAAATAAATTAATTAAATGAGGGTATTGAATCTGATTGAACTCTAAGGTCATTTTCATGACTTGTATCTGAGGGAAACTAGGCTAGATGGTCTCTAAACATCCCTTATAATGCTGAGATTTTATGTTCTAAAGCCTATTCTAGTTTTGATAGTCTGTGTTTTAAGATTCCTCCTATTTATGGCATTCTGTATTGCAGGGTCCCTTCTGCCTCTGAATTCTGTGTTCTAAGATTTCCCCCAGCCTAGACATTCGGTGTTCTAAGACCCTTCCCAGCCTAGACAGTTTATGTTCTAAGATTCTTCCTAAGTCTGATGCTTTCTTTTCCAATATTTTGTGTTCTACGGTACCATTCAGGGGGAACATTCTTTGATTTATACCAAACCAGGTATTTTAGCCTAGGCCAATCAGGAAAATGGCTCTATTGTTGTTTCAAACTATTCCAAACATCTCAGACTCATTTCACCTAGAGAACCGTCTTTGGAGATGCTCCATCCTGACCCCAATGAGAGCTGGCATTTCTTTTTCCAGAGAGAGCCCTTAAAAGCCTTCCCTTATTTGATCTTCCCAATAACCCTGTGCTGTCGGTACTAAGAAACACAGTAGATGGAATGGCCTGATTTTATAGAAGAGTTAACGGATTTAGAGATAGCTGGGGAGCTTCACAGGGGAGTTTCAAATTCAAGACTCTCCTGAACCCTCAGCACAGTGATTTTCCCACCATACCACTGGACAACCTTTCTCTTTCTACCTTTCCCATCCTTGAAGCTAGCTAGAATAATAGGGTGCCTCACTAGAAAAATGGACTGAACAATAGTTTAAGCGATGGAAGAGACTTAAGATATCAGTAGTCTTCAGAGAAAAATTTTCTAGAGGCTCATATACATACTAAAATAAAATGGTTTATACCAAAATAGGGTGTCAGAATGAGAAAAAGCCAAGAATATAGGATGTTAAAATATAATTTATCAGAGCCTGAAGGGGCCTTAGAATATAGAATGTCAGAGCTGGGGGGCTTGTAGAACCTAGAATGTCAGAACTGGGAGGAACCTTAGAACCCAGAAAGGCAAAACTGGGAGGAACCTTAGAACCCAGAATGTCAGAGCTAGGAGAGACCTTAGAACACAGAATGTCAGAGCTGGGAGAGACCTTAGAACAGAGAATGTCAGAGCTGGGAGAGAGCTTAGAACAGGGAATGTCAGAGCTGGGAGAGACCTTAGAACAGAGAATGTCAGAGCTGGGAGAGACCTTAGAACAGAGACTGTCAGAAATGGGAGAGACCTTAGAACAGAGAATGTCAGAGCTGGGAGAGACCTTAGAACAGAGAATGTCAGAGCTGGGAGAGACCTTAGAACAGAGAATGGCAGAGCTAGGAAGGAGCTTAGAACAGGAAATGGCAGAGCTGGGAGAGACCTTAGAAAATAGACTGTTGGTGCTAGAAGGGAACATTTTAGAATAAAGAAGATAATGGCCACAAGGGACCTTAGAACATAACATATTGGAACACAGATGGTCCATGTTGGAGCTGACCTCAGAACACAGAACAGAAGAATTTTCCCTTGTTTTTCCTGTTCCCTCTTTTAGCCTGGGTCTCTGCCCTTCTGCAACTTCCCTTTAAGCCCAGGTCTCTCTCTATAAAATAAGGGGTTGGAGTTGGTGCTTATTATTTTATTCGAGTCACTTCCTCTCTCTGGGTCTGAGTTTTCTCTTTCTTCAATTGGGAGGAATTTGACTGGATTGTGTCTTTCAGTTCTGAATTTCAATACTTACTTTCCTTATCTGTAAAATGGGAATAAATAGGCTCAAAGGAGATTTAGCACCTAGAAGATGTTTAATAAGGGCTCTATGTCCATCTTCCTTCCTTTATAAGTTGCCTATTGTGTATTGGCTATAGAAAGCATTGGGAAAAATAAAGATCAACATTAGCAATTAGTATTAACTTAGAGCTTTATGATTTTTATAAATATATTTTATTTTTACCTATTACATATAATAACAAATTTCCCCATAAGTTTTCCAAAGTTATATGATCCAAATTGTCTCCTTCCCTCTCTTCCCTCCCCTGACCCCAGCTGGCAAGCCATTAGGTCTAGATTATACGTGTATCATCATGCAAAACACATCTCCATATTGTTCACTTTTATAAGAGAATAATTACATAAAACTAAAATCCCCAAACAAAAACCCAAATAAGCACAAATGAAAAATTGCAAGCTTCACTCTGCATTCCAACTCCAACAGTTCTCTCTCTGGAGGTGGCTTAGAGATTTGTGACTTTGTAAAGCACTTTGAAAATATTATCTCATTTGATCTTCCTAACAACTCTCAGAAGGGAAGGGAATAAGCCCTACTATGAATAGAACCTACTATGTGCCAGGCACTGAGCTAAGCACTTTGCAAATATTATTTGATCCTCACAATCACCCTAGGAGGTAGGTACTATTATGAAGTCCATTTTATAATTTAGGAAACTGAGGCAGACAGAGACAAAGTGACTTGCCCAGAATCACACAGCTATTAAATGTCTTAAGGTCAAATTTGAACTCAGGTCTTCTTGACTCTAGGTTCAGTGCTCTGTCCACTGTGACACCTAGAGGCCTCATATTTATATAACACTGGTGGTGTGCTAGTAAATATTTAATGACTGACCCTTATGAACGACATAAAAAATGTACACAGGATGGATTTTTAAGTTAAATCTACATTATTAACATTTTCCTTCATCACCTTAAGTCTAGACAGTCAATAAATCAACACTTGCCAATTTCTGTGGTGTAAATGCTTACACTGAAAATTTAACAATCAGCTCTCCCTAGTAGATATGGGAGCCAGACTTCCCTTCCCTTCTACTTGGAGATCTAGGAAAGGTTTCTGGTATTTTTGTTGTTACTCAGTCACATCCAACTCTTTGTGATCCCATTTGGAATTTTCTTGACAAAGATACTGGACTGGTTTGTCATTTCCTTCTCCAGCTCATTTGACAAATGAGGAAACTGAGGCCAACAGGAATGACTTGCCGAGGATCACATGGCTAAAAAAGTGTCTGAAGTCAGACTTGAACTCATGAAGATGAGTCTTCTTGATTCCAGGCTTGACACTCCTACCACGCCACTTGCTTTCTATACATTAGAGTTCATTTGAGCCTTACAACAAGCCAATAAAGGGCTTATACACATTGTTATTCCAAATTGTACATTTGAGAAGAGGGAGACTGATAGAATTAAGAGATTTCCTGCTTGTAAATCTTCCATGTGCCTTGCATTTACTCATCTGGATGCTTGTTTTATTCCCCCTCCCGCTCCCCGTCCTTGACTTGAGAGGCCAGTGGTGAATCCAGGACACAGAAATTCCCAAGATGCATATTCATAAGACAACCTAAAAGGCCAGAATGAGGAAAACTTTAGAATGTGGAACACAAACATGGATTCTCGGAGACTTTAGAACCTAGAACCTCAGGCCTGAAGGAGATTTTAGAATACGCTTCTTGCTGGGGCCTTATAGCTTCCTCCATGACTCCGGGAACCCCTACTACTTCCAAGTTCAAAGTGCTCCTTCAAGTCAACAACTGTTTAAAAAAATGGCCTGAAAAGTGAATAATATGGAAATCAGTATCAAGGGATAACATTTGTACAACCTGGTGGAATTGCTTATTGGCTCTGGAAGGGGGGAGGAAAAGAGAGAGGGAAAGAAAATGAATCGTGTAAACACGGAAAAATATTTAAAAATAAGAATGTATAAATAAATAAATAAAATATGGCCTGATCCTACACCAATAAATACCACACCCCACAAAAAGCACATTCATGAAAAAAAAAATTCATTGGGGCAACTAGGTGGCTTGGTAGACAGAAATTCAGATCCTGAGTTCAAATCTGTGCTCAGACACTTCCTTGCTGGGTGACTCTACACAAGTCACTTGATCCCCATTGCCTAGCCCTTACCACTCTTCTGCCTTGGAACCAATACACAGTATTGATTCTAAGATGGAAGGTGAGGGTTTAAAAAAAAGATGCATTCATTCTGATTTATTTTCCTCAAGAAGAGGTCTGCCATGTTATTTCTCATTTCTTGTTTAATAAAATTTAGTGGTTCTCCCCATTCACTCCAGGTTCAAATGTAAACTTCTCTTTTGAGCATTCAAAGAACTTCATAACCTGGCACTCTCCTAGCTTTCCAGACCTTTTCCAGCTTATTCCATCTTACAAAAGATATATGCTATATATGTGTGTATGTGTGTGTGTGTTCTTGCACACGCTAAGATATAAAAAAAGGCAAAAAGACAGTCCCTGACTTCAAGGAGCTCATAGTCCAATGTGGGAGACAACAAGCAAATAGATACAAGCTACATAGAGGATAAAGAGGAAATAATTAAGAGAAGGAAGGCACTAGAATTAAGGGGGGTTGAAGAAGGCTTCCTACAGATGGTAGGATTTTAGATGGGACTTAGAAGAAGCCATGGAAGCTCAGAGGCAAAGATGAAGAGGGACAGCTTTCTAGGCAAGGGGGGATGGCCTGACAAAAGGCTGGAGCCAAGATATGGAACTGCCAGGAGGCCCAGAATCACTGAGCTGAAGAATATGCAGCAAGGAATGAGGAGTAAGAAGACTGAAAAGATGGGCATGGACATGGGCTATGAAAGGCTTGGAACACCAAGCAGGAGATTGTATTTGATCCTGGAGGTGACAAGACACCATTGGAGTTTATTGAGTGGAGGGTGAAACGGTTGGATGGGTGCTACAGGAAAATTACTTTGGTGGCTAAATGGAAGATCGTTTGAAGTGCGGAAAGGCCCTCAGGCAGGCTGACCCACCAGCGGACTATTGCAATAATCCAGGTGTGACATGCTGAGGGCTTGTACCAGAGTGTAGGCAGTGTCAGAGGACAGAAGAGGGGACATCCAAGATCTGTTCCAAAGGTGAAATGGACAGGCCTTGCCAATAGATTGGTATGGAGAGTTGGTGGTAAAGGGTAGTAAGGAGTCAAGATTGACACCTTGGTTTCAAGCCTGAGGGACTGGGGGAGCACTGTGTTATACTCAATGATAACAAATGAGTTGGGACCAGATGAGGGTTTAGGGGAAAAGATATAGTGCATTCTGTTTTGAACATGTTAAGTTTAAGACGTCTACACTGGCTATCCAGTTTGAGATGTCTGAAAGGTAGTTTGAAATATAAGTTTGGAAGTCATCGAGGAGTTTGGGGCAGGTAAGATGGAACTAAGAATCATTGCCATCCAGTTAATAATGAAATACATGAGAGCTAGTGAAATCACTATGTGAAGTAGGATGGAGGGAGAAGAGAATGTAGAAGAGGACTCCTATGAAGAGGAACACCTATGATCAGAGGATTATCTAGCAGAGGAGACAGAGAAGGAAAATCAAGAGAGATGGGTGTCCCAAAAACCTAAAGAAGGGATAGCTGGGTAGCTCAGTGGATCGAGAGCCAGGCCTAGAGGTAGAAGGTCATAGGTTCAAATCTGTCTTCAGATACTTCCTAGCTGTGTGACCTTGGGCAAGTCACTTAACTCCCATTGCCAAGCCCTTACCACTCTTCTGCCCTGGATTCAATACACAAGATTGATTCCAAGACAGAAGTTAAGAGTTTTTAGAAGAAAAAAAACTAAAGAGAAGAGAGTATCACGGAGGGGAGAGTGACCATCAGTGTCAAAGGCTGCAGAGAAGTCCTGGAGAATGAGGATTGATTAGAGGTCACTGAATTTGGTGACTAAGAAATCTCTGGTAACTTTGGACAGAGCAGTTTTGGTGGAATGCTACGGACAGAAGACAGATTTTAGGGAGTTAAGAGAGAGAGAAGAGAGAAGTGGAGACATAGATTGTAGACAGCCTTTTCAAAGAATTTAGCTACAAAGGGTCAAAGAGACATAGAACCTTGGTTAGTAGGAATGGAAGGATCAAGTGAGAGGTTTTTGAGGATGGGGGAGATATGGGCATGTTTAGAGACAGTAGAAAGACAGATTGAAAATAAGGGATGTTTTGGTTCTAAGGCAGAAGAATGGACAATTGGAGTTAAGTGACTTGCCCAGGGTCACACAGCTAGGAAGTGACTGAGGCTACATTTGAACCCAGGACCTCCTCTCTCCAGATCTGGTTCTGTATCCACTGAACTGCCTAGCTGTCCCTACATTTTGAAAGTAAGTTAGTATATGGCCTGCAGGCATCCTTATGTTTGGATTAGTTGGCTCCTGTTTCTATTTGAGTGTGACTTCATTAGTATGGTAGAGTTGGCCAAGGAGTCAGTAGGGCCTAGGCGCAAGTACTTCCAGAACCATCTAACTGGCTGTATGATTCTAGACAGGCCATTTAATTTCTAACTGCCCCAGGGTCCTCTCTAAGGTGCTGACCAGCATTACTAAACAAAGCATCTCTCTGAGAGGTCCCTGTACGAGATCAGACAGACAGACAGACAGACAGACAGAGAGGTCATTGTTAACGTTGGGGATCACGGCTTCTTTTTTTTTTTAATTTAATTAGTCAATTTAAAATATTTTTCCATGGTTACATGATTCATGTTCTTTCCCTCCCATCTCCCCCCACCCCCTCCTGTAGCCAACGAGCAATTTCACTGAGTTTTACATTTACATACATAGATCAAGACCTATTTCCATATTATTGACGTTTGCACTAGGGGAGGTCATGGTTTCTGAAGCGTAGCAGGGTCAAAAGCCAGACTGCAAGGGGTTGAGAACTGGATAAAGACAGCAAGCATCTCTTGCTCTTTCTAGGAGTTTATCAATGATAGTTTAGAAGAGACAGAACAAGGGAGTTTTAGATAGTTTAGAAGGTGCCAGGACAAGGGAAAAGAACCATCTCATTGTCTAACCTGGGAGCAAAGGAGAAAAGAGTGGGTAAAGATGGAGAGAAATGCTGAAGCATAGACTGGGAGAGATGAGGGAATTCAGGTAAGAAAAGTATCATAATGGATTGGAAAGCAGGGTGAGGGTTAGAATTGAGTTCCAATCTCATCTTTGACACTACCTGTATGACCCTGGCCCAGTCACTTTACCTCAATGGCCTTGGTTCCTTATCTATAAAATGAAGGGGTTGGAATTCATGGCATTTAAGGTCCCTTCCAGCTAGTGGTGTGCTGATAAATATTTAATGGCCAGGCTCTGCAGGATGGGGGGATATTTTGCCCATGACACACTTTTAAGTTTAATTTGCATTATTAACATTTTCTCCATCATGTTCTAAAAACTAGACAAACAATAAAACAATCAATCCAGTCCTAGTCTATTTCTGAAGCATAAACATTTATACTGGAAATTTAATAGTCAGTTCCAGTCAGTTGGAGTAGATTCTTGCTTCCAGCCCTACATCCATGATTCTTTGATAGAGTCAATCTCTTCAATATATCGTAAGCCAAGGTCATCCTCAGAGAGGAAGGAGATGGATGGGGCTAAGGCTGGAAGCTTGAGGACAGAGGCAGCTTGGATGAGCCACTGTGGTGACTGGGATTGAGTCAAATTGAGGAAAAACAAAAGGATCCATGATCCACGCACACAGAACAGAGAATGGGGATAAGGGAACAGGAATCTGGAGTGGACCCAATCAACAGAGTGGCATGACTTCTTCTGGTGGCATTCAGAGGCTCAGGAGAAAGAAGGAGAAGACAAAGGTGGATCGTGGAGAGTGATCCAGGGCTGAGAACTAACCAGTCATGAATGGTGGGAATGCACGGGGTCTAGGAGAGTCAAGGATGGAAGATGATGTTCAGCTGGTTAACAAGAGTCAAGACTGTATCTTTTCCCTCTTCAACACCATGTCCTATCTTCCTTTAAGATTCAGCTCAAGCAGTCATCAAAACAATGTGGTACTGGCTAAGAAACAGAAAGGAAGATCAGTGGAATAGACTGGGGGAAAGCGACCTCAGCAAGACAGTATACGATAAACCCAAAGATCCCAGCTTTTGGGACAAAAATCCACTATTCGATAAAAACTGCTGGGAAAATTGGAAGACAGTGTGGGAGAGACTAGGAATAGATCAACACCTCACACCTTACACCAAGATAAATTCAAAATGGGTGAACAACTTAAACATAAAGAAGGAAACCATAAGTAAATTGGATAAACACAGAATAGTATACATGTCAGACCTTTGGGAGGGGAAAGGCTTTAAAACCAAGCAAGACATAGAAAAAAATCACAAAATGTAAAATAAATAATTTTGACTACATCAAACTAAAAAGCTTTTGTACAAACAAAACCAATGTAACTAAAATCAGAAGGGAAACAACAAATTGGGAAAAAATCTTCATAGAAACCTCTGACAAAGGTTTAATTACTCAAATTTACAAGGAGCTAAATCAATTGTACAAAAAAACAAGCCATCTCCAATTGATAAATGGGCAAGGGACATGGATAGGCAGTTCTCAGATAAAGAAATCAAAACTATTAACAAGCACATGAAGAAGTGTTCTAAATCTCTTATAATCAGAGAGATGCAAATCAAAACAATTCTGAGGTATCACCTCACACCAAGCAGACTGGCTAGCATGATAGCAAAGGAAAGTAATGAATGCTGGAGGGGATGTGGAAAAGTAGGGACATTAATTCATTGCTGGTGGAGTTGTGAACTGATCCAACCATTCTGGAGGGCAATTTGGAACTATGCCCAAAGGGCGACAAAAGAATATCTACCCTTTGATCCAGCCATAGCACTGCTGGGTCTGTACCCCAAAGAGATAAGGAAAAAGACTTGTACAAGAATATTCATAGCTGCGCTCTTTGTGGTGGCCAAAAATTGGAAAATGAGGGGATGCCCATCAATTGGGGAATGGCTGAACAACTTGTGGTATATGTTGGTGATGGAATACTATTGTGCTAAAAGGAATAATAAAGTGGAGGAGTTCCATGGAGACTGGAACAACCTCCAGGAAGTGATGCAGAGTGAAAGGAGCAGAACCAGGAGAACATTATACACAGAGACTGATACACTGTGGTATAATCGAATGTAATGGACTTCTCCATTGGTGGTGGTGTAATGGCCCAGAACAATCTGCAGGGATCTAGGAGAAAAAAAACACTATTCATAAGCAAAGGATAAACTATGGGAGTGGAAACACCGAGGAAAAGCAACTGCCTGAATACAGAGGTTGAGGGGACATGACAGAGGAGAGACTCTAAACGAAACTCTAATGCAAATATTGACAACATAGAAATGGATTCGAATCAAGAACACATGTGACACCCAGTGGAATCACGAGTCGGCTATGGGGGGTGGGGGGAAGAAAAGAAAATTATCTATGTCTTTAATGAATAATGCTTGGAAATGATCAAATAAAATATTATTAAAAAAAAAAAGATTCAGCTCAAATTCTACTCTCTGCAAGGAGTCACTCAGTGGATAGAGAACCAGCCCTGGAAATGGGAGACTTTGGGTTCAAGTCCAGCCTCAGGTGCTTCCTAGCTGTGTGACCCTGGGCAAGTCACTTCACCCCCATTGCCTAGCCCTTACTGCTCTTTTCCCTTGGAACTAATACTTAGCATTGATTCTAAGATGGAATTTAAGGTTGTTTTTTAAAGAATCCTTTTCTGGTCTCTGCCCCTCCAATCCTTCCCCATTCCCATTGTTAGGACCTGAGATGGTCTCCTGTTTACACTGTATGTAGTTGTTCATGTGTATATAGCTGTTATATGTAGACATATACACATTTATGTGTGTGGTTGTTTGTATGTTGTCTTTCCCATTAGAGGAGGGGCTGTTTCTGCCTTTCTTGGTATTTCCAGAGCAACACATAAGGCCTTACGGACAATAAGTGTTTAATAAATGTTTGATGATGATGACGATGGTGATGGTGGTGATGGAGGCTGGGGTGTCGGGCTGGAAGAACCAGGAGGACTCTACATGCCTTTTCTCCCGGACTGTCTGGATCCAGAAGGAGGATTAAATAGGCTCTGAGCATCCCTGGAGTGTGTGGACGGAGGGAAGATATGGCATTGGTGTTAGTATAATGGTTAGAATCCTGGACTTAAGGTCGCTGAGGTCCATTTGTCTCTCTGGCACAGATTCCTGATGTGACTCCGTCCTTTCACTGGGCTTCACTTATCTCACCTGAAAATAGGGCTACTCAAGAAAGCAGTTTTGTAAATTGTCAGGTCTTGTGGAAGCCAGATGGCCAATGACTTTCACCTGGATGATTTCCCAGAGAAATAATCACTCCTGTTTATAAGGTACTTTTATATCCCCATGACTTCATCAAGGCTTTACAACATCCCTGGGAAGTGAAAGTGTTGGCATTCCCATTGGACGTCAGAAAACCAAGAATCAATTCTGTGACTTGCCCAAGGTCCTACATCTAGATACTCAGGAGAGAGCTGGAAGTGAGCTCCTGGGCTCCCCATCCAAGGTCCTTCTTCCCTCTCCAAAGGATATCAGGAGCCCACAGAGTCAGGGAAGAGCCAGATTGCCACAGATGGAAGATGGAGCTCTTCCAGCAGCTGGGGCTCGGTGGGTAGTGGGGGCAGACCGGCTGTGAGTGGGCGTCAGCATCATTGTGGCACCCAGCCCTGCCCCAACCCCGTTTCCTGGTAACTGAGGCAGCTGGGTATCTGCTGGGGTTGAGGGCAGGACTGTGGGGTGTGGGGGCGCGAGTGAGTATGAGTGAGAGTCTGTGACAGGTCAGGTGCCCTCAGTCCCTGGCGGCAGGTGAGTGGGTGTCGAGGAAAGGGAGGTAGAAGAGAAAACAGGACGCCGCAGAGATCAGATTACTCACCTGCAGCTGCCTTGCTGGGGCTAATAAAAGAGCCAAACTTCCTGTTGTTTCTCATTACCACCCTTCTCCTCCCCCAGCCCCAACCCAGAAACAGCTGCTGTGGCGATGGAGAAGACAGAACCTCAGAAATGCCATCCAAGCATCAGACCGCTGGGCACTGGGCACTACTAGAATGCTAGCTTGGGAAGGCACCTCAGAGTTAGGGGAATGCTTCTGTTCTGCCAGCAGCCTTGAGAAAGGCAGAGCTGGAGAGAGCCTTAGGACAGAAAAGAAATGTCAGAGCTGGGATGGGCCTTAGAACACAGAATGCACCAGAAAGAGCCTTAGAACACAGAATGCAAAAACCAGAAAGAGCCTTAGAACACAGAATGCAAAAACCAGAAAGAGCCTTAGAACACAGAATGCAAGAACCAGAAAGAGCCTTAGAACACAGAATACAAGAACCAGAAAGAGCCTTAGAACACAGAATGCAAAAAACAGAAAGAGCCTTAGAACACAGAATGCAAAAAACAGAAAGAGCCTTAGAACACAGAATGCAAAAACCAGAAAGAGCCTTAGAACACAGAATGCAAAAAAACAGAAAGAGCCTTAGAACACAGAATGCAAGAACCAGAAAGAGCCTTAGAACACAGAATGCAAAAACCAGAAAGAGCCTTAGAACACAGAATGCAAAAAAAAAACAGAAAGAGCCTTAGAACACAGAATACAAGAACCAGAAAGAGCCTTAGAACACAGAATGCAAAAAACAGAAAGAGCCTTAGAACACAGAACGCAAGAACCAGAAAGAGCCTTAGAACACAGAATACAAGAACCAGAAAGAGCCTTAGAACACAGAATGCAAAAAACAGAAAGAGCCTTAGAACACAGAACGCAAGAACCAGAAAGAGCCTTAGAACACAGAATGCAAAAACCAGAAAGAGCCTTAGAACACAGAATGCAAAAAAACAGAAAGAGCCTTAGAACATAGAATGTAAAAACCAGAAAGAGCCTTAGAACATAGAATGTCAGAGCTGGAAAGAGCCTTAGAACATAGAATGTAAAAACTAGAAAGAGCCTTAAAACATAAAATGTCAGAGCTGAAAAGAACCTTAGAACGTAGAATGTCAGAGCTGGAAAGAGCCTTAGAACATAGAATATAAAAATTAGATAGAGCCTTAGATCAGAAAATGTTAGAGCTGGGATGGGCTTAGAACATAGAATGCCAGAACTGGAAAGAGCCTTAGAACATAGAATGTAAAATCTTAGAAAGAGCCTTGGATCAGAAAATATCAGAGCTGGGAAGGTCCCTTAGAACACAGAATAACAGACCTGGGAGAGACTTGAGAATATAGAATGTTAAATCACAGAATTTCATCATAGGAAGGAACCTCAGAGCATGGATTGCTAAAATAGTTACAGTAATTGATATTTATATGATTCTATACAGTCTACAGCTTTCACTCATTATAATTCTACAGTGCTCTAAGTATTACAAAATAACCTCATTACATCACAACCCTGTGAATTAGGAAAATCAAGCCTTTTCAAAATGAAGAAACTGAGGCCCAGATAGGAAAAATGGGGATCTCATTTTTTGATATTCATAACAACCCTATGAAGGGATGACATTCTATTTAAAAGAATGTATTTGTATTTCTATCTTTTCCTTTTATATCACCTTTATTTCCAAATCTCTCTCTCTTTCCTCTCTCTATTTCTCTGTGATTCTCTGTCTCTCTTGTCTCTGGCTTGCTCTCTCTTTTCTCTCCTCCCTTCTTTCCTCTTCTACCTAAAAAGCCATTCATTGTAACAAAAGAAAGAGAGATCAAGCAATATCACAAAACTAATCAACCCATGAGTTTGATGTGACATGGAGTACATCTAATATGGTATATATTAGTGTCCCCACCTCTTCCAAAAAGGGAGGAAGGTGTATTTCTCATCTCTTTCCAGTCAATGTTTGGTCATTCTATTTACATGTTCCATTTTGTTTTGTTCTTTTCATTTCTGTTGTTGTGATCATTGTGCACTGTGTTTTCTTGCTTCAGCCTCCTTTAGTCTGCTTCAATTTATATAAGACTTTCTATGTTTTTTCTAAATTCTTCGCATTCATTGCTTCTCATGGCCTAGCAGGTAGAGTACCAGGTCTGGAGTCAGGAAGATTCATCTTCATAAGTTCAAATCTGACCTCAGATACTTCCTAACTATAAGGCCCTGGGCAAGTCACTTCACCCTGTTTGCCTGAGTTCCTTATCTATAAAATTATCTGGAAAAGGAAATGGCAAATCACTCCAATATTTTTACCAAGAAAACTCCAAATGAGGTCATGAAGAATTGTACATGACTGAAATGACTCAACAAAACCAACAATATTTCATTATATTCATGAACCACAATTTGTTTCTTCAATTGATGGGCATTGACTTGGTCTAGTTCTTTGTTGCTACAAAAAGTAGAATAGTCCCTCCTTATCGATAAATAAGGCCAATAGTAATTCAACTGGAGTGACTTGCTTAAGGTCACTCAGAGAATAGTAAATAGTAGAACCAAGACTAGATCCCAGGACTCATACAACTTAGAGCTAGGGGGATCTTGGAGTTCATCTAGTCAAAGTAGTCAATTTTATAGATGAGGAAAACGAAGCCTAGAAAGGGGAAGTGATTTCTTTAAGATCACACAAGTAGGTAATATAACCTGTAAAAGTATTTAAGCCTAGAATCTCCAACTCTAAACCTATTTTTCTTTCCATTATACCATGCTGCCCTACATCCATGTTCAGAGGGCATTCTCTAATACAACAGGGCCGTATTATGGCTTGGTTATCTATTAATTGAGCTAAATACCTATTTATTGATTACCTATAATTTTAGCCTATACCACCTCAGGGTAATAAGTGCTCTCATACTGGAACCTACAGAAAAACGGCATGTCACAGTGTAAATTTCTCATTAGGATAGGGGGCCAAGATGGTCATCTGAATGATTGGAATGTGGAAGCATTGCCAAGCTTCCACACACTTATTTGAGCAAAACCTATAAGGGAGCTAAGTGTGGCTCTGGCACAAAGACCCAATTCAGGAACTAAAATTAGAGAAATGAATAAATCCAAGAAAATACTGACCAGTAGCAAAAATTATCCAAATCCAGAGATTCTTCTCAAAGAAGGAAAAAGTAACTCTGTAATAAATGCAAGCAGAGAATCAAAAGGGAAAGTGGATTTTCCACAAGGATTATATAAGTGTTATGGGGGGGGGGGTAAAAGGAAGGTTTAATTTTATATATATATATATATATATATATATATAAGGTTTAATTAACCAATGGGAGAAAGAAAGGGAAGGGAATCAGGGAGTAACTTACTTCTAACCCCACCCAGATATAAAAACCTTAAACTTTCTAAATCATCTTAACCTAACTAATTAAAGGACTAATTATAGATAAAGAGGGATTTGTAAAGTCAACAGAGCCCAAGATTCTCACAACACCAGAGTCCTCCTTTGGGTCAACCAGCAGTCTCAGGATGAAGGGTC
Organism: Monodelphis domestica; assembly: GCF_027887165.1. NCBI lineage: Eukaryota > Metazoa > Chordata > Mammalia > Didelphimorphia > Didelphidae > Monodelphis > Monodelphis domestica. The sequence goes on along the minus strand of NC_077230.1, from coordinate 383,844,586 downwards.
CTCACAGGATTCAAGGGGAAATGAGGATTCTCACACACACACACACACACACACACACACACACACACACACACACACACACACACACACACTGTCCACTAGTGTGGGGTAATCCAATTCCTTGGCAGCTCCAAAGTTGTTTTCCTCAGAAAGAGAGAGAGAGACACCTCCACACCTCTGTCTTCTTCCAGGGAGGCACTCTCAGTTCCCAACTGTCAGTCCCCAACTGCCTCTTAGCTACCCTGTGCTTACAATGTTGACCCAGTCCTTGCTCTGTGGAATCTTGGTTTTGCAACAGCCCATGCTGTCAGCCTGTCTTGTTATGCCCTGCTAGAAATCCCTTACTACATAAGCAAGAGATTAAAAATTATATAAAGAACCATAGAATCACACAAGACCTCACAGCTTCTACCTTAAATGAGAGGAGATCTTAGAGTATAATATTAGTCAGTCAATTAGTCAATAAACATTTATTAAGTACTTACTGTGTGAAAGCCATTGTACAAAGCACTGGGAATACAAATACAGAAAAAGAAAGGCAATCCTTGCCCTCAATTAGCTTAATCTCAGTGAAGGAAGACCACATAGAAAAGAAAAATGAAAATGAGGGAGGGGAAGAGAAGATATCCAGGTGGAAGCATGATAGATGATTTGATATTGTAGACAAGTAAGAAATTAAGAGATAGATGGCCTTGGTTCCCTTCTTCTTTTTTTTTTAACCCTTACCTTCCATCTTAGAGTCAATACTGTGTATTGTGTATTGACTCCAAGGCAGAAGAATGGTAAGGGCTAGGTAATGGGGGTTAAATAACTTGCCCAGGGTCACACAGCTGGGAAGTGTCTGTGGCCAGATTTAAACCTAGGACCTCCAGTTTCAAGGCTTGACTCTCAATCCACTGAGTCACCCAGCTGCCCCATCCCCTTCTTCTTCTTAATGGAAGTTCTTCAATGAAGGTTCTGGAAGAAGCTTTTTAACCAGGAAGAGAATTCTTAGGGACTGAGAATATTTCCAATGTGTGGATTCTACAGGATCTTCTAGGGTTGTTTTTTTCTGAGTCATAATAGCACCCCTATTATTACAGATTGCAACTTGGAGAGAAATGAAAAGATAGCTGGCCCAGATGCTTTTCCCAAATATTGCAAAAGACAAAAAAAAAGACATTTCCAACCAGCCTTGAAAAGCTAAGTATATAAATCTAGAAGGAAAAAATGGAATAGAAGACTTTCTAGTATTTGTAATGAAAAGACCAGACCTGAGGAGGATACACATGAGTCCAGAAAGACTTAGGAAGTTTAGTTTATTTGAGCAAGTGGAGGGAACTGTATAATGATAGAGTACTAACATGTTAATAGGGGGAGAAAAAATAAGTGTTCTATCAGAACCTTAATATTATTAAAAGATGTTGAGGGTGTTAAGCAAGAAAAAACTCCCCACAGGTTTTGAGAATGGATTGGTACTGTTCTGAGTACTCTATTGGAGTTATGAACTGATCCAATTATTCTGGAGGGCAATTTGGAACTATGGCCAAAGGGCTATAAAATTGGGCATACTTTTGACCCTGCAATAGCACTACTAGGTCTGTATCCCAAAAAGATATTTTTAAAAAAGGAAAAGGATCTATATGCACAAAAATATTTATAACAGCTCTTTTTGTGGTGGCAAAGACTTGGAAATTGAAGGGATGCCCATCAATTGGGGAAAGGCTGAACAAATTATAATCTATGATTTGATGGAATACTATTGTACTATTCGAAATAATGAGTGGGATGGTTTCAGAAAACCTGAGAAGTCTTATATGAACTGATCCAAAGTGAAGTCAGCAAAACCAGGAAAACAATGTACATAGAAACAGTAATATCGTATGATGATCAAGATCCAAGATAATTAAAGGACTTATGATGAAAAACGCTATCTACCTGCAGAGAAAGAACAGACAGAGTCTGATGCAGATTGAAACATAATTTAAAATTTTTCTTTTTCTTCTTTTTTATAACATGGTTAATATGGAAGTATGTTCTGTGTTGTTTTATATGTATAATTGACATCACATTTCTTGCCTTCACAATGGGTAGGAGAGAGGGAGAAGGGAGGGAGAAAAGTTGGAACTCAATTTTTAAAAAAATTAAAGTTACAGGGCAGGTAGAGGGCTCAGTGAATCGAGACTCATGCCTCGACATAAGAGTACCTAGGTTCAAATCTAGCTTCAGATATTTCCTAGCTGTGTGACTTTGAGCAAGTCACTTAACCCCCATTGCTTAGTTCTTATCACTCTTCTGCAGGGGAACTAATATGATATGATATGATATGATATGATACGATACGATATGATATGGAAAGATTTTTAAAAACTGGATATTAAAAATAAATAAGCAATTAATCCAAATAATCTTAGGAAATACATAAATAAATGTTACCTAATCGAGAAAAAAAATACTAAGAAAAGAGTAGAAAATAAAGAGAATGCAGGTAGATAATGACTAAAGATATAGTTATTTTCTGTAGTTGAAATGGAGTGTGATTAAGATAGCTCAAGATTCTGCAATCAAGTTTTATTATTATTATTAAACTAGATGGTTTTAAAAAAATTATTCAACAGATTGCAATTGAATTGAATTGGATGCAACATCTGGATTTATCACTAGGCGGTGCTCGACCAGAACTACCAGCTGACTACTAAATAAGAAATTGACCTTTCCCTCTAGGTGCTCCATCATCTCCACTGGCTACCAGAGAGTACTCAACCTGTAAATGCCTAGGCTGTGTTGCCCTAGTGCCAGGGCACTACAAAGGCTAGAACAGCTTTGATTAATGCTTCCCTCGATAGTGGGCCCCTCTTTTACCCAGGAGATATAACATGGAATACTGCTCAAAATATCAAATTTACTCTCTAGCTCAGTGTCCCAACCTGTAGTAAATTCCATTCCCCAATTTATTAACAGATCCAGAGACTTAGCATGTTGTAATAATATAGTTTATCCTGGAATCTGAAAAACCTGAGTTCAAATCCAGCCTCAGGCACTTATCTATGTGGCCCTGGGCCAATCACTCACCCCTGATTTGACTCAGTTTCCTTATCTATAAAATGGAGATAATAATAGTCCCTACCTCCCAGAATTATTGTGAGGATCAAAGAAAATAAAAATTGTAAAGCATCTAGCACAATGCCTGGATCATAATAAGTGTTATACAAATGTTAGCTATTATTATTAATAGATATAATTATATAATATTATAATAATTATATTACAGAAAGAATTATATTATGATTAATTTATATCATTATATGATTATTATTAATACCAAGAATAAAGTGAAAAAGAAATTCAACCAGAGACATTTGTCCCTGACTATTTCCTAACCCTCCCTCCTGTGTATGTCCTGGGTCTTTTTGGATAGAAGGGAAGAATCCCAATTTACCATACTTATAGCCCTTAGTGGAGGAGACAGCCCTCCCCTAGCTTAGCATCATGGACTAAAAAAGGAAAGAAATTTCCTCTAGCTTACTAGGTACAGTAGGAACAATATTTGCCAGGGTCCCCTAGGCTAAGCTGATTTTCCCCTAAAAGGTAAAGGAGCCTTCAACCCACAAGGAATCAGGGCCCCTCAAACTTGACAGATATCCCACAGCTGTGTGAATCACTATACCCTGAACTGCTGCCCAAGGGGGGCTAGTCTACTTATGCCAGAGCTGTATCACTGATGAATAAATATCCTTTCCAATCTAGAGCTAAGTTAAGCTTCTTTTGTCAACTGTTTAAACTGGATTCTCTGAAAGGGTTTTGGGGATCTTCAGGGGTCCCCAAACCACACTTTGAGAACTGCTGATGTCAAGGGTTTGTTGACAAGGAAAGAGATGGCATCGTCATTCAAAATGAATGAAAGAGGAGAAATCAGAAGGGAGACATCTGACTAATGTGAGAGCAGTCTCAGCAATTCTGGATTTTTTTTTCTAGGCCTGGTCTCGGTTCTAGGAACGGAACCTCTTTAGGTTGAACTAATTTGTCCTGCCTGTCTCCTGAAGGCATGTCATAGTCAAAGTGGCTGACTAATGGCAGTTGCCCCAGGCCCTCTCTGGTCCCCAAGATTCTGTGTGTTTGCAAATCAAACCAGCCATTCTCTTCCTTTTTTCTCATACAAGAAATGAGAAAAGAACATTGCAACTTGGAATTATCCTTTTAACTGCTGATCTTTGATCCTAGAAAGTGAGATGGGGGTGGGGGGAGGAGATGTGGCAACCTGCATTTATTTTGGTAGACTAATATAATGTAATTTGCTTTAAACGTGTGTACCTTATGGATGTTCTGGTAAGAGAAACATTGGTGGGGGCTTATGAGTTGTGTTTTTTTTTTAATGGATATTGACCCAAGGTGAACCTTGAATCCAAAGTCATTTTCAGGGGATTCATGATTGGTGAGCCCTTGGCTACACGTCATGTTCTGCCACTAATCCATTTTGTTACCATGGGGCAGTCCTTTAACTTTTTTGAGTCTCAATTTCCTCAAGCCTATTGCCACCTTCAAGGAAGGAAGGAAGGAAGGAAGGAAGAAAGAAAGAAGAAAAGAAGGAAGGAAGAAAGAAGAAAGGAAGAAAGAAGAAAGGAAGAAAGGAAGAAAGGAAGAAAGGAAGAAAGGAAGAAAGAAAGGAAGAAAGAAAGAAAGGATAAAGAAAGAAAGAAAGAAAGAAAGAAAGGAAGGAAGGAAGGAAGGAAGGAAGGAAGGAAGGAAGGAAGGAAGGAAGGAAGGAAGGAAGGAAGGAAGAAGGAAGGAAGGAAGGAAGGAAGGAAGAAAGAAAGAAAGAAAGAAAGAAAGAAAGAAAGAAAGAAAGAAAGAAAGAAAGAAAGAAAGAAAGAAAGAAAGAAAGAAAGAAAGAAAGAAAGAAAGAAGAAAGAAAGAAAGAAAGAAAGAAAGAAAGAAAGAAAGAAAGAAAGAAAGAAAGAAAGAAAGAAAGAAAGAAAGAAAGAAAGAAAGAAAGAAAGAAAGAAAGAAAGAAAGAAAGAAAGAAAGAAAGAAAGAAAGAAAGAAAGAAAGAAAGAAAGAAAGAAGAAAGAAAGAAAGAAAGGAAGAAAGAAAGGAAGGAAGAAAGGAAGGAAGAAAGGAAGGAAGGAAGGAAGGAAGGAAGGAAGGAAGGAAGGAAGGAAGGAAGGAAGGAAGGAAGGAAGGAAGGAAGGAAGGAAGGAAGGAAGGAAGGAAGGAAGGAAGGAAGGAAGGAAGGAAGGAAGGAAGGAAGGAAGGAAGGAAGGAAGGAAGGAAGGAAGGAAGGAAGAAAGAAAGGAAGAAAGAAAAAAGGAAGGAAGAATGGAAGAAAAAGAAAGCTGGCACCAGTTATCATTCCCCCACTTTCATTTTTCTTCCCTACCCCTTATATTTTCTTTTTGTGCTTTATTTTTTGAGACTGAGTCCTCCTATCTTGATTAGATTGGAGGTACCCACTCATAGACCTGATCCCACTGCCCATAGGTATAGGGGCTTTGAACTGCTCCATTTCCCACCTAGGCTGCTTTGCCCCTCATTTGGTAGTTGGAGGGCTCTCAATTTTCAGGGTTCATCATATTGGTTGCCATTCTTAGTGTGAACACCCATTTGGTTTTAACTCTACTGCAGCTCAGGACTTCTGAGCTCAAGCTATCCACCAGCTCCATCCTTCCTAGTAGCAGGGATTATAGGTTTGGGCCCCCATACTCAGCTTTCTTTCTCATTTTCAATCTCTACCTATCTAAGTAGTACCTTCTCAACCGTTTGCCAACATGCTTAGCTGTCCATCAATAAAAACACCTTCTCTTGAACTCCTCACTTCCTCAGACCCTGGCCTCACATCTCTCCTCCTCCTCACCTCTAAACTCCTAGAAAGAATAGTCAACACTTGCTACCTCTACTTCCTTCCCACCCACTCAGTCTTCATCTCTTTGTAATCTGGCTTCTGACCTCATTGTTCTACTGAAGTGACTCGCTTAAAGGTTGCCTCTGATCTGGGGAGGCAGGAACAGCTGGATTGGTTCCAGCATGCCTCTTCCAATGACCACCTGGGTGACTGTGGTCAAGTCATTTAGCTTTTGTGATCTAGAGGTTGCACTAGAATATTTCCAATGTGCCTAAATCTTAAGATCTCTAAAGTATTGAATCAAAGGTCTCCTCTTTGGATTTGGTAACATTGCTGACCTCCTATCCTTAGCAGAGAATTCTGCCCTCCCTTGTTTTCCGTGGTGCTGCTCTATCTTGGTTCTCTTCCTCTTTGTCTGTCAGCTCCTTCGTAGTCTCATAACTTTATGTGACTGGTTTTAAGGGAAGAGAAGGTTCACCTGACTATTACAGGAAGGTTGGGAATAGTTATCTTTAAAAAAAGAAAGAAAGAAAAAAACTCTTACCTTCTGTCTAATAATCAATACTGTGTATTGGTTCCAAGGCAGAAGAAAAGTAAGGGCTGGGCAATGCTGGTTAAGTGACTTGTCCAGGGTCACCCAGCTAGGAAGTGGCTGAGGCCAGATTTGAACCCTGTATCTCATCCCCCAATCTCTAAATCTGTCTCTCAATCCGCTGAGCTACCTAGTTACCCCTCAACCCTCCTGATGGGAATCTCTCCAGCCTCAGATTTTCCCAGAATCCTTTGCCTGGATCTCTCCTTTTCCCCATCATAGCCAAGCTTGACATTTACTTATCTAGTCATAGACTGCAAGCTCCCTATGGGTGGGGACTATGTCATTTTCATCTTTGAATCACTACAGCTGAGCATCACACCATGTACACAGTAGAATGGATGAGCCAGGAGTCAAGGCTGATTGGAGGAATTGACGCGGTGAGGCTGCCACCTGCTGGCTGCCTTGTGGAAAAGGTGGAGTATGGTGGGCTCATCAGACTATTGGGCTCCACCACGGAGCAGCATGGGAGGCTTGTTCCTCAGGGCTTTACTGGGCAATTCTAGGACTCAGAGCACCAGGAATGGATGTGTCCTTTCTTCTGCCTGCATCACCACCCCCCAGCCACTCAGATTGGAGTCTAAGGATGGGAGGAGTGAGAAAGAGCTAAGCAACTGAAACCAAATGATCATGTTGAGGTTCCCCCCAAAAAGATGGTAGAGGAAGGTAAAAAATCATCTTTTCAAAGACTGAGAGGCTCCATGGAAGGGGTCTCAGAGGTCATCCAGACCACAAGCCTCATTTTACACATAAGGAAACTGAGGCACAAGGAGATGACTTTGTAATAATTGTCAGAGGTAAGAATGGGAGCAGGTGCTCTTGATTCCAGAACCAGTGTTCTTTCCATTGCACTATCCTGGTTATAAGGATATGTATCCTTATAATATACTATATTAATATTTAATATTACATTAATGTATTTATTATATTAATATTAACCCTTAATATTATAATCAGGATACTATATAAAGGTAGATGATATGTATATCTTATATAAGGATATATATATATATATGGAGTACCAGATATATATATATATAGGGTACTCCTATAAGGATAACTGGGTGACTCAGTGACTTGACTAGAGTCAAGAAGATCCGAGTTCAAATTCAGGCACTTAGTAGCTATAGACAAGTCACTTAACTCTTTACCTCAGTTTCCTCAACTAGAAAAAGAAATAGTAAACAACTCCAATATCTTTGTCAAGGAAATCCCAAATGGGGTCATGAAGAGTCAGATATGACTGAAAATTTACTAAATAGCATTTTGACTATAAAAGGGAGAAGGAGGAAGGAAGTAGGGTATGTTCTGGAGGGAATAGAGAGAGAAACAGGAGTGAGGGAGGGAGGCAAAGGAGAGGAAGAAAATAGAGGTGGAGAGAGGCACATGGAGAGAGGGAAGGGAAAGAACAGAGGAGGGTGACATGCTGAGGGTTTGGATCCAGTAAGGTCTAAGAGTGTCTATAAATGTGTTAGAATGTGTCTGGGAAAGTGTCTGAAGATTCACAGATTCTCAGGACTCAGAGTTTATTCATGACAGCCTATTCCTGAGCTGGAATCTCAGTCCCTAGCAAGTGATCATTCTGCAACTACTTAAAAACATCTGTAGTGCAAGGGAACTCACTACTTTGAAAAGCCTACTTTTTGAACAGCTCTAATTGTTAGGAATCTTCCCTATATTGAGCTAAAATGCATCTTCCCACAGCTTCCACCCATTTCTCCTAGTTTTTGCCTTCTGGGGAATAACAATGACAACAAATTTCTATGACCCTTTGCTCCATCCTTGAAGTCCCACCTCTTACAGGAAGCCTTCCCTAACACCCTCTTAATTACTGTGCTTTCCCTCTATTAAGTATTTCCTCTCTGAACTGTACATAGATTGCTTTGTATAGATTTGTTTGAATATTGTTTCTCTTATCAGAATGTAAGCTTGTTGAGGGCAGGGACTGTCTTTTGTCTCTGTACCTCCAGCACTTAGCACGGTGCGCACTTGTAGTCACTTAATAAATGTTTATTTAGTTGGTTTTTTTTAAAGGGTTTACAAAGTGCTTCCCTCTTCCTTGAGAGGGTGCTTCAGAAATCAGAAGGCAAAGATCAATGCTGCCGTGGTCTTTTCTTCTGGCTGAAGAACATGTTTGTGTCTAAGGAAGTCTATGGAGAAAGAAGCATATTTACATTGTTGGGCCCATAGAATGTAAACTCCCTGATGGCTGGGATTATTTCATTTGAGTGCCTAGCTAGTTAACTGTTGACTGATCTGAGATGGTGTCTCGGCCTTTTCTCTCTTCATGGCATGTTTCTTCTTTCTGGCATCTGAGGAGGAATTAGCAGTAATAATGAGACTCACACCTCTTTCTCCATGGTTAGTCTCAATCCTAGAGCTACCCAGGTCTATCCCCCTCTACCTTCTTTCCAATTTTTTTAAATTTAATTTTAATTCAAATCTTTTATTGCTAATAATAGCTTGCACTTGAATAATTGTTTAAGATTTGCAATGTGGGGGGCAGCTGGGTAGCTCAGTGGATTGAGAGCCAGGCCTACAGATGGGAGGTCCTGGGTTCAAATCTGACCTCAGACACTTCCCAGCTGTGTGACCCTGGGCAAGTCACTTGACCCCCATTGCCTAGCCCTTACCACTCTTTTGCCTTGGAGCTAATACCCAGTATTGACTCCAAGATGGGAAGTGAGGGTTTAAAAAAAAAGGAATTGCAATGTACAGATATTGTATCATTTTGTCCTCACACAACCCAAGGATGTATTATCTTCATTTTGCAGATAAGGGACCTGAGGCAGAGAAAGATTAAGTGGCCAAGATCACACAAAATTAAATATCCAAGCCCAGAACTGAGCTCAGATCCTCCCGACTCCAGGTCTATTGCTCTTATCTTCTTCGCCACCTAGTGACCATTATTTGTATATCATCTACCTTTTCAAATGAGAGGAGAGGAGAGGAGAGGAGAGGAGAGGAGAGGGGAGGGGAGGGCAGGGGAGGGGAGGGGAGGGGAGGAGAGGAGAGGAGAGGAGAGGAGAGGAGAGGAGAGGAGAGGAGAGGAGAGGAGAGGAGAGGAGAGGAGAGGAGAGGAGAGGAGAGGAGAGGAGAGGAGAGGAGAGGAGAGGAGAGGAGAGGAGAGGGAAGGAGGGGGGAGAGGGAGGGAGGGAGAGAGAGAGAATGATGGGGAGAGATGGGGAGAGCTTAGCACATCAGTTGAGTCTGACAGTTTCAATAATGTTCTAAATCCTAGGACCCCCACCCCTATAAAGAAGAAATCTTCTTCTATTGTTAACTAAATCTCCTTCATCGTTTCTCTCTCTTACATTCCTTTCTCACAGAAACCTGCTTTTTTCCCTGAAGCTATCACATCTTTTGGCACTTTCTCCAAGTCTGACTGGTCTCTTCACACCCCTGGATGCCCAAGATTAAGAGAAGGGGCTGGCATATTCTTTGCTCCTTACTGCCACCTTCAGACCCTCTCTGGCAATACCATTCATCATCCACTTTCCTTTGTAGCTTGTTCAATCCTCCAGATTCTTATTGCTATCATCTATGGACATCCAGCTCACTCTTCTGCCTTTCCTATACATTCAATACCTGACTCACAGTCTTTTGGGACTGCAAGCTATAGACACAGGGGCAGAAAGAGGAAAAAAGAGGCAATAGGGAGCCACTGGAATTTGTTGAGGAGAGTAGAGAGAATGACATGGACAGATAAAAGTTTTATGAAAAAAATCCCCCTGAATTGCCATAGAGGGCAACGTCTTGAAACAAAGAGACCAATCAGGAGCTTGTGGTGATCATCCTAGGTGAGAAGAAGAATGAAAAGTACAAGACTAAACAAAGGATTTTGTGGCTGCCTCATCTTAGTAGCCAGTCTTTAGGAGATATTAAAGCACCTCCCCCAACTCTATCCCCTTAAAAGGCCTGGTCCCCTAAGGATACTCCATCATTCCATTAGCTAGCATTATTTGGCACTGTGTTAAACACGAGGGATATGAAAAAAAATTTTTAAAGACCATCCCTTCCCTCAAGGAGCTCATCATCTAAGGGAGGAGACAACAACAACAAAAAAAAAAACAGCTACATACAAAGGGGAGGTACAAGATAAACTGGAGGTAATTGACAGAGTGCTGGCATTAGCATCATCAGAGACTGAGAAAGAGTTCTTGTAGATGATGGGACTGATGGAAACTTGAAATTCACAGTTGGTGGCTGGACCAATCTTTTAAGTCTTTCTGCCTTGGTGAGAACTACAAGGGCATATGCTTGGCAGGCAGAGCCCAGGTTCACCCCCACATCCAATCAGGGGAGGAGTTGGGGCAAGGGCCTCATTATGAGGTTCTCCTCTGATGCAGACATCTGTCCTCAAAGGGCCAGCCTGGCTAAATTGTTTACAGTCTTGAAGCATAGAGAGAACTCCTCTGTCACAGCCCCAACGACTTGGTGCTGGATTTTCCCTCTGCCGCTGCCAAGTTTGGAAAGGAAGCCCGGGAACTAGAGGGAAGCCAGGCTAGCCACTTGCAGCAGCACTCAGAGATCTTGATTTGCTGTCACGTGGCTCCTTGCTCACATGACCCTCGCTGACAGCTCCTGCCAGTCCAGAGCCAGGTGAGGACTAAAGTCCCCAGTCGCTTTTCTCTTGGCTCCCAGCCAGGGCTAGACTATTTATCGTGGAATCTTTGGCCTGATGCTGGTGGAGCGGCAGGAAGAGGAAGGAAGGAGGGAGTAAGGGAGGGAGAGAAGGGACGGAAGGGATGGACCTGCCTCAGGCTGCTTTGCTTGGAATGGCTAGAACCTAGTCAGGGAGCCTGGGAAGGGGGGGGGCAAGTAAAGGCAGGGTGGTGGGAGTCCATTTCTAGTGAAATAAGAGCATCCTTGGGAGGGGGGACAGGAGAGGATGAGGAAAGCAGAACGAAGCTGGATTGTAGACGGTGAGCTCAGGGGATGAGAATGTAGAATGCCAGAGCTGGGGTGGGGGTGGGGGGGAGTTTGGGGCTCTTCAAACCCAGGATGCCAGAGATAGTAGAGCCTAAGAATATAGGATGGGCAGGGATATTTGCAACAGAGAACCTTAGAACAAAGAATGCCAGAGCTGGAAGGGGTCTAAGAACCCAGAATGTCAGAGCTGGGAGGCATCTTAGAACCCCAAAGACCAGAGGTTGCAGGGACCTTTAAAATAGAATGTCATAACTGGCAAAGCCTTTAGAACACAATGTGAAAATATAAATCCTTGTTGAGCTAAATTGAAATGTTCATTCACTTCAATTGTGTCTGACTGTTCCTGACCACATTTGGGGTTTTCTTGGCCAAGATACCAGCGTGGTTTCCCATTTCCTTCCCCAGCTCATTTTATAGATGAGGAAACTGAGGCAAATAGAGTGAAGTGACTTGCTCAGGATCATCTAGATAGTAAATATCTGAGGCCAGATTTGAACTCATGAAAGTGAGTCTTAAAAAAAATTATTAATTTTTTAAAAAGTGAGTCTTCCCAACTCTACGTCCAACACTATGCATTGTGGCACCACTTCAATGCCCAAATTGGATATATAGACTGTTATAACTAGACTAGACCCATAACAGATAGAATATCAGAGTTAAGAAAGATATTAGAACAGAAAATGTTAGCGTTGGAAAGGTCATTTGGTCTAACCTTCAGATACTCTTTCATGAATCATATTTCTGAAGTCTGATTATTCACCACCCATAGTACAAACTTTAAAACAGTATTCATTCATTCATCCATTCAGTTCATTTATCCCAAAAACTTTGGGCATAGCTCACACTATGAAGAGTCTCCTGGCTCTTGGGTCAGCTAGATGATGCAATAGATAGAGTGCCAACCATGGATGGAGTCAGGGAGATCTGAGTTCACATCCTGTCTTAGACACTAATTAGCTCAGTGACCCTGAATGCATTTTTTTTGTTTTCTCAGCTTCAGTTCTTTCTGTTTGATTTTAAATATTATTCTGTTCTAAGAAGGGGATTGGACTTGATAGTCCCTTCTGCTCCTTGGAATAGAGTCTTTTGAAGTTCTTGAGAAAAAATAAATCATTGTAAGTTTCTTTGTCAAGCCATTGTGTGTGTGTGTGTGTGTGTGTGTGTGTAACTGTCACTGACATGATTTGAACAGAAACCTTCTTCCTTGCCACAGCTGTAACTTTCTTGTGGATGCTAAGAAGAGACTATCCCCAGAAAGAAGAGGTGTCCAAGAGGGCAAGAAAAGGCATCAAGCTCAGCATGGAGGATGACAGTTCAGTCCCAGAGATCCAAGGAGAAAGTACCTGCCCTCTCTTAGATGAGCAGCTCCCTAGAGGGAAAGGTAAATTGATAATAATAATAACAGTAATGGCAGCTAACATTTATATGGCACTTTAAGGTTTGTTGTTATTCAGTCATTCAGTTCTGAACAATTCTTCATGACTCCATGGACCATAGCCCACCAGGCCCTTTTGTCCCCCACTATCTCTCAAAGTCTGTCAAAGCTCATGTTCCTTACTTCCTTGGCACCCTCTTTCTCTCCTCTCTGTGTCTCTCTCTCTGTGTCTCTCTCCTTCTTCTCTCTCTCCTTTCTTTCCTCTATGTTTCTCTCTGCCTCTCTCTCTTTCTCTCTTCCCCTACTCCCACCTCTCTCTATATGTCTGTCTCTCTCTTTAAAAAAACTTGCCTTCCATTTTAGGATTAATACTATATATTGGTTCAAAGGCCAAAGACCAGTAAGAACTAGGTAATAGGGGTTGTCACTTGCTCAGAGCCACACAGCCAGGAAGTTTCTGAGGCCAGATTCGAACCCAGGACCTCTTCTCTTTTGGCCTGGTTTTCTATCCACTGAGCAACCTAGCTGCCCCTCCATGACACTCTCTATCCTTCTCATCCTCTACCATTCCATTCTCTTTTCACCTTCAATCTTTTCTAACCTCAGGGTCTTTTCCATTGAGTCCTGTCTTCTCATTATGTGGTCAAAGTATTCAAGCTTCAGTTTCAGTATTGACCTCCCAGAAAAAGTTAGTAAACTTTAAGGTTTTGTATCCGTTACTTCATTTGAAGAAATAACAACTGGGAAATAGGTGTTATTGTTTGTCCTTATTTTTTACAGACGAGGAAACTGAGTCTGATTAGCCCAGGAGCAAATAGCTAGTGAATGATAATCTGAGTCTTTCTGAATCCAAGTCTAACATACTTGATCTCTCTATCCATCACTCCTCTTGTAAGGATAATTTTAGGGTTGTGACCTAATCTAAATTAATTCTGGTCACCAGGGAATATCCCAAATAAAATACCCAAGTCAGCTGGAAATTTATGGTGATTTTAATTAATATAGAGGAAAGAAATTAAGGAGAAGGGAGAGGGAAAAGGTGTAGGATTTCTCCCACCTGGCCTGTTCCAGAGGGAGTTCAAAGTCTTCCACCACAAGGTCCCTGAAGAAGATTAGTAGCTTTTTAAGAGGATAGTGTTTGGAAGGTAAAGGAGAAAGAATCAGCCTAAACTCCGATAGAGCTCAGTAAAGATGACTCACCTGAACTAGGCTACTCAGCTTCTCCCAGGATAGTATCAAGGAAAACTCACCACCAAACCTGGCAATAGCTGCCGCCACGCCAAGATGCCGGAACGCTTAGCAAGCTGCCACCAGCCACCTCTCCACCGCAAAAGAGGCCGGAGAGAGGGAGTCATGTGAAACATATAGATGGTTTTTATATCACTTTCCTGCATCTTACATGTAGCTTAAGCTTGACTTAGGACAGCTCAGGGGTCTGTCAGCTATTTCTGATTTATCATTTTCTAGCACATGTCTGTCATAGGCCATCTTCCTAGATACTTAATACTTAAGTAGGGGTGTTGACATTCCTGATTTTGATAGACTAAGTAGGTTGGAGTAATCTAAAGTTCACACTTTCTTATCTCAAGCAAAGGCAAATGTAGGAATCAGAGATGTTGATTACACCTGTATGAGAACACCAGAGCCAGAAGAGACCTCAGGACATTCACTGTCACTTCTTGGAGGGACTTTATTATGTGGAAGATTTAGCTGGATAGGTCCTTAGAATATAGAATGGTTGGTCTAGGAGTCAGGACAACCTGGTTTGAAGTTCCCTCTCTGACACATGTGTGATCCTGGGGAAGTCATTTAACATCTCACTACCCAAACCAACCAATCAATGAATCACTAAGCAGCTTTTATGGGCCACTGTGTGCCAGGCACTGCACTGGATGCTAGAGATACGAAGACAAAAGGGAAACTCTTTTACAGTCTATAAGTTGAAGATTTGCTTTCTAAAGCACAAAAAAAAATAATAATTCCTACTATTAGGAGTGGTAATAAATATTCATAGGCAAGTCTCTAAGACTAACTCAGAGGTGAGTTATAACGTGTATCATGGGAAGATTTTTTTCCAGAAGAAAAATTCTATACAGAGATGAAACCCTAGGTCAGGACCAAAAAGCATTACTCACCTGCTTCTCTCCGGAGGGCAATTTTCAGAGCTTTGGCAAAGTCCCCATACTTGTCAGTCAACAAATATTCATCAGATCTTTGCCATGTTAAGAACTGGGCCAGAAACACTCCCTGCCCTTGTGGAGCTCACATTCTAATGGGGGAGATAGCATGTTGTCCCCCCCCCCACTAGAATATATATATATATATAGAGAGAGAGAGAGAAAGAATTTTATATGTAGAATTGAGAGAGAGAATTATAGGGAATTGTGTGTATAGAATGATATATACTTATATATACTTTATAATGTTATATGTATATATATGTGTGTGTGTATATATATATGTATGAATGTATGTAAAAAGATCTCTACAGAGAGGAAGAGGAAGCTAAGTGGTATAGTGGACAGAGAGCAAGGCCTGGAATTGGGAAGATCTGAATTCAAATCTATCCTCAGACAGTTAATAGATATGTGATCTAGGGCAATTCACTTAACCTCTATTTGCCTCAGTTCCTCCTCTTTATAATGGGGGGACACACTGGAGGAGGAAATGGCAAACTACTCCAATATCTTTTTTTTATTAAAAATTTTAATAACCCTTACCTTCCATCTTGGAATCACTACTGTGTATTGGTTCCAGGGCAGAAGAGTGGTAAGAGCTAGGCAATGGGGGTCAAGTGACTTGCCCAGGATTACAAATCTAGGAAGAGTCTGAGGTCGGATTTGAACCCAGGACCAGGACCTCCCATTTCTAGGCTGGGCTTTCAATCCCCTGAGCTACCCAGCTACCCCCCCTCTCCAGTATCTTTGCCAAGAAAACCAAAGTCCAGAGGATAGAGGATCCTGTAGAGTCAGACACAACTGAACAACAAATATATATAAAATATCTATAGAGAGTGAATGGGAGATAATCCAAATGAGGAAGACACTAGTCCTGAGGGGAGAAAAAGTTTCCTGTAAAAGATGGAATTTGAGTTGAGTCTTCAAGGGATAGAAGGAAATCAGGAGAAGGAGGGGAGGGGACAGGATAATCTAGGTGTGGGGCACAGCCAGTACAAAGGCCTGGAGGTTGGAAATGAAGAATCATGTCCCAGGAATTACAGGTGAGTTAAATGAGGCACCTGGATTGTACAGTATAGGGAGGAAAGTGAAGTGCACAAAGACTGGAAAGGAGGGAAGGGGCCAGGCTGGGAAGAGGAGAAAGGTACCCATGGATCTTAGCTATCCAATTATTCTGACCCTTTCTGTGGGTTTGTCCCCCCAGTGCCAGGGTTCTGCTCCGTCCGCTGGGGCCTAGCTGTCATCCTGCACATTTCCTTCCTTGTTGCCTACTCCCAGAGGGTGGACCTCAGCATCGCCATAGTTGCCATGGTGAACAGCACAGGCCAGCAGACATCTCTCAATGTCTCCACAGATGTGTGTCCTGGGCCCTCTCCTGCGCCCCCCAACACATCCCAGCCCACAGAGATCAAGGTAGGAAACTGTTTCAGGGGTCAAAGGGGAGAGGGCCTGGGACAGCCCTATAACATAACATCTTTTTTTCCCCAAAAGTTTTAGTGCCATTTTTAGTTTCTATTTTAAAATTTTTTTATTTTTTTCTCAATTACATGTAAAAACAACTTTTACATTTTTTTTAATTTAAGGGGTTTCAGGGGTTACCTGGATGGGTGGCTCAGTGGATTGAAAGCCAGACCCAGAGATGGAAGGTCCTGAGTTCAAATTCAGATTCAGATACTTCCTAGCTATGTGACTCTGAGCAAGTCACTTAATCCCCATTGCCTAGTCCTTACTGCTCTTCTCCCTTAGAATCTATACACAGCATTGATTTTTTTTATTTTGAAAGAAATAGAGAAATGCAAATCAAAAGAACTCTTAGGTATCCCCTCACACCTAGCAGATTGGCCAACATGACAGCAAAGGAAAGTAATGAATGCTGGAGGGGATGTGGCAAAGTAGGGACATTAATGCATTGCTGGTGGAGTTGTGAATTGGTCCAACCATTCTGGAGGGCAATTTGGAACTATGCCCAAAGGGTGATAAAAGACTGTCTGCCCTGTGACCCAGCCATACTACTTCTGGGTTTGTACCCCAAAGAGATAATAAGGAAAAAGACTTGTACAAGAATATCATAGCTGCGCTCTTTGTGGTGACAAAAAATTGGAAAATGAGGGGCTGCCCTTCAATTGGGGAATGGCTGAACAAACTGTGGCATATGTTGGTGATGGAATATTATTGTGCTATAAGGAATAGTAAAGTGGAGGAATTCCATGTGAACTGGAACAACCTCCTGGAAGTGATGCAGAGCAAAAGGAGCAGAACCAAGAGAACATTGTACACAGAGACTGATACATTGTGGTACAATCGAAGGTGATGGACTTCTCTACCAGCAACAATGCAGTGATCCAGGGGAATTCTGAGGGACTTATGAGAAAGATGCTATCCACAGCCAGAGGAAGAACTGTGGGAGTGGAAACACAGAAGAAAAGCAACTGATTGATCACATGATTTGATGGGGATATGATTAGGGATGGAGACTCTAAGAGATCACCCTGGAGCAAATATCAATAACATGGAAACATGGAAATAGGTCTTGATCAATGACACGCGTAAAACCCAATAGAATTGCTTGTTGGCTACGGGGGTGGGGGGGGTGGGGGGGGGGGTTGGGAGGAGGTGAAAGAAAGAACATGAATCTTGTAACCATGGGAAAATATTCTAAATTAATTAATTAAATAAAAATTTTCAAATAAATAAAATTAAATTGTAGCATTCCAAGCATATTCACATCTAAGAAATATAAATGATTGTATGGTTACTGTGTCTTCAGACACAAGGTTTGAACTCTGATATCTGTGGGCGGATACTCCATGCTGCCCTTGCTCAAGGCAGATTCATTAACATTTGGTGCTGAGTTGAATTCCTTTGTAAGGCACACCCAACACACCTTTGCCTTGCCATCCAATCTGAATTGTCTATGCTTTGCTATGTATTTGTTACGTGCTTGGGAGTATCTGTAATAAAAACAGAAGGCAACCCCGTGATTGTTCTCTTGGGACCTTCTCCCCTCTTGGAATGCTACAGTTACTCTGTTCCTATTATTATACTGTATTATGTATTGATTCTATAATACTAGTATGTTGTATTATACACTTATTATACCATAATATTATTATTACACTCTGTTACACACCTCCTCTACTCCCCTAGTAATTTGACAGATCTCCCACTCTTCCAGGCTCCTGTCTATGACTGGACCCCTGAAACCTGTGGATTCCTCTTAAGTTCTTTCTCCTATGGCTACCTCATCACCCAGATCCCCGGAGGCTACCTCACGGGCATTGTGGGCTGGAAGCCCGTCTTAGGCACTGGACTGCTCCTCTCCTCCATCCTCAGCCTTCTCCTCCCATTGGCTGCAGAGCTCGGTGTGGTCTATCTTGCCCTCATCCAGGCTCTGAGAGGCCTTTCTCAGGTAAGCACCATATTGATGTCACCATAGACTGAAAGAACCCAGGACTAGCAGTCAGAAGTCTGACTCGGTTTCAAATCCAATGTATTATCTTTGTAACCTTGGATTCCTCATCTCAGGAATCCAATTTCTTCATGTGAAAAATGATGAAATAAGAGTTAACATTTCTATAGGCATTAAAAAGAGCTTTATAAATATTATTTCATTTGATTCTCATGACAACCCTAGGAAGTAGATACCATGATTATCTCCATTTTACATATGGGGAAACTGAGGCTCGGAGAATTTAGGTGACTTGCCCAGGGCTTCACAGCTAGTAAGTGTCTGAGGTGAGATAAGAATTCAGGACTCCCTGACTCTAAGCCTGGCTCTCTATCCAATAAGTCACCTCTCTTCAAAGGGTTTCTATGAGGGAAATGTCTTGTTACTTTAAAACAAGTCACTTGACCCCCATTGCCTAGCCCTTACCTCTCTTCTGCCTTGGAAACAATACACAGTAGTGATTCTAAGACGGAAGGTAAAAGTTTTAGTGCTTGGTAACCACCAAGAAAGTACTGAATATTAATGAAAACAAATAATAATAATAACCTTAACTCACATGTTTATAGTTTTCTAATGTTCTTGCAAGCATTGAAACCCCATAACATGTTATATAATGTGTATATTATCTCATTTGATTCTCACAATAACCATGTGAGGTAGATGCTCTTATTATCTCTATTTTACAGGTGAGGAAATTGAGGCACACTGTGGTTAAATGACTTTAGAGTTAATATAATAATCATGATGATGTGATAATGAGTATTTATATGGTGCTTTAGGGTTTGCAAAGCCCTTTACATGTTTTATCTCATTTGTTTAACCCTTACAACAACCCTGGGAGAGAGGCACTGTTCTAATTATCACCTTTTTTTTTTAACTCTTACCTTCCTTCTCAGAATTAATATTGTGTATGGGTTCCAAGGCAGAAGAATGGTAAGAGCTAGGCAATGGGGGTCAAGTGACTTGCCCAGGGTCACACAGCTGGGAAGTGTCTAAGGCCACATTTGAACCCAGAACCTCCTGTCTCTGGGCCTGACTCTCAATCCACTAAGCCATCCAGCTGCCCCACCACCATTTTTCAGATGAGGAAATTGAGCAGATAGAATTTAAGTGACTTACCCAGAGTCACACAACTTGTAAGAGTCTGAGCCAAGATTTGAACTCAAGTCTTTGTGATTCCAAATCCATTCCTTTACTTATCATGCCATGTATTATTATTGTTGTTAATAATATTAATATAAATAGAATATTAATATATTAAGCATAATATATTAATATAAATAAAATATTAATAATAAATAGGGGCCTAAAGAGTTAAATATAACATTGAACATGGAGGGACTCTAGTCCCTTCTTATTGGGAACCAAATAGAATTTTGATGTTGAGTTTTATCATTTTGTTTTTCTTTCTCCCACCTCCCTTTTCCCCATCCATGACTGGAAGTAGAGAAGACCTAGTAGAGATTACCAGAGATATGCGTCCATGGTGTGATCAGAGGAGCACTAGACTGGAAGTTGAGACTTAGATCTGAGTCCTAGATTTACCACTCGCTACTCCCTGTGTGACTTTGGCCTGTGTGATGTCTAGACCCTTTCTAGAACTGATATTATATTATATTTTATATAATAAATCCGAGATTCAGTTTCCTGATTTGTACAATGAGGGGGTTGGACTAGACTATCTTTAAGGTTTCTTCTAGTTCTAAATTCTATGTTCTGAGGTCCCTAAGTTATCACAATTTAACATTCTATGGTTCTAAGTTTCCTTCTAGTTTTAACAGAACCTTCTAGCTCTGGTGTTCTCTGTTCTAAGCTCATTTCCAACTCTGACATACTCTGCTCTGGGTTCCTTCTAGCTCTGAT
Organism: Monodelphis domestica; assembly: GCF_027887165.1. NCBI lineage: Eukaryota > Metazoa > Chordata > Mammalia > Didelphimorphia > Didelphidae > Monodelphis > Monodelphis domestica. Next base: position 383,824,381 of record NC_077230.1, on the reverse strand, counting down.
ATTCTCCATCCTAAGAGCCTTTCCAGCCCTGACATTCAGTGTTCCCAGGACCTTTCTTGCTCCAACTTTCTACATTGTGAGGGCTCACTCTACTCTAACGTTCTGTGTTCAAAGATCCCTTTGAGTACTAGCATTCTGCTCTAAGACCTTTTCCATCTCTGACATTCTCTGTTCTATGGTCACTTCTACCTCTGACATACTCTGTTCTAGAATCCTTTTAGTTCTAGCATTCTACATTCTAATACGCTCTATTCTAACATATTGTGTTCAGAGATCCCTTCGAGCATCAACATTATGTCCCAAGACCCCTCCTAACTCTGACATTCTAAATGCAAAGGGCTCCCCAGCTCTGACACATTGTCTATGTTCTAAGGGTCCTCCTAACTCTATTTTCTAAGCATTCTCCTAGCTCTGACATTTTGGGTTCTAAAGGTTCCCCCAGATCTGACACATGCTGGGTTTTAAGAGCCCTCTAAGCCCTGACATTGTATGTTCTAAGATTCTTTCCAGCTCTGACGTTGTGTTCTCCCAGCTCTGGCATTTGCTGTAAACTTCTTTCGAACTCTAACTTTACTCCTTTAAACAAGCTTTAGAGTCACAACGCAGCACCCTGTCAGGGAAGATGCTTTTCCTTCTTTGGATCTCTCTAAGATGGTAAGCTGCAAATGAGATGCAAACCTGCCATCAGTAGAGGTAGTTTCCTCTCCAGGAGTTCTGTACACCCATGAAACCACTGGTCTAATATCCATCTCTATTGCTATCCTCCCCCCCATGCCTTTTCCCTTTCCAAATGTCTAAAATCCAGAACTCAATTTCCACCTTTGCAACAGGAATAACCAGGTTGCTTTGCCATTCCTGACAGGGTGTGATATTCCCAGCCTATTACACTCTCTGGACAAAGTGGGCCCCACCTCAGGAACTCACCTGCCTCATGAATTTTTCTGATGCTGGTAAGAAAGGGCTCACTCTTAAATAAAAAAATAAATTAAAAAATTTTTAAATTTAAAAATAATTTTAAAAAATTTAAAAAAATAAAAAAAGAAAGGGCTCACTCTTAGTTACTCTCACAAACCTGCTTCTTGGGGCCTGGGCCCTTGGCCAGCTGCTGTGAGGGGGTAGGGGGCCTGACTCCCTGAATCCACATTCCCAGGGATATGTTTTACAAGAGGATTGTAGCTCCCACACCCAGTAGAAAGCAAGGCTGTTCTTCTCCAAGACTGTGCTCTATGAAAAATTTGTCTTCAGAATAATCACACTCAGCCTTGTTTCCTCCTTCCCAAGGGTTCCGCACACTCAGTTTCAGACAGCAATGAGACTTGACCTTGGACAAGTTCCTTCTCTTTGCTAGACTTCACGTTTCTCAGCTCGAAAATAAGAAAGTTGGATGATGTGCTCTCTGAGATCCTGAAAAATTATTACATAGTACTCGTTATGTTCTAAGGGCCCTCCCAGAACATAGAACATAGAACTCTGATACCCGATGATCTAGAATAAAAGTTCTAATATCTACATTTTAAAGATCCTTCAAACTCTGACATTATCTTTTTTTAGGGTCCCTTTCAACTCTGATATCTATGTTCCAAGGGCCCTCCCAGCTCTGACATTCCATGTCCTAAGATACTCTCTGAGCTCTGACATTCTGGGTTCTAAGGGCCTTCCCAGATTTATATTTAGTGTTCTAAGGGTCCTCCCAGCTCTGACATTCCATGTCCTAAGATACTCTCTGAGCTCTGACATTCTGGGTTCTAAGGGCCTTCCCAGATTTATATTTAGTGTTCTAAGGGTCCTCCCAGATCTGACATCCTGGGTTCTAAGGGTTCTCTCAGTTCTAGGATTTTTATATTCCTACCCAGGTACCACACTAGGAACCTTCTTCACTCTGATGGTGGGAGGCATCACCTGCCAGACTCTGGGGTGGCCGGCCTTCTTCTACATCTTTGGTAAGTGATCAACCAGGCATTTCTGTGAGAATTTTGTCCATATTTTTGAAAACCACCTTCCAGTCCCCTCCCAATAGCCAAAGCTAAAACCAGCAGACTCCAAGAGGTGTTCAAACAAATGTGGGAGAAAAAAAGAAATGCTTCAAGGTTTTATTTAGGGTAATTGAATGAGCTCAAGTTCACTAGACTGGTTTGTGCATATGAGTGAGCCAGTCTGGTCCTGGAGAGAAAGGGGCATCTTTGTAGGGAAGGGCCATAATGATAGAGAGGAGAGCAGAGTTGGGGTAGTGAGCACCAGACACTTGAATCTGGATTCAAATCATAGACTCAGGTTCCCCCTAGAAGGGACCTTAGCCAGAATGTAGTCCAAATGACTGATTTTGTAGGACCACAGAGGTCAAGTGACTTTCCTAGGGCCAGTCAGAGAATAAGTATTAGAGCCAGAAAGTGCATCCAAGTATTCTAAGGCTGATACTGTTGACCCTACGCCATGATGCCTCCATGATCCGTGAACTAATTATTCTTCTCTGTGCTGAGCCTAAATTAAAATTTTTGAGCCTTAGTTTTTCAGTTTGGTAACCAATATAAAATAGTACAGAAGTTGGATTAAGGTTTGGGAAACCTAGGTTTTTATCTCAGTTCTACTCCCTCACTGTGTGACCTTGAGCAAATCTCTTAACCTCTCTGGGTTTCAATGACTTCTTTCATAAAAATGGGGATTAAAATGTCTGCTTTATTTTAGGTCTATATCCCAAAGAGAGCAAAGAAAAAGGAAAGGAATTTACTTGCTCAAAAATATCTATAGCAGCTCTTTTTGTGGTGATGAAAAATTAGAAATTGAGGGAATGGCCATCAATTGGGGAATGACTAAACAAGTTATGATATGTGATCGTGATGAAATACTGTCACACTATAAGAATGAGATAAGAGTTTCAGAAAAAAAGTTTCAGAAAAACCTGGGAAAACTTACATGAACTGATGCAAAGTGAAGTGAGCAGAACCAGAAGAACATTGTACATAGTGATCTCGATATTGTAAGGATAATAAACTGTGAATGATTTAGCTATTCTGATCAAGATAGTGATCCCTTGGGCAACTAGTGGATATAGCACTAGGCTTGGATTTTGGAAGGTTTAATTCTAGTCTTAGATACTTCCTAGCTGTGTGACCCTGGGCAACTCCAAATTGCCTACCTCTTGCCACTCTTCTGTCTTAGAATTGATGCCAAGACAGAAGGTAAGGGTTAAAAGGGGGGGGGGCACTGGATAGTTCAGTGTATTGAGAGCCAGGCCTAAAGATGGGAGGTCCTGAGTTCAAATTTGACCTCAGATACTTCCCAGCTGAGTGACCCTGGGCAAGTCACTTAACCCCTATTGCCTAGCCTTGACCACTCTTCTGCCTTGGAACCAATACACAGTATTGATTCCAAGATGGAAGATAGGGGTTATTTAAAAAAAAAAGATCCTAGACAATTCAAAGAATTGCTGAGGAAAAATGCTCTCCATCTGCAAGAGGGAACTGTTAAATTCTTCTGTTAAAGTATTTTCCCCTGGTTTCATGATTCATGTTTTTTTTCCCTACCCCACTCCCAGAGCCAACAATCAATATTACTGGGTTATACATGTATTGTCACTCAATACCTGTTTCCATATTATTCATTTTTATAATAATCTTTAAAAAACCAAAACCTCACATCCTATATCCATACAAACAAGTGATAAAACATGTTTTCTTCTGGGTTTTTACTCCCGTAGTTCTTTCTCTAAATCTGGATAGCATTCTTTCTCATAAGTCTGTCAGAATTGTCCTGGATCATTCATTGCATTGCTATTAGTAGCAAAGTCAATTACATTTGATCGTTCCACAATGCTTCACTTTCTGTGCACAATTGAGAATTGTTAAATTCTGAATGCAGATCAAAGTGTACTTTGCCTTATTCTTATCCCTATTTTCTAGGTGGTGTGAACTGTGTCTGGTGCCTGCTTTGGTTCTTTCTGGTGTTTGAAGATCCTGACAGTCACCCTTGCATCAGTACCACAGAGAAGGAATATATCAGATCAGCCTCAACCCAGAAGGTAGGGGAATTTTCTCTTGATAGCCTTGCTATAGTCTGAGCTTGGAAATGTGGATAAGACTCAATAAAGGCTTCCCTTTTTAAAAAATCTAGAATTTCATTAGATCTCAACTACAGTACTATGAAGTAGGTGGGGGCAGGCACCTCCATTTTGCAGAGGAGAAAACAGAGATTCAGGTAAAGCCTGAGATGACATTCATTATCAACTGACAAAGTCAGGATTCCAACTCTCATCTTCAGACTTTCAAGCCCATTGTTCTTGAACTTTAGATATTTTTATTTCTACTCCTAGGGCCACTGCCACAGCTGGTCATTACCTCTCTTCTCCATGTTGAAATGTGGGCCACTGTGGGCCATTGCAGTTGCCTATTTCTGTTGTGACTGGCTCTTCTATACCCTCCTGACTCTGCTTCCTGTGTATCTGAACCGCATCCTTCACCTGGACACCAGGGAGGTGAGTACCACCATGTCCTCTATGCCCCTCAGCATCATCAACTAAGTTCTCATCACTAAAAGTGATAGGGAGGCACCTTGGAGCAATTTACCACCCAGCATTCTCCATTCTTAAGAGCTGAGCAAACCAGGAATCTATATGTAGCTTCAAACAACTGTCTTCCTTTCTTCTTTGTACTTTTTTCCCCTCTCCTCTCTTCTTTCTTTCTCTCTACCTCACTAGTAGAGAACCACAGTTCAAGATTTTCTGCCACTTCTCTTGGATTGTTGGGCAGCTTGATACTAAGTGATGTTGGGCCATCACATTAACAGATTGGGGCTCAGTTGTAAATAAGGAGGTTAGATTAGATGGTCTCTAAGGCCCCTCCCAACTCTGAATTTTTTTAAATTCTGAGGTCCCTTCTGGCCCAGATGTTCCAGTTCTAAGATTCCTTCCAGTTCTTTCATGTTCTGTTCTAAGACTTTTCACAGCTCTGACATTCTGTGCTCTTTAAGACATCCCACCTCTCTGAATTCTAAGATTTTTTTCTATCTCTGAAGTTTTAGGTTCCAAGACTCCCAGCTCTAACTTCTGTGTTTTAGGTGCTTTCCAGTTACATCATGCTATACTCTAAGGCTCTTTTCAGCTTTGACATTCTTTGTCCTTTGGAGCTTCTCAATTCTGACATTCTCTGTTCTAATATCTCTTTCAACCTTGATATCCTAAGTTTTAAGTCTCCTACCTTTGACTTCTGCTTTCTCCAATCTCTTCCAGTTCTAACATTCTGTATTTTAAGATGTCTTTCCAGCTCTGACATTCTAGTTTCTAAGTCTCCCAGCTCTGACATTTATGTTCTAAAGTTCCTTCCAATTCCATCATGCTCTGTTCTAAGACTCTTCCCAACTCTGACATTCTATGTCCTTTGGGACATCCTAGCTCTGACATTCTGGGTTTTAAGATTTTTTCTAACTCTGGTATTCTAGGTTCTGATTTACATCTTGACCTCTATGTTCTAAGGTTCCTCTCATCTATGATATCCTGTGTTCTAAGGTCTCTCCTTTCTCTGAGATTCTGTGTTTTAAGGTCCCTTCCAGCTCTTATCATGCTCTGTTTTAAGATTCTTCCCAGTTCTGATATTCTGTGTTCTAAAGTTCTTTCCTACTCTGGCCCTTTGATTTCAAACATGAGTACTTCACTGTGGTAACTTCCAGGAGGAATTTGAAAAGACATGCTCAATCCAAAGAAATAGCTCATTGATGACTGGATTTGAGGTATTCAGAAGAAAAGTTATTTCTGCTAAGGATTCCTTCTATCTCTTCCTTTTCTGTCCTCTTCCCTCACCCTCTCCTCCCTTCTTGCCTTTTCTCATTTTCATTCTACTTCATGTTCTTTTCCTCTTTTTTCTCCTCTTCCCAAGCTCTCCCAACTCCTGATTCTAGGGGGGCCTTTTGGCCCTGGATTATTCCTTAGAGTGGATTCCTGAGTGCCCCTCCATACATTGGGAACTGGCTGGGCCACATAGGCATAGGGCTCCTGGGAGACTTCTTGATAGCCAAAAACCTGATCCGGCTGGGTGCAATGAGGAAATTCTTCACAGCTCTGGGTAAGGATGGGCCAGATGCCTCTGTGTCCCTTTCTCTCTTACCCCCACCCCCAACCCAATCTGATCCCTTCCTGAACCCTGTGAGTGGTATTTCTATCTGAACATATTTAACTGGGCCCTGGCCACATGATGTATCTGTTTAAAAGTGAGGTCTGGTTGTGGTGTGGTGGAGTGTGAAGGAGGGGAATAGGGGAACTGATGCTGTTTGAATGACTCTCCAAGGAAGCCATCAAAGAGCCCTGAACTCAAAGGGAATAGTGACTACTGAGGAAGAGAAAGAAATAAAGGAAAGAGAGAGAGGAAGAATGGATGAAGGAATGAAAGGAAAGGAAGCAAAAAGGGACAGGGAAGAAAAGGAATTGGAGGGGAGACTGGGAAGAGATATAGAACAGAATGAAGAAGAGTAAGAAGTAACAAATGAAGAGAAGGGAAAGGCAAAGAAGAAGGATGAGAAATATGAGCCAGCACAAGTCTTGTACTCAATAAGCATTCAATAATATGTGTGGAAGGAAGGAAGCAAGGAAGGGAGGAAGGGAAAGAAGGAAGGAAAGGAGAAAGGAAGGAAGGGAGAGAGGGAGGGAGGGAGGGAGGGAGGAAGGAAGGAAGGAATGGAGAGAGTGAGGAAGGAGGGAAGAGAGGGAGAGAGGAAAAAATGGAGGAAGGAAGGAAGGCTGGTTGATAGAGTTGGGAAGATGACACTTGATAAATTAACAAAGAATGGAGTGGGGGAGTGATTGGAGGAAAAGGAAGAAGGAAGGCATCAAAGATGAACCAGGAGAGGAGGAGAAAGAAGAGGCCAAGGAAATGCTGTCTGTGTCTCTTCCAAGGCATGCTGTGCCCAGCAGCCCTGGTGCTCACAGTGTCCTACATTGGCTGCAATTATGTCCTGGCTGTCATCCTGTTCACTCTCTCCATGACCCTCATCAGCATGACCGGTGCTGGCTATGCTGTGAATCTCCTGGATGTTGCCCCCAGGTCAGTCCCTGCTCCCTTCTCATTTCTGAATGATGTCTCCCTACTCTTGCCTTCCAGCTGTCACAAGAAGGTGAGAGGGTCAAGGATTCCCAACAATTTGAATGTCATTCAGTCACAGCCAGTCAGTCGATAAGCAATTGTCAAGGGCCTCCTATGTGCCAGGCATTGTGATAAGGGCTGGAAATACCAAAAAATGGCAAAAAGCACTCCCTTTTATAATCTAATGGTTCAGTTTGGGCCAAAAAAGCTTCCTCTTAACTACTATACCTCTTGACTTGCCATTTGAAAACAGAAACAAGAGTCCAGGTTATAAAGCTTTGCTGACTGTAGGGTCAACAAGAAGGGGAAATTTTATCATCATAAAGCTTAGCCTTTTGAACTGCTTCCTTGCCATCAGGGAAGTGAGGAGACAAAGCTCACATGAAGAGATGAGGAAATATAAGACAGTGGCTAGATAATATCCTCAGAGTCACTATTTACTATGGGCTAGAGGGGGTCAGGGGAGGTTTTTTAGAGGTGGTGAGACTTGAATCCAAGCGGGAAGAGAAAATAGAATTGGAGAGGAGGAAGAAAATTCTTCCCTACTCTAGTCTCAGCAATGTTAATACATAGAATGTGAGAGCTGGAAGAAATAAGGACATTGTGTTGACTGGATCTCCTACAGTTTTATGTTAACTAATCTCAACTAGGCCCTCATTGCAGTAAAACATACATCCCAGTCCTCTCTAGTTGAGACATAATTCCACTTATCCCAGTTGTTTTTCTGATCCATATGTAGCCTCAGCCCTTCCACAGAAGGCCATACTCCCAACCTATTAACTAAAGGCTTCTTTTTACACATGAAAATTGAGACCACTTGCCAAAAATTCCCTTTCCTCTCCTTATCTCTTATCATTTACTTGTCTTCCTCAACTCTCTCCTTCACTCTGGTTTTGAACAAAGAGGCGTCCCTTTCTCCTTGCCAAGGCCAGCCTTCTAAATATATTGTGATTCTCCCCAACTTCTCCAATAAATTGTTCTTCCTCTCTTATCTTCAATTTCCCCTTATCTATTGATTTTCCCTGGCTACTGTTGGTTTTATGGTTGGACTGAGTATATTTAATTGGTTTACAGAGATTCTATTTCTAAATCCCAAAAATGAATTACTAAAGTCAAATGGAATTTATGGTACTTTATTTTACAATAGAGGGAAATATTAAGGAAGAGAGAAAGAGAAGAAAAGGGAGAGCGAGCACTCCAGCTTCCTCTGAGCCAGGTAGCAATTCTAAGGCCCCAGCCAGGGGAAAGGAGTCTCCAGATGATGGGCCTTTTCCCAGAGGAAAGGAAGTCAGCCTTTACACTCACCACATGTCGGTTCAATCAGCTTCAGCAGGCCGCAGTCCAAGTGTGTCTCTTTCAAACTCCCAGAAGAAAGACCACTTTCCACAACCAACCAGCAACTTTTCAGGCCCTTGTCTCTTTCTTTTAAAGACCTTTTTTTCTATCGTCACTTCCCCTAATCCCATATCTACCAGTCACAGCTGATGCTCTGCTCTAGGACTGCCCAGAAGGCAGTTAGTCAATTCTAATTCGTTACCCACTATCACACATGGGTCACAGACTAAATGATTAAGTGGGATATTTACATCTTTGGTGATTAGATCTAACATGGGCAGATTTTCCCACTCTACTTTAAGTACTATGTTTACAATTTTGGGGATTAAATTTAAAAAATCGACAGGGGATTACAATTTAATCTTCACAATCAAGGAAGAGCTAAGTACCTTCATTGTTACAATCAAGGGAGAGCCAAATCCAATCTTCACACTATCTATAAACAAGTCCATGCTTTCATCTTTAAAAAAAAAACCCTCACTTGGTCCAATTATCTTTGCTGTCTGTTGTCCTATAGCTTTCCTCTCATTCTCAGCTAAATGCTTTGAGAAAGTTATCTATACTAGATGCCTCCACTTTCCTTTCCTCTCACTGTCTTCTAAATTCTCTAAACCCTCTGGCTTCTGACCTCATCATTCACCTGAAACCATATTCTCCAAAGTTATCAATGATTACTTAATTGCCAAACCTGATGGCCTTTTCTCACTCCTCCTCCTTGACCTCTCTACAGCCTTTAACATCACACTGATCACTTTTTTCCTCCTTGGTTGGTTCTCTTACCTGTCTGACTATTCCTCTATCTCCTTTCCTGTTGTCCTGTTCCATGCTATGCTCACTAACTAGCAATGTCCTGGGCCCTCTTCTAGTTTTAATTCTGGATTCTCTTACCTCATGAGCTCATCAGCTCCCACAGATGCAATAATCGTATCCATGATGATTTCCAGAACCAGCCCTAGTCTTTCTCCTGAGCTCTAGGCCCCCAATAACCCTTTGGAGTCCTTTAAGTAACTTGAACTCAACAGCTACAGGTTCTGCTTTGCCAACTACCCCTTGGACAATTTCAAATTGCATATTCCATAGGCATCTCAAAATTAACATATTTTAAACAGAATTCATTATTTTCTTTTACTCAAAAAACTTTCCTTCTTCCTCAGCAGCTAGATGGTACTGTAGATAGAGCACAAGGCCTAAAGTTAGGAAGACCTGGGTGCAATCCAAATTCAGATACTTACTAGCAGTGTGACCTTGGAAAAGTCACTTAACCTCTGTTTGCCTAATCTGTAAAAAAAAAAAAGATAATATTAACTACCACCAGGGTTGTTGTGAAGATCAAATGAGATAATATTTGTAAAACGCTCAGCACAGTGCCTGGTAGGGCACTGTGTAGTAAGCTCTATATAAATGTTATCTATTATTATAATTATTGTCTTACCCCAAACCCTTTCCCTTTTTCTAGGTAACTGGGTGGTACTATCTATAGAATGCTAGACCTGAAGTCAGGAAGACCTGGATTAAATCTGGTCTCAGTCACTTACTATCTTCGTGACTCTGGGCAATTCATTTAACTTCTGTTTACCTCAGTTTCTTCAACTGTAAAATGGAGATAATAATAGCACCTAACTTCCAGAGATTTTGTGAAGATAAAAAGAGATTCTTGTAAAACACTTTGAATACCTTAGAGCCCTATATGAATGCTAGTTTTTCTTCCTCCTCTTCCTATTCTTCCTCCTCCTCTTTCTCTTCTTCCTCCTCCTCCTCTTTCTTCTCACTAATTTTCCTGTTGCCATCAAGAGTACCAGCATTCTCCCAGTCACCCACACTTAATAGGTAAGGTGTCAGCCTCAATTCCTCACTTCCATTCATCTCACATAGCCAATAGTCCATTGCCTTTCACCTGGACTATTGCAATAGCCTTCTTCCTACCTGTTTCCTTCTTCATCCTTTCCTTACTACAGTCTATCTTCTGCTGCTTTTTTCTTAAAAAGCAAAGATCTTACTATCTCCTAACCCTGCTCAATAGGTTCCAGTGGCTTCCTATTAATAGTATTAGTGATAGCTAACATTTTTATGGAACCTACTATGTGCTGGTCACTGTGCTAAGGGTTTTTACAATCTCACCACAACCCAGAGAGGCAGGTACTATTATCCCCATTTTATAGTTGGGAAAACTGGGGCAAACAGGGCTAGGCACACAGTAGAGAATCACTGGAATGTGGTTGAATTAAAATTTTGGGACTCTGCTACTCTTTTTTTCTCTAACCCAGGTATGCAGGCTTTTTGCATGGAGTCATTAACACTCTGGGCAATCTCTCAGGAATGGCGGCACCCACTGTGGCTGGATTCCTCAGCAGTCAGGTAACCCTTTGTCCCAGGGGAAAGAGCATCCCTCTCATAGCAATCCCAGGAAGGGAAGATAGATAGCATCCCCACTTAATATGTGGAGAAACTGAGGCTCAATTGCTCTGACCTGAATTCCACGGCCCAAGACCATCCCCAAACTGCCTTAGCCCAAACCTTACCCATCCAGATCTGACTAGGTTCTCTCCTTCCCAACAATGCATGCTAAGGACCATTGGGCCTTGCCATCTGCTCCGTGGTTGCATTCTCAGGACTATGTTGACTTTCTGACTACACTGAAATTGAACTTTTTATATAAGTTGTTTCAACCAGATATAATATAAGCTTTTTGACAGCAGAAATAGTCCAGTGTTTCTTTGAATTCAGAACTTAGCACAGTGTTTTTGCACATAATTTGTCTATTTTGGGGGGTATATTTTTGCACATAATGTTAGTCTACTCCATAAATGTTTTGTGCAAGAATACACAGCAAAATAATCCATGCTTCCTATCTATGAGTATAGTGAGTACATGAACTACATTACACCAACAAAAAAGCCCATGGATTGGAGATCTGAAGACCAGGGTTCTAATTCTTATTTAGCCATTAAATTACTGTGTGACCCTGGGAAAGTCACTTCCTTTTTCTCTGGGCCTGATTTCCCTCATGTCCTTATCTTCCTCCATGGCTGAACTCAGGCATGATTTCTCTCAAACCTGCCCACAGTGGTTAGTACCCTCCCCCTCCTCAGATCACCTGGTATTTGCCCATCTGTACAGTTATTTCCCTCCAATAGAATGTAGTCTTCTTGAGGTCAAGATCCATTTCATTTTGTCTTTGTATCTCAAGAAGCCCCTAACATGGTTCTGGACACATAGTAGGGGCTTAATAAATGTTGATGGAACTGAACAGAATCTATAAAATGAGAGAACTGTGTTCTAAGGCCCTCCCAGCTCCTACATTCTGTGACCATCAGTCCCTTCCCACTCTGAGATTCCTCTCACTTCTGTCTTTCTGTTTTAAATTGCCTGCCAGCTCTAAAATTCAAAGTCTAAATTCTCGACCAAATTCTCACATTTTCAGGCCATTGTTATGTTCTAGGTTTTAAGGGTTTGGTTTGTTTGTTTCCTTAATTTCTCTTCTCCATGAGGGAAGAGAGTGCCTACCAGGCTCTGAACTAAGCACTTTACCAAGACTCTCTAGACTATAACATTACCCACATAGTAGGCCTTCAATGTTTGTTTGTTAAGCTCTTGAGAGGAAAAGAAAGTCCACTTGGCGCAGGATTGTGGCTGCGACTCAAGAACTGGTGCTAGGACTGTGTCCAGACTCTTCCCTGAGCCCTCATCAGTCTCATTCCTGAATCTGCCTAGTCTCCTTTTAGCCCCTCACACGAATCTCCATCTCTCTCAACCATAACCCAATTGGATGACCATCCCGACTTCATGACAACTACAAGTGGTTCCCAGGCCTTCCTGGGCAGCCAACCAGCCTATGGTGAAGCTTCCATTTGCCACCTCACTGGTCCAACTCCATGTGGTTTCATGAACCTGACTTGCCTGTTTTGTGTTCACAGGATACCCTGTCTGGTTGGAGACACGTCTTCTTGCTGTCAGGAGCCATTAACCTATTTGGGGTGATCTTCTACCTCGGCTTTGGCAGGGCAGACGTCCAGGACTGGGCTAGAGTAGAGAGCACCCCATAATGACAAGTAGACTGAAGAGACTGGGAGGCCTCTCAGCAGCTGTGGGGAAGGAGAAAGAATACTGAGCTGAGAGCAAAAGAACTTGGGCCCTTAGATAAATATCTACTGATTGATGGCTTCATTGCTAGTCCCACCCTGTCACTAACCTGGTGTGTGACCTTGACCAAGTCATTTCATTCCTCTCCCATCTAAAAATAAGATGGGTGGGTTTATCCCTCTTCTTAGAGAAGAGGAGTGTAAAGGTATGGAAAACTGCATATTATAATCAGGCAAGGTCCTGGGCCAGGGAAATCTACTTTACTTTCTTTGTTTTCAAGGAGGGTTCAAGGCAGAGTGGAAAAGACATTAATAAAAAAATTTTTAAAAAGTAAGACAGTTGGACTGGCTGGTCCCTAACATGCCTCTAAAAGCCCCTTCTTCTAAGAGTCCTCCAAGCTCTGACATTCTGTGTTCTAAGACTCCTTCTAGCTCTGACATTCTGGGTTCTAAGCTCTCTCCCAGCTCTGATGTTCTTGGTTCTAGGATTCCTACCAGCTCTGACATTCTGGGTTCTAAGGACCCTCTCAGCTCAGACAATCTATACATCTACCAAACATTTCATAAATCTATGGCACTAAATAATAACTTGGTAACCATACTTTAAAGATGGTGCTTTTCTAATTTTTGCAGAAAAAATAGAACTTTTTCCATAAATCTCATAGCACTGACACCGCTTAATGAGAAATACTTTCCAGTAATTCTCCAAAAACTGGAATTGGAACAGAAGGTACTGGCAGTCTTCAATGGCATAGCCCAGGGCACATCTTTGTAGGAATTACAAAATTAATGGTTTGAGTAAAATATATGAAAATTATAAATAATAATTGTGGTCACCAATTCAAAGTATTATTGCTCAAAATTGAAATGACCTTTAATAGCTTTTATTTACAAAAGAAGTGGAAAGAGTGAAAGTAGAGAAATACTAAAGGGTAGAGAAGACATTAGCCTATCTAACTAAATATTGCTCCAGTGCTAGATTCAGCCAGGACTTGTTGACCTTTAACTGGAATTAAACTCTCTCCAGAGGTCAGTAAAGGACAGCCAGCTATTCACTCACACAAGATCCCTCCAAGAGGCAGGTCAAGACAATGACTTGAGCTGAAGATGACTCCTGAGGCTGACTTTCTTCCTTGAGCTGAACTTCTTCCTCAAGCTGACTTACTTCTTGAAGTCCCAACTCCTTCTTGAAGCTGACTTCCTCTTTGCCTCAGAAATTCAGAGCCTTTTATAGTGGCTTCCTGTCTCCTTTCCTCTTCACAGGAGCCAATCATAGCTTCTAAGGCCTCTGAAGGTCAATTTTTCATCCAAAGATTCACAGCTAAGGATGTGAACCCTACAAATCTCACCCTCTGGAGAGGTGAATACCCATCAAAAGAGTCCACAGACTCTGGCTGACTGAGGTGTGAACTCACAAAGTGGTTTGCCAGCTCCTCTACCCAACCCAAGCAGGGGTACTTTAAGTTATTGCCAACCAAAGTATTAACTCCAACTAGGCAAAGAGAATAAAGGATTCCCTTGTTGCAAGTGTAAATTCAGAATAGGCAAAGAGGCCCAAGAATTTCCTTTCACACCTTGCCAAACTGGACAGGCCACAGATTATGTGTGTGTGCCTTGCCAAGTACATAGTGGCTCATCACCAACAGGCTATCTCTTTACCTAGGGATGAGTTTTTTCACCAATTCACTTCATGAAAGCCATATTTCCTAGGGGATGAAGGGATGGGATACCTGTATCACAAAAGTTAATACCCACCTGGACAAAATGATGATGTTTTGAAATACTCAAGAGCATAGTGGTGTGGAGAAAGCATTGGATTTGACGTCCAAAGATCTAGGTTCATATTCATTTTCTACTACTTATATCCTGTGTGACTTTGAGGAAGTCAATTCAATCAATCACACATTTATTAAATAAACACCTACAATATGAGAGGTGGGCAGCTAGATGGCACAGTGGATGGAACGCTTGGTATAGAGTCAGGAATACCTGAGTTCAAATCTGACCTCAGACATTTACTAGCTGTGTGACTCTGGGCAAGTCATTTAACTCCTATTTGCCTCAGTTCCTCATCTGTAAACACTGGAGAAGGAAATGGTAAGCTATTCCAGTATCTTTGTCAAGAAATCTGTAGAGCTGGACACAACTGAACAACAACATCATACAGGAGTACTGGGTGCTGGGTAGACAGAGACAAAAGTAGAATGATCATTCAAGGAGTTTCCATTCTATAGGGGGAAGCATATAGATAAAATATATATATATATATATATATATATATATATATATATATATATATATATATATATATATATATATATATACTGTGTATTGGCTCCAAGGCAGAAGAGTGGTAAGGGCTAGGCAATGGGGGTCAAGTGACTTGCCCAGGTTCACACAGCTGGGAAGTGGCTGAGGCCGGATTCGAACCTAGGACCTCCCACCTCTAGGCTTGGCTCTCAATCCACTGAGCTACCCAGCCGCCCAATCCACTGAGCTACACTGAGCTACAGATAATGAGATAGGGGCTACCAGTAGGTTAGAGGAGAGGATATTACCAAAGGCTCCAGATTCCCCATCTATAAAATGAGGGAATTTTTGCTAAAGCTAGAAGGCTGTCTGGCACAGTGGAAATGATGGCAAGTTTGGAGTCAGAGGACCTAAATTCAAATCCTTACTTTACTTCTTTGCAAGTCTCTCTAAATTTCAGATTCCTCGTGCGTAAAATAAGGGGATTGGATTAGGTCATTTTGGAGACCCCCTCTAGATCTATGATACTGTGACTACCAAATGGCCTCAGAGACTCCTTTGAGCCATAATAACCTATGAATCCAAGAAAAGGATTCTAATAAGGTCCAAGACAAGGAATTTGATTATGAATGGACAAGATTTGAAAATTGTACCCGAATGGTCCTTGTATTACTGCCCACCTGTGTTTCTGGGTCTTAATTGTTTTCTAGCAATAAAAACCTGTTCACTCATCTGTGGGCCATGAATAATCCAATCAGTAACAAAGGTACACTGAGGCAGAACTCTTATTATAGTCAATTTATTAGGGAGATTGATGATCCCTAATTAATTGGATACAAGACCTTCATGGTCAAAGGCCCCTTATGTTTGAGGGTAGCAAATATTTATAGAAAATAGAAAATACTTAAAATAAAATGAGGTTGTACAATTCATGATTGATCAATTCCAGAAGCAGGGAAAACCCAAGTGACTAAGTACGTGTACTAAGGGGTACATACATTTGATTGTAACCACTTTTGTCAGCAGGTTTTCCACAGGCCATCAATTACTAATATCCTGTCAGTAGTATTTGGGAGGGATTTTCCTAAGACTTTCCACAAGTCATGAGACTCTGTCAGCAAGGTCTGGAGCCTTCTGCAAGCCATCTGGTCATCTCAGCAAGGGTTTGGTCAACATCCTGGAGCTCAAGAGCCCTGTGATGGGATCTTTGGGAAGCTGTAAAGCAAAGATCACTTAGGGAGTGGGCAGCAGTGAGTCACCAGAGAGGCAAATGAGCTCTATTTCTAGTACTACATTTGGAATGTGGGATAGTGCTAATACAGCAGCATAAGCTAAGATAAATCCTTAAAATGGGCCTAACTAATACATTATGAATCTATCTGATATATTAAATACAATTAACATAATCATTGATGCATGAAAAATGTCACCCATATGTGGTGAGTTAATCAGTCACAACCTTCACACTCTTATTCTTATAGCATTAACCAACATAACTCAGTTAATTCTATTTTAGTGTATATACTGATACACAGTAAATCACAATGACCTGGATAAATACTAATTAAATTGAGTAGAGATATCAAAATTATCTTCACATATCAAATGTCATTCCAGGGGGCAGCTAAGAGAGCCAGGGCTAGAAATGGGAAGACCTGGGTGCAAATCTGACCTCATATACTTCCTAGGTGTGTGACCCGGGCAACTCACATAATCCCATTTGCCTAGCCCTTGCTACTCTTCTGTCTTAGAACTAATAACCAGACTGAAGGTAAGGGTTTAAAAATAAAATAAAAATAAATAATTAAGAATCATTTCAGGGTATTGTAAAGATTAAATTTAATGGTTAGATGCGGTTTATTTACCAAAATAGAGGGGAAACAATGAAGAAGAGAAATGTAAAAGAGGTTAGAGAAAATACCTATACTAGTCCTCAGCCAGGAGGGTAATGAGTAACCAGGTAGTGAATAATCACATGGCTTCTTCCAAGATGGAAGCTAGTTTCTTAGGAAACTAGGAAGGAAGTCAGCCTTTTCACTAATTCAACCAAGTAGTCCAGAAGTCAGAGTCTAAGTGGAAGTCAGGATCCACACTGCAGTCTCCAATGAGGTTTCCTTGAAGCCTATCTCCAGGAGACATTCTCCATGAGACTCAGCTTCACCAGACTACCAGCCCAAGGATTTTGTGGCTTTTACGGTGGTTTCCTAAAAGAATTCAAAAGTTTCTGGCTGGTTGAGTTAGAAAAAAGGGTGGAGCTCTTCCAAATATCTTGCTGGCTTCTTATCTCTAAAGGTGTTAACTCTCCTCCTAGGAGTAAGAGTTTGTGGACTTCCCTTACTTTAGGATTAAATATGGGTGTATTTGCTTTTGTTGATTAATTCAAAAGTAGAAAAAAAGAGAGTTAATTCTGTCTTCATTCTAGTGAGGTACTAAGTAAGGGTACTTAAATTATAGTTATTCCAAAGTATTAACTCCTACTAGGCAAAGAGAACAAAGGATTCCCTTTTCACAAATACAAATTCAGAATAGACAAAGAGAATGAAGAATTTCCTTTCACAGTATGAACTTTGTAAGGAAGTTTATTTGGGTATTTGGGGGGAATGGTGTCTAGTGTGATTAAAACACAAAACATAAAAAAAAAATTTTATATAACTAGAAAAAATAACAACAAAATTCATCTGAAAGAACAAAAGATCAAAAATAGCAGGGAACTAGTAGGAAAAAAAATGAGGAATGGTGGCCTGGCAGTACCAGATCTTAAACTGTACTATTATAAAGCAGTAATCATCAAAACAATCTAGCATTTGTCAGATTATTGAGAAGGGAAGAATTTATGAACAAACAAGAGATAGAGAAAATTACAGATGTAAAATGAATAATTTTGATTATATTAATTAAAGTTTTCTACAAACAAAACCAATGCAACCAGAATTAGAAGGGAAATAAGAAACTAGGAAAAAAATTTTATAACAAATTTCTCTGATAAAGGTCTCATTTCTTAAATATATAAATAATTAAGTCAAATTTATAAGAATCCAAGTGATTCCCCAATTGATAAATGGTTAAAGGATATGAATAGACAGTTTTCAGATGAAGAAATCAAAACTATCAATGATCATATGAAAAAATGTTCTGAATCCCTCATGATTAGAGAAATAAAAATCAAAACAACACCAAGTTACCAATGTACAACTATCAGATTGGCCAATATGATAGTAAAGGAAAATGATAAATTTTGGAGGGGATATAACAAAATTGGGACACTAATAACTGGTGGAGTTGTGAACTGATTCAAACATTCTGGAGGGAAATTTGGAATTATGCCCAAAGGGCTACAAAATAATGCTCTTTGATTCAGTAATAGTACTATGAGGTCTGTAGGGGGGATGACCAACTTATACAAAAATATTTATAGCTGCTCTTTTTGTGGTGGCAAAGAATTGGAAACTAAAGGGATGCCCCCCAATTGGGAATGGCTGAACAAAGTGTGGTACATAATGCTGATGGAATACTATTATTCTATAAGGAATGATGAACAGGATGATTTAAGAAAGAAATGTAAAGACCTACGTTAACTGGTGCAGAGAGAAATAAGCAGAACCAGGAAAACATTGTACATAGTCACAGCAATATTGTGGAACCATCAGCTACTCTCAGCAATACAATGATCCAGAACAATTCTGAGGGCCTTCTGACAAAGAATACTATCCACCTCCAGAGAAAGAACTGTTGGAGTCAGAATGCAGATTAAAGCATACGATTTTTCAGTTGTTTATTTCGGTTTATATTTGGGGGTTCTGATTTTATAAGATTACTCACATAAAAATGAACAATATGGAAATATATTTTGCATGATAATACATATATAACCCAGATTGAATCACCTGACAGCTCCCAGAGAGGGAAGGGAAGAGAGAGAAGATAAATTTGATCATATAACTTAAGAAAATGTGTGTGGAAATTTATTAATATATGTAATTGATAAGTAAAAAAGGTTTTAAACCCCAAAATTAAAATTAAAAAAATTAAAGTGTTCTTCAGGGGGCTGCCTATCTCACTCCTCTCCTCTCCCAGTTTTGGGAATAACAATTCTGGAGTTATCCACCTCTCTATTTAAGACTGGAGGTCTTATTATAAAGAAAAAGTGATCAATGAAATGACTAACCATGAGTCCAAGGGATGGATAAAGAAGTATATTGCCCTCCTCTGGATACAGAGGTAATAGAATCAAAATGCAGAGCGCCATAAACAACCTGGGAACATGCTAGAGTTTGCTTTGCTTGACTCAATATGTTATAAAGGTTTTATTTACTTACTTCTTGTTCATCTAAGTCGGGGAGTTCAGAAAGAGAAAAAATAAATATTTTAATTAAATTTAAATTAAATTAAATTAAAAAATAAAGCTATCCCAAAGATTTCAGATGGCAATAGGGAAAAAACCCTAATGGACTATAATCAAGAAAAGACTTGGAAAAATGGACTGTTTGTCCAAGGCATACCTTAAGGTCCAATGTGATAAAAGTGTGGTTTAAATTTTATAATCTCATTAATATAAGTAATTTCAACAAAACGAGTACATACTGAATTTTTTTTTTAGGCCCTTACCTTCTGTTTTGGAATCATTACTAAGTACCAGTTCCAAGACCATAAAACAATAAGGAATAGGCAATTGGGATTGTGACTTGCCAAGAGTCATATAGCTAGAAAGTATCAGAGGTCAAATTTGAACCCAGGCCCTCCCAAACTCAGGCCTGGTTCTTTATCCACTGAGCCACCTAGCTGTCCCCTGTACATACTGAATATTTTAAAGAAAATTTTAAATATAAATTAAAAAGGCTAGAGGTCTTCAAATGATATATTTGCAAAGTACTAAGCACAATGTCTGATATATAATGCTATAGAAATGCTAGTGATGGCAGCTAACTAGTACAGTGAGTGGACAGAGCAAAGGTCCTAGAGTCAGGAAGACCTGAGTTAAAATCCAGACTCAGATACCTTGGGCAAGTCAACCTCTGTCTGCCTCAATTTCCCCAAAGGAATAATAATAGCATTCACCTTACAGGGTTGTTGTGAGGATCAAATGAGATTATATTTGTAAAGGGCTTAGCACACAATACCAAATACAGGGTAGGCATTTAATACATTTATTCCTTTCCTTTCTCCTTCAAACAAAGGCTACTTGACTCAAGCCTGATTTATCAAATAAATCCTCTGTAATAATAAATGACATTCATATAGCAGTTTAAATTTTACAAGACCCTTTAAATACTTTATCTTTTTTGAGCCTCACAATGACTTTTTGAGGTAAATAGGTAGTATTATTTTCATTTGGCAGAAGAAGAAACTGAGGCACCTACAACTAGTAAGTATTTGAAGCAGAATTTGAACCCCCTTTCCAAGACTAACTCCAGCATTCTCTACATGAACTAATCAAGCAACAAGCATCTTTTTAAAATCCTTCCTTTCTATTTTAGTAACAACTCTAAGACAGAAAGACAAAGGATAAGCAATTGGGGTTAAAGGACTTATTTAGAGATCACACAGCTAGGAAATGTCTGAGATCAAATTTGAACCCAGGTCCTTCTGACTCCACACCTACTGTTCTATCCACTGTGCCCCCTAGCTGCCCCTAACAAGCATTTCTTAAAGGCTGGCTTTGTGACAGAACTCTGGCTGGAATTACAAAGGTGGGTGGGGAGAAATAGACAAAAATGAAATATCACCTGCCCTCATGGAGCTTACATTCAATTAGGGGATAAGCATATACAAAATGAAGAACAAGGAATTGAAGCAAACAATTGGGAAGAATTAGAAAAAGCTTCATATAGACCCTCAGCTCCAGGAGCTGAACTTTGAAGGCAATAATCTTTCCTAGGCAGGGGAAATGGTGTGAAATGTATAAATGCCTCCTCCCACGCCTCAGGCTTCAGGCAATAATAATTGGCATTTTAGGGTTTGTGAAGCACTTAAATGCATTATCTCATTTGATACAACAAAGCCATGAGATAAGGACCAAGATTGTGACTCCCATTTGACAGATGAAGACTCTGACCCTTGTTCAGGGTACATAGGGAGCTGGTGTCAGAGGTGAGATCCTTCTCTCCAAGTGCAATGTGGTAACCACTTGGCTTACTGCCTCTCTGTAGTAGGCTCCTTAGAGAGCTCATCTATTCCTTTGAGTTCAATTATCAGGTCTATGCGGCTAGTTCCTGAAATCTATATATGTGGTCCCAATCTCCTTCCTGAGTCCCAGTCCTACATTTCCACTGGGATATCATGCCTTAAATTTAACAAGTAAAACTGAGCTCCCAACTCCCTAAAAAAACCCACCTCTCCCCTTACTCTTGATGTTTATTGTTGTTCAGTCTTTTTTTTGGGGGGGGGGTTACATTCAACTCCTTGTAAACCCATTTGGGGTTTTCTTGGCAGAGACACTGGAAAGATTTGCCATTTCCTTCTTCAGCTCATTTTACAGAAGAAGAAACTGAGGCAAACAGAGATAAGGGACTTGCCCAGGATCACACACACACACACACACACACACCAAAAAAACCAAAACAAACCAAAAAAACCTGGAATGGTTTGCTATTTCCTTCTCTAACTCATTTTACAGATGAGGAATACCAGTTTCATCTGATTACATAGGTACATTTAAGGTAAAGTTGATGTTTTAAAGTTTACAAAGTACTTTACTTTTTTCATCCTGAGCCTCACCACAATCCTGTGAGGGAAGTTGGTACCATAGATAATATCACTGTTTCATACTGAGAAAAGCAAGGTTCAGAAATAAAATTATTTGTCTCTGGTTACATGGCTAGTAACGGAAGTGGAATCAGGTACTTGCCATTTCACAGATGAGGAAACTGAGGTCCAGAAAGACAATGACCTTACCTGGCATTATGTAGCTGCAAAATATCATCACAGACACTCAAAACCAAGGCATTTTCTCTGTCTCTGTCTCTGTCTCTGTCTCTCTCTGTCTCTCTCTGTCTCTCTGTCTCTCTGTCTCTCCCCTTCTTCCTCTCCCTCTTTCCCTACCCCCTCTCCTTCTTCCTCCCCCTCTCCTTATCCTCCCCGCTCTTTTTCTAACTCCATCTCTTCTTCTCTCAAATCAGTTCCCTTTTCTGGGACTCAGTAACTTAGGGTGGGGTTGAACTAGATGATCTCCAAGATACCTTCTAACTCAAATAGGTTAATTTAACTGTTCACAACCAGCCAATTACCAAAGGACAAAGGATCTCTCTCTCTCTCTCTCTCTCTCTCTGTCTCTCTCTCTCTCTCTCTCTGTCTCTCTCTCTGTCTCTCTGTCTGTCTGTCTGTCTGTCTCTGTCTCTCTGTCTGTCTCTGTCTGTCTGTCTCTGTCTGTCTCTCTCTCTCTCTCTGTCTCTCTCTCTGTCTGTCTCTCTCTGTCTCTCTGTCTGTCTCTCTGTCTCTGTCTCTGTCTCTGTCTCTGTCTCTGTCTCTCTCTCTCCCTCTCTTACTCTCTTATATTAGATGTGAGACTCTGGGAAATTCACTGCTTTAATTTCCTCCATTATAGGGGAAAGGACCTACTTGTACAAAAATATTTATAGCTGCTCTTTTTGTGGTGGCAGTTGGTAACTAAAGGGATATCCATCAATTGGAGCATGGCTGAACAAATTGTGGCATATGATGATGGGATACTATTGTACTGTAAGAAATGATGAACAGGATCATTTCAGAAAGAGCTGGAAAGACCTTTATGAATTGATGCAGAGTGAAATAAACAGAAAACTTGTAGGGAAAATCATTATTACATTTAATTGTTAAAACAAAATATCTTTACAAAAAAAAGAAAAAGAAAAAATTTCCTCAATTATAAAATAATATTGGTGTTAATACTGGCACCTACCTCCCAAAGAAGTTGTGAGGATCAAATAGGATAATATTTATAAAAGGTTTAACATAGTGCTTGGCACACAGTATGTGCCTGATAAATGCCTGTTTTGTCCCTTTTTTTCTTCCTTCCTTCTACCCAGCCATGTCACTACTAGGCATGTACCCTCAAGACATCAAAGAATGAATGGAAGAATCTAATGTACAAAAATCTTTATTGTACTTCTTTTCACAGTAGCTTGGAAACTAAGGAAGTTTCTTCCTATTGGGAAATGACTAAACAAATGATATGTTACTAGGGTTGGCCTGGTCTAACATGAAGGCATCTTGAAGGATCTTTGGAGCAAGTCCAGATTGCCTGAGTTATAGGTAAATAAATGTAATGGAATATTATTATGCTATAAATGACTAAATGGACAGTTTCAAAGGAAATAGAGACATCTGTGAACTGACACAAATCAAAGTAAGCAGAACTTGGGAGAACAATTTATATAATGATAATAAGACTGTAGTGGAAAATGATTTCTGAAAGACTTTACAATTCTGATGAATTCAGAAAAAAACATGAGTCCAAAAGAGTGAAGGTGAAACAGAGAAATAGACTACTGGGGGGGGGGCAGAGAAAGAAAGAGAGAGAGAAAGAGAAAAAGAAAGAAAGAACAAGAGT
This sequence comes from Monodelphis domestica, assembly GCF_027887165.1. Classification (NCBI taxonomy): domain Eukaryota; kingdom Metazoa; phylum Chordata; class Mammalia; order Didelphimorphia; family Didelphidae; genus Monodelphis; species Monodelphis domestica. Next base: position 383,801,129 of record NC_077230.1, on the reverse strand, counting down.
AAGAAAAAGGAAAAGGAAAAAAGAAAGGAAAAAAGAGAGAAAGAAAGAAAAAAGAGAGAAAGAGTATGAAAGAGAAAAAAGGTAAAAAAAGGAAAGAAACAAGAGAGAGAAAGAAAGAAAGGTGAGAGAAAGAATGAGAGTAAGAAAGAGAAAAAAGAGAGAAAAAGAGAAAGAAAAGGAGAGAAAGAGTAAAAAAGATAAAGAGAAAAATTAAGAGTAAGAAAGAAAAAAATAAAAGAGAAAGATAAAAGGAGAAAGAAAGAAAGAAAGAAAGAAAGAAAGAAAGAACAAGAGAAAAGAAAGAAAGGAAGGAAGGAAGAGAAAAGGGAGAGAGGAAGGAAGAAAGTTTGGAAAACTAGGCCATAAATTCTAATTTGATGAGTTCAAATACAATTATCCCTTTCACATTGCAATTTTCCCCATCAGGGTTTCTATATACTGCAGGTATAAAAATTATATACATGCATATATATATACACACATAAAAATATAAGAAGAAATTAAATGAGACTTTTTTTTTTTAATTTTGCAGAAGCCACAGACAACACATGAAGGCCAGCAGACAACAAAGAAGTTTAGAAACTCAGAAATGCACACAACTCATATTTTACAATAAGGCACTATAAATTCCTCATAAAAGAAAAAGGAAAATTTTAGACTTCTCTGGTAGGAAAGGAGGGTCAAAAGTGTTCTGAGGGTTTCAGATCTCTGGGGTGTTGGTCCCCTTGCCTCAGAGATGTGGAAAGGATAACTATTTTCTAAATGCTCTCTTTCCTCACTTTCATGTTTTGGCTTGACTGACTCCTCTGACTGCCTCAGGTCTGGCCGTGTCCTATTATATTGAAAATACAAATGGCACTCCACAATATTGAAAATCATAGGAATAGAATATTAGACTATTTTGGAGCACAATGTCAGAGCTGAGAGAGCCCTTAGAACACAGAATGTCAGAGCCAGGTGGAGTCTTTAATACAGTGTATTAGAGCCCAGGGCGCACTTAGAACATAAAATGGTAGAGATGGAAGGGACCTTAGAAAAAGGGTTTTTGGGAGCAGCAAGGTCATTCAGAGAATGTGTTCAAATATTGGTTCAGTGGGTTCAAATGTGACCTCAGACACTTCCTAGCTGTGTGACCCTGGGCAAGTCACTTCACCCATACAGTATCTAAGAGGGGAGGGAAGGGAAGGGCTTAAAAAAAGAAAAAGGGTTCCTAACCTAAGTTCTGTAGACAGATTTCAAGACGTCCAGTTTGTTTTCCTTTGTAATTTTAAATAGCACGCATTTAAGAGACCTACAACACTCAAAAGATTAAGAACCTCCTACCTTAGAACACAGAATGTGAGAAAAGAGCAGGATATCGGCACTAGACAACAATCTTTTAGTTCAAGTTTCTCCTTTTACCGAGAAGGAAACAAGTCCAGGAGGGGAAAGTGATTGATTAGCATACACAGAATCACCCAGATCATTACGTGTTTTCTTTAATTATATAAATTTGAACCAGCTCTTTATGCTCTCGGACATAAGACCGTTATATTCTGCTTTTCTAATTCCGCTGTGATTTGTCTTTTAGATCAAAACCTTCTTAAGAGATGATTCCAAGGACAGTTTTAAATTTATTTATTACCAAAGATAGTTGTAAAGGGCTTTTATTGCTTTAATCAATCAATCAGCATTGACTGAGTACCTCTTTTAGGGGACCGTCAAGCCTTTTCGCTCTGTTCACGAAAATCAAGCCTGGACTTGATTTGCGCTCCCCGGAGGTCCTGCTCCTGGCATCCACCAGGAGGCAGGAGCAGCAGCAGCAGGGGAGCCACACACATTCTCCGCCCCTTCGTCCTCGCCTCTCTAGGATTTCTCTGTCTCTGTGGTCAGCGTTGGCGCTGCCTCCCGTCCCATAAGGCTCCGGGTCGGAAGCTCTTTCCTCTCTTCCGGTTCACCACCATGGCGGTAAGTAGCTGCGGGCATGGGTCTCTTACTGCCATCCGTCTCCATCCTCCCCGCCGCGGTGCCGTTGGTGCTGCGGCCCTGGTCGGCCAGGGTCTCGGGTCCTAGTCCGTCCCGTGGGCAGGACCAGAGAAAGTTTCCTAAGCCTGGAGCGCCAGGATAATCTCCAGACCGTCGGGACCGAGGAGGCCTCGGGGGGAGGCGGAAGGGCTGTCTCCGGGCCTCCTTCTCTTTTTTGCTAGGCAGGCTCCCTTGGGAGCGGGGAGGAGGAGGAGAGGGGCGACTGGACTCGGGAGCCGGTTGCACACGATCCGGGAAAAGTGCAGGGAAATCTGGATCTCTCCGAACTTCCCCTGGTTGAATTCGGACTGACCCCTTACTAGCTGTGTGACACAAGCAACTCATCTTAATTTTGCGGCCTCAGTTTCCTCATCTGCGAAATGGGACTGAGACATAGAGCCCTAGTTCGGGGCTAGGCTAGAATGAAGCTCGGGGAGATGATGCATGGAAGTGCTTTGGAGGACTTCACTATGGGGCAGGGGTGGCTTGCACGGGCATGTTTGTATGCGTGGAAGAGTCTCTGGTGTGGCCGAAAAAGCTCTTGGCTTGTAGTTGGGAGTCTCAACTGATTAAGCGTTTATGAAGTATGTGTTCCAGGCACTAGTGCCAAAAATAGGTAAAAGATAGGCTTAGCTCTCGAGGAGCTCGCAAATATCATGGAGGAGACAACTTGCAAAAACTATGTACAGGAACAGCTGGATAGAATAGTGGATAGTCAGATTTGGTTTCCTAGCTGTGTGACCTTACCACTCTTCTTCCTTGGAAGGAATACACAACGTCTCAAAGACAGAAAGTAAGGGGTTTTGTCTTTTTTAAAACCTTAAATTCAAAGATATTTTATTTCCCCATTTATATGTAATAATACTTTTCGCCATGGTTTCCACCATTAAAAGGTCCGAATTGTCTTCCCTCTACCTTCCCTCCTCCCTTGAGTTATACATCTGTGTAGTGTAAAAACTTGTAAGTTTTTTTATTGTAAGAGAATACTCATATAAAACCAAGGGTAAGGGTTAAATAAAAGAATGGAAAAGCTTCATTCAAGCCTCTTTTGGGTGCCAACTCCTACAGAAGCCTTTCCTGATTTTTTTTTTTAAGATCATATTGTAATCTTTGATTTAGTATCCATTCCAAGACAGAAAGTAAGAGTTGGGGTCAACAACTAAGTACAGACAGGATTACTTTGAGATAATCTCAAAAGAAAAGGCAATAGTATTAAAGAGGATCTTGAAAGGTTTTTTTCAAGAACATGGAATTTTATATGGAACCTGAGGGAAGTCACTAGCACTATAGGCCTAGGGTGGGGGTAGTCAGTGAAAATACAGGGAGTGAAGGATGACTAGGTGGATATTTCCTAGATGTGTGACCCTGGGCAAGTCATTTAACCCCCAATGCCAAGCCCTTGCCACTCTTCTGCCTCATAACTAATATGTAGTATTGAGTCTAGGATGGAAAAGTAAGGGTTTTTAAAAGGAAGAAAATGTAGGGAAAGTGAACTTTAATTTCCTTTGCAAGGGGGGGCCTTTTCAGAGTTTTGGAGATTGTGGTGAATCAAGTGGTTTAAGGGATACAGATCATTTAGGAAGAAATATGTATAACATCCTTAATTCTGTTCAAGTATTTTGGCTTGATGGTGACACTAATAATAACTACCTTCCCTTTCCAAAAGAGAAAATACATTATATTTTTTGGCCTGTAACCTCAAGACCCAGTAAAAAGAAGCTTAGTTTCTAGACCCATTTTTTGTCCTTTCAGTCAGGTGAACATCAAGTTTTTCTGGAGAATTCTTTTCTTGGAGGAGTTAAAAAGTTTAGGAAATGTCAGTCCTTTTTCAAGTTGCTAGTAGATGGCTAAGACATTACTAGTGATTACAGTGGTATTATGTATGTATTAGGGCTAGAAAAAAAAACTTTCCTAGGTCCAGTGGGAAGGGCTAACTTACCAGAGAAGGGACAAAAGGAAACTTCATAATAGATATTTGAGTTGAGTTTCTAAAGAACAGGTAGAAATTCAACATAAAAAAGAAGCAGGCATTGGAAATAGCTGGTGACATGAAGAGTGCAGGTTATGTTGTGGGGAGTGTAATCATGTGACCTTTAGAGAAAGGTCATTTCTGAGATAAATTATAAATTTTGAGAAGACTCCTATGAATTGATGTAGAGTGAAGTAAGCAGAGCCAAGAGAAAAAATACAGTAATGACATTGTAAATATATTTGAAAGACTTAGAAATTCTGATTGGTGTGAAGGCTAATCATGATTCCAAAGACTCCTGTAAAAAACAAGCTACCCACCTCCTAATTAATAGTTGATAGATTCAGTGTTTCATTGTTTTTCAACCATGGCTAACTCTTAGTGACCACATTTGGGTTTTCTTGGCAAAGATATTGGAGTAATTTCCCATTTCTTCCTCCTCAACTCATTTTATGGATGAGGAAACTGAGGCACATAGGTAAAGTGACTTGCCCAGGGAGACACAGGTAGTGGGTGTCTTGAGACTGGATTTGAACTCAGGAAGGATGAATCTTCCTTGACTTCTAGCCTGCCTAGCTCAGGTGCAGATTGAGACATTTGTGGTCATTTTGGGAATTTGTTACTTGACAATATGTGTGTAACAAGGGTTTTGAAGTTATTTAGCAGTGGGGTGTGAAGGCACATAAGTGGCTCAGTGGACTTGAGAGCTAGGCCTGGAAATGGGAGGTTCTGGGTTCAAATTTAGCCTCCCAACACTTTATAAGCTATGTGACTGTGGGCAAGTCAGTTAATCCTCATTAGCTAACCTTTATCCTTTTTTCTGCCTTGGAACCAATATTCAGTATTGATTCTAAGGCAGAGGTAAGGATTTTCTTTAAAACTTCCTGGCAGGGATGTTGTGGACACCATTGTGATCATTTCAGAAACTTTGGTCAGTGTACTAACCTATGCAGTTTTTTTCTCTTGCAGCAAGATCAGGGTGAAAAGGAAAATCCCATGCGGGAACTGCGCATCCGAAAGCTATGCCTCAACATTTGTGTTGGGGAGAGTGGAGACAGGCTGACTCGGGCAGCCAAAGTGTTGGAGCAGCTCACAGGCCAAACTCCAGTGTTCTCCAAAGGTAATTGAAGTCAGAATGAGCAGAGGCAGTGTTCCAAGGCTTGATCTTTTTACCTTTACAGTTCAAGATCTGTAAACAACGCCAGACTTTTCTAAGGAGAAATTAGTGTAGTGGTAAGAGGACTGGATTTAAGAGACACAGAGGGCCTGGGTTTTGATCTCTCTGCTGAGTTGTGTGACTTTTTTTCTCAATTCTTGTTTAAAAATTACAAGATAGGTATTGATCCTAAGATGGAAGGTAAGGTGAGGTGTTTGTTTTTATTTAAAAGTGATAAAGGTCAAGAGGGTGTAGGAGTTCAGGGGAGTAGAAGTTTCAATCTTGGCATAATGTAAGCATAATTCTGTCCAGTCTGTCACTTGTACTTTTTAGATTTTAAAGATACCAGGAGGGAGTTTTGATTTGCTGCAGTGAATGATTTAGATGTATTCTTACTTAAAGTGGTTCTCTGTGTAGCTATATAGAGAGCATATATTTAATTAAAGAATAATACAGTTTGCTCATAGGGACTTTTTCTGATTTTAATGAGCTTGTTGGTTAAATACATTCAGTGAGGTTACTGTTTTTGTTGTCACTTTCTGTTTGTCCACATGTCTGGGAGAAATTTTTAGGGGGGGGGGGTCTTTGCTTTGAACTTTTGGCTATTGTAGGTGGCTTGGGAAACTTAGTAAAATATATGCATTTATATAATAAATCAACTCTAGCTGTAGATAGTTGTCAGAAAGCAGGGAAATGTAATTTTATAAGTGCTGGGCTGAGTGATAGGAGTAGGTTCTGGTTTCACTTCTTTGCAAGTGAATGCTATAGTCTCTGGGTTTCTTCCTGTGTAAGATGAAGGGTTTGGATTGGAAATACCATTAAAAGTTCCTCCTTAGATTTTCTGAATCTCAAAAAGGAAGGGAGATTGGTATTTGGGCTCCTTTATTATTCTCTTTTGCCATATTAGACCAGACAGTGGCATTGGGGAAAAGGTGGGTTAATGTACAAAAAACTCCCTTTGTGGCTGCTAACTGCCTTGTTGACCCTCTGTCCTGCAGCTCGTTACACCGTCAGGTCTTTTGGAATCAGGAGAAATGAGAAGATTGCTGTTCACTGTACAGTCCGAGGGGCCAAAGCCGAAGAGATTCTGGAGAAGGGCCTGAAGGTTAGACTTGATCCTCAAACTACATATTAAGTTGTTCAGTGACTAGTATTGACTAGTTTTTCTTCAAGATTCATTCATTTGATTGATTAATTAATGAACTTCTCTTCTCCCCCCCCCCACCCCCCCTTAGAATTTAATGAAAAGATACCAGTCATTTTTCCTCCTATTTCAGATATGGTGCATATAGTTCAGAATCTCATATCATATTCCCTGTCTTTTGGGGGAACATCTGATATTCTTACTCATGGTGTGCTATATATGGGGCAGTCGTTCTTATCTCCAAAATGAGAAATTTGAATTGGCTTTTCTCTGAGGGCCCTTCAAGCTTTAATTCCATTGCTATTGGTTATTTTGAGAAAGAAAAGCACTGAAATGGAAGGAGGGGAGTCCCAACTCATTCATCTGACTGGCGATATTCCAAGTTGGGGCAAGTAAAAGTAAACCCTGTGTATTGGCATGATTTATGATTATTGTGTTTTCTCAGGTGCGAGAATATGAGTTAAGGAAAAATAATTTCTCAGATACTGGTAACTTTGGCTTTGGGATCCAAGAGCATATCGATCTGGGCATTAAATACGACCCAAGCATTGGCATCTATGGCTTGGACTTCTATGTGGTATGTATGGGCTCTTACATTTCATCTCTTTTCATTCTGTAGCTCTTGCTTCTGTTCTCTGGGTGTTGGGGTGACATTTAGCAGCTCCCCCTTTCTGTGAAGGGAATCCAACATCTCCTCTAACAAAGTTCTCATCAGGGAGGTACAATGGAATGTATGTTCAGTTCAGTTACCAGCCTTCATCTCTATTCCCAACTCCCATACTATTTAGAGATAGTAAACAGTGGTGCTGGGATGCTAACATTTGCAATTGGCTAACAAACTATGGCCTTGGGCAGGTCAGCCGGTCCCAGTCGATAAAATGAGGTATTATCCAGTGGTTGTAAATGTTTTCAATTCTACAAATATCCCTTTGGACTGTAAATACAGTACAGAATGGGTCACTGATAAGTCTGGAAAAGTCAGGAGGAGGTATTCAAACTCCCTTTGGAGTTTGAAAACGTCAGGTTTTTAAATGCAATCTTCCTCAGAAGACCTGGGTTCTCCCTTCTTTCCTACTTAGTTCATGCCTCTATGACTTGCTCCAATACCCTTCATTTGTGCCCATCTTGTCTTCTTTGCTCCTGGGCTCTCCATGCCCTTGTACCTTCTAATGACTTTCATGGCCAGCTGAGCCCAACAGGGGAGCCCAGTCTGAGCCTTATTCCATGATTCTGTTCTGGCTCAATGCTCCGGTAGGTGCAGAAGTTCATGCCTTATTAAGTAAGTCATTTAAATTCTCTGAACCATTATCATGTGTATAATATGAGAATAATACTTGAACTCCCCCTTTTCCCCTTTCTCTCTTAGTTGTGAGTAATGTACTTGGTCACAAACTGTAGAAAGTGGGTTGTGATTAATTGCAGAGTCAGAACCAGCCCTTTTTGCATTTCTGCCTTTTTAGCCAGGTGTCTTTAGCTCATAGGCTGGTTAGATTATTGCTTCCTAACCGGATTCCATATGCACATGAATAATGCTGGTTTGCTAAATACCTTGCAAGCTGGAAATGAAAGTGGGCATTGAGGAAGAGCTTGGCATATTTTTGAGATTTTTGAGGACCTGTGCTGTCTGTGGGAGTTAAACTAGGGAGGGATTGGTGATGTGGAATCATAGCCCTTCCGTTCTCCAAAGAACACTGAACATCCCATCCAGTGCCTTCGTTTATAGTTAAGAAACTTAAAGCTAGTTTGGGGAAACAGATTGGTAGCTGCAGGACCTGCTTTTCTGCTGGAGGAGGGCTCCAGCTTTCCTAGCCATGTGAGTTTCTAGATGATGCTTCAATCTTGTTGATAGCAAGTTGATTATTGGCTGTTTATGGAATAGGTGCTGGGCAGACCCGGGTTCAGCATTGCAGACAAGAAGCGCAGGACAGGCTGTATTGGAGCCAAACACAGAATTGGCAAAGAGGAAGCCATGCGCTGGTTCCAGCAGAAGGTAAGAGTCTTTTTGTCCAAGCAGCATCCTGGGTTTCAAGCGTAAAGGTGGGGAGGCACTGGTAAGCTCAGCCCTTGGTGAGCTTTTCTTTTAAGAAAGGCTTGCCTACAGGGACATATTGGAGACTGAGGATGGCCCAGCTCAGCTTTGCCAATTATGTACATAAAGATATTTTTCTGAAAGTAGTTACTCTGGGTCCGGATTGCCAGATGGGGTCCATGAGAAAGAAGGTTAGGAACCTCTGGTCCCAATAAAGATAGAAACCAGAGAGAGTAGCTTGTCTCAGCAGGAGACTGGGAGTTGCCACCTGCCCTGTGTGTCTTAACTGGTGTAGCCTTCTATAGAAAAGGGATTGTGGGGATTTTTTAAGACATAAGACTGAATCAAATACAGTATTATGGTAGTAATCCATTGACTTTGCTGGTTTTAAGTTACAAAAGAAAACAGATTCTGAGAGGCAGTGTCCAGTTTGGATAAACAAATACACTAGGTATTGTAAAACTCCTTCCTTTTACCTCTGATTCTGAAAAAAAAAAAACAACATCTTTTCTCTTGCAGTATGATGGCATCATCCTTCCTGGCAAATAAAGACCTGTTTTCTATTAAAAGATCAATAAAATGATCACTGAAGTTTATGCTGTATTGTATTCTGTGGGAGGAGCCCATGTTCAAGTACCTGACTGGACCGACCGACCTTTCTGGATGGCAGTACCCATTCAGAATTCTCACTGGTATAGTGGACAGAGCACTGGATTTGGATTTAAGCACTTGGGGTGAATCCACCTCTGTTGCTGACCATATTTGTGATCTTGGACATGTCCTCTGGGTCTCAGTTTCCTCCTATGAAGTGAGAGTTATATTAGATCATGTTCTTCAACCCTTCTAGCTCTTAAGTCAACCATCTCCCAGAGGTCCCCTGGCCTGTGAGTGCTTCACACTGCCAGCCCACTGAAATGTCAAACTTTTTTTTAATTGAAAATGGATATATTTGGTCTGGCCTCATTTTAAGATAGTGGTGAAATGCAAATGTATTTGCAGTACTTAGAAATTTTGCAGAACATTTGACAGCTTGGTAATGGGCTGATAAAATATTATTGCCATTTTACAATGAAGAAACTGAGTCTCAAAAGAGGTGATTTGCATTGGCTATAAAGCTAGTAATGTTAGAACTTTGATCCTGGTCTCCTGACTAATCCAATATTCTTAACATGCCATGGTTCCTTTTTAATGAAAGGGGGGAACAGGCCCAGAGAAGGAAAGCATTTGGGTCTAATACCCAGTGAGATCGTGGCAGAACCCCAGGTCTCTTTATTACTAGTGAAATGCTTGCTGTCCCCATAAAGGCTAATATGTGCAACAACCTCCCAAAATTTGACTTTCCATTTTATTTTAATAACATTTCCTCATAAGTTTTCTGAAGTTATATTCATTTTTGTAGGTGAATAATGTCATAATTATATTTTAAAGTTATTTCTGTGCCCTCTGGTCTGGACATGAAGAGTGGTGGCTTATATTGACCAGTCATTAGGAAGGGAAACCTGTTTTGGGGGTTACAAAACCACTTTCTATTTCTTAAAACCTTAGCTTGTCTTAGAATTGCTGTTAATTCTAAGGAATAAGAGCTAGGCAGCTGGAGTTAAGTGATTTTCTCAGGGTCACATAGCTAGGAATTATCGGGGCAGATTTGAACCCAGGTCCTCACTCCAGGCCTAGTGTTTTTTTTCCCTAGCTGCCCTTCCAGAGCATTTTGTTATGGCAATGCAACCATTTTGAGTGGAGTCCAGCCTGAAGCTGGGCCTGCCTTCTAGACTTCCTGAGAATTAAGAGAACCATAGCAGTTAACCAACCTTCAGTGCTAATTGTTACATGAAAGTAGATATTGACATCAGTGAACAAAAATTAGTACATGAATAAGTCCTCCATTCTCAAACGGTGATGTTAATTTTATACCTGCTTAGAATGAGCAGAGAGGTCTTAGGATATAGGATGGATGTTCTCATTCAAATGAGTCACCACCTGCAGCTCCATAATCTGGGAATCGGTTCTAAAGAGGGCAGTCCTTAGGTCAGAGAAGGTGACTTTACTGGGAGCCTTATAAAAATTGATAAACCCAGTGCCTACTCATGTAGCCACTTGAAGGAAGGAGCCTTTCCCTGAGAAAATGAGGGACTTTCTAATTGTAAACAGCTCAGCTGAGGGAAGCCAGATGGATGGGTCATCAATTCCTAGAATCCAGCTGTACGCTGGGCAGAGGCCCAGTTTTATGTCGGACTCCTGGCTTAATTCCTCAAATAGGTGAATCATAGCTATCTTGTGGATCTTCCATAGTTAAAGCCTATCTATGCCTTTTGATCCTGAATAGGGAATATCGTGTCTGGGATGCCTTATGGTCTGCAAACACTTTCCTCACAAATGTGAGACTAGTCTTTTGCCTGTTTTAGAGATGAAACAGCCACAAGTAATTGCCTTCACAAATGTCCTTGGGGAAAATGAATATAGCAAGCCCTCAGGTGTGTGTGTCCTCTTCAAGCATCATGAAGGGAAGGGAGCACCCAGTTCAGTTAAAAGATGGAAGTGGTGTGATCATTTGGTGCCTGTGATGAACTAGGAAGTGTCCCTATGCTGGGAAACATGCTGGAAGCACCTTGTGACCTAGGATAAAGCAGATTAGGCCTGAGGCTGGACTAGACCAAGCAGGTTGAGTGGAGGGAGCACTTGCAGTTGAGGAACCTAAAGAAAACAGGAGCAGTCAGGGTAGCTGGGTGACTCAGTGGATGGAGAGTCAGGCCTAGAGATGTTAATGCAACTCTAGGCTCAGACTCCTGGGTTCTAATCTGGCCTCAGACACTTCCTAGCTGGGTGACCCTGGGCAAGTCACTTAACCCCCACAGCCTAACCCCATAGCTCTTCTGCCTTAGAACCAATGCATAGTATTGATTCTAAGAAGGTAAGGGTTTAAAAAAAAAACAAAACAAAACCTTTCACTTGATGTGTTCATTACTCCTAGCCATTGTTCCACATCTCTACTCTCTGGCTGTGAACCCCTTGAAAAAACTTTACAATCAATGCTATTTTCTTTTCACTCATTCTCTTACTGCTGTCTGCCTTCAGCCCCGATTAGTCAGCTGGAACCACTCTCTTTAGAGTTTGTGTTTGTCACCCTGTGGGGTCTTCTTGGCAGAGTTAGTAGAGTGGTTTGCCATTTTCTTCTTCAGCTCATTTTATAGATGAGGAAACTGAGGCACACAGGATCCCCAGAGTCACACAGCTAGTAAAGATCAAAGACCAAAGCTGAACTGGTGCTCCATCCCCTGTACCACCTAAGCTTCCCTCTCCAAAGTTACCAGCAATCTAAAAATTAGCAAATCGAATGCCCTTTTCTCAATCCTCATCCTTGAGCTTTTGGCAGCCTTCAGTATTGTTCATTAATCTGATACTCCCTTCTCTCTTCTTGTGATGTGGTTCTCTCCTGGTTTTCCTCTTGCCTATCTGACCACTCCTTACTCTCACTTGCTAGATCTTCACCCAAGTCTTGCCTGATCAAGGTGAGGGTCTCCAAAGGTCTATCCTGGGCCCTCTCATCTCCAGATGCTGTTTTGCTTGGTAATATCGGTTCCCCTGAATTCACTTATCTCTGCTGCTGACTCTCTAATCTACTTATCCAGCTTCTCAACTCTTTCCTGAACTCCCATTTCACCTCTCCAACTGCCTATTGGACATTTCAGAGTAGATATCTATAAACATCTTAAACTCAGTGTAGCCAAAAATGAACTCATTATCTTTCCCTTTCAAGCCTTTTCCTGTTCTTCCATATCACTGTCAAGGGTGCCAACCATCCTCCCAGTCACCCAGCCTGGCATCTTATTAGTGTCATCTCATGGGCTTGTTTGACTCTGGTCAAGTCATTTAATCTCTGGATGCCTCAGTTTCCTTATCTGTAGAACCTGATGCTGTGCGCCATGTGCTGAGGTTACAAATAAGAGAGCAGACTCTCCTGCAATTACAATCTCATCGGGGAGGATAGCACAAAAAAGGAAGCTGAAAAAAAGTGAGAAGTGAGCCAGAGAGTACCCTTCTTGCACAATCTACTAATGGAAAATTGTTTAGAAGGTTCAGATCCCTGCCCTCTGAACTTAAGAATGCTTTAGGGAGAATTTAGTACTCCACCATCTTCCCCTTTAATCAGAGTGAAGAGACTTAAAAGATGTTGAGTATATTAAAAAAAACTGAGTTAATAAAATTCCAAATCACAGACAATTACTAGCTGTGTGACCCTGGGCAAGTCACTTGACCCCCATTGCCTAGCCCTTACCACTCTTCTGCCTTAGAACCAATACACAGTATTGATTATCAGATGGAAGGAAAGGGTTTAAAAGGAAAAAACTCCCTTATAGGAGAAAGGGCATTGAGTTGGAAACTAAGAAACTTAATTCTGTGTGACACCCAGGCAAGTCGCTTCTCAGCCTTTTTTTCACCATTTGTAAAATTAAGCACCTGAACTCATTAAAGTTCCCTAATTGCTTTTTAAATATTTAAGGTCCTAAAGTCCCTTTGGTTCTGACATTTATGTTCCATGGTCTTTCCAGTACTGTTTGTTCTATGACATTTCTGACATCTTGTATCTCTGACATTTTATTCCATGTCTTTTTCAACGTGGACATTCAGTGTGATCTACGGTCTCTTCTACTTGATATTCTATCTTCTGAGGCTCTTTCCCACTCAGATAGTGTAGCTTAAAGTCCTTTCCAACTTGGACATTCTATGATCCAAGGTTTCTAAAATTCTTAAGGTTCCATGGCTTCTTCCTGATCTGGTGCTAGGTCCTTTCTAGATGTACATTTGGTGAATCTAAATCACCCATCAAATGTGAACCACGTTTCCTCCTAGTATTTCAATAAGGAAGAGATGAAATAGTTTTGTTCTATCTTTGAGGCTATACATTTTTAGACTTTTGTGTTCATAAATTAACCTTAAAAGTGACTAATCAAATATGGGAAATTCTTTACTAAGGAGTCTACTGGAAACCAGAAGAGACTGAGTAAAATTCAATTTCTGAATGTCCATGGGCAGCAATTGTTCTTCCAGGCTCAAGATATCTGGGAGATGTGGTAGGATTGATGCAAAGCACTATGTCATGATAAATCCAAGGCCTTCAACCCAGTCCCTAATGATTGAGTTAAGTTCTCAGTGGAGAATTTGTCTATGTTTGGAATGCTTTTGCTCACCAATCTCCAAGGCTCTTGATGGACTGGCCCATTCTTTGTCAGTTGGCCCAGTATTGTAGAGCTGGGAATTAGTGGCTGGTTCCCTTAGCTCTAGGAGTGAACCTTGCCCCCTAGGGAGGTTGTGTGCTATATAATGAGCTCCTCAGTGCTCCAAAGTCAGTTCCTTTTGATCTAACTTTGTTATAAAGTTGCTCCCATGATGATCAAAACTCTAAAGACTCACACAAAAAAGAAATGATCTTGCCTAAGAACAGAGCGCATTCCTGGGGATAGAACAGAGGGTTTGGGAGTCAGAGAAGTCAGAGAGAAAGTCCCATAAATCTTGTCTTGATTTCTCCAGAGCTAGTTGCCCTAGAATTTGTATCATGATTAATAGAATCTGTAAAATGCTGTGGGAAAGTGTAATGGGTGGAAAGCCCAAGCATAACAAAGTCAGGAATTGATTCTAGTAGCACTTGCTAGTTTTCATATGGTTTTTCCTAATTGAGTAAATAAATCCCTTAATCTCTAACTGTCTGAATCTCCCATCTGGATGGAAAAGGAGATGATGATCCTTCCATTTTAACATCTTTTCTCCTGGGGTTGTTTGACAGTGAAATGAAATGAAGGACTTGAAAATGCTTACTAAATTCTGCAACCTGGCCTTTGGAGGGTTTACTGCAGGCAAACTATTTGTATATAGCCCCTCTCTCAGAGCCTTGAGATTCTTCAGTCTCAAGAAATGTGAAGCCTCAGGAATCCCTGCAGATTTGGGGATCAATTAATCTTTGTTGTTAGTGAACTTCTTTGTAAACAGTGACACAATTTTAATTAATAAATTCACTGTGGATTGCAGGTGTGTGATGGAATGACTTAACTATGTCTTTGTTCACCTCTCATGGGGAGAGGTTCATAGGATGTAGAGCTGATGGGATCTTGAAAGCCATTTCAGTTTGACTCTTACTAACAAGTCTCCCCACCCACCCCACCCCCTGCCACTAAAAAAAAAAAACAATAACAAAGCTTGACCTTCTGTCTTAGAATCAATACTAAGTAGTAGTTCCAAGGCAGAAGAGTGCTAAGGGCTAGGCAATTGGGGTTAAGTGATTTGTCCAGATTCAAACAGCTAGAAAGTGTCTGGGATTAAAATTGAACTCAGGATCTCCCATCTCTAAGCTTGGCTCTGTAGCCACTAAACCACCTAGCTCTCAACCCAATCCCAATCCCCCCTTTTTATAAGATAAAGAAACAGATCCAGAGTGGAGAAGACTTGTTTAGGGCCACTCAGTAAGTAACAGAACCAAGATTCAAAGCCAGGTCTTGTAACTGTTGTCTTTAGTTTCTTCATTCTGAGACAGCTTCCACTTCAAACACCCTAAATTCTCCATTTTCCGCCTTCTGGGATTCTGTATTCTCAAAGCATCTTGCTATTTTTCAAGTCCCTCTTTTTAATTTTATATAACCACCTATCAAAAAGCACTTATTAAATGCCTACTTAAAAAATACTTTACTTTCTGGCTTAATTGATTCTAAGGCAGAAGAGTGGTAAGGGCTAGGGAGTTTAAGTTCCCCAGTTCACTTAGCCAGGAAGTATCTGAGGTCAGATTTGAACCCAATACCTCCCATCTTTATAGACCTGGCACCCTATCCACTGTGCTACCTAGCTGCCCTAAATACCTTCTTTTTACCTGATTCACTGTAGATTGGACTCTGGAGAGACAAAGCCCCAAACCAGAAACATTACCTACCCTCTGAAGAGTCAGGTAGCTGTTGGGATGAATATGATGACACTGAGTCAAAGGAGTCAAAGGACTTGGGTTTTCATTCTGCCTCTGCAAATCTGGGCAAAGTCTGCAAATCTGGGCAAACCTTGGGCAAGTTTTTTTCCTTATTGACCACTTTTACAACATCTAAAGTAAAGACATTGGGCTAGATGGCTTATGAGATCCCTTACATTCCTTAAACTGACCCTATTAGAGGAACAGCATGTATACATACATACATGTAAATGCAAAACATACAATGTAATGGCAGAGGGGATTGAGGAAAGTATGTGTTAGGGGTAAAATTTATGGTTGGACTGAGTGTGTTTTTAGTTAGTTGCCAGGGATTTAAAATTCTAAATCCCAAAGAAATACTCAAGTCAGAATGGAATTTTATGGTGGTTTATTTACAATAGAGTGAAGATATTAAGGAAGAAAGAAAGAGAGGAAAAAGAGAGATACCAGGCAGGAGTTCAGAGGCCCCAGCCAAGGGGCGTGGGGGTGGGGTGGGGGTGGGGGTGGGGGCAGAGGATTAAATCTAGTACAGCTTCCAGCCATGAGGCCTCCTCCAGGATGAGGGGCCTCCTCTAGGCTAGTGCCTCCAGAAAAGCCAAGGAAAGGGGAGTAAGCCTGGCACTCACCACATGACATTCTAAGGGAAGCAGTCTGAGATGCTCCTCCACAGTCAAGTTCCACCACCAAGTCCCTCTCACAGGAAGTGATGCAAAATATAAAGGCAATTCTTTACTTCACTTCCTGTGTCTCAGATATACCAATGGTGGCTTAAACTTGGCTTTGGACAGCCCAGGGGGTCAGTCAGTTGTTTCTGATTTGTCACTTGCTAGCACACGTGGGTCATAGACCTTCCTCCCCAACACTTAATCCTTAAGCAGGGGTGTATACATTCCTGGTTGCTAAAATTCTAAAGACTAAGCACAAACATATTTATAGCTGCACTTTTTGTGGTGGCAAAAAATTGGAAACTGAGGGGATGTCCCTCAATTGGGGAATGGCTGAAAAAATTGTGGTATATGTTGGTGATGGAATACTATTATGCTATAATGATGAAACAGTTGATTTCTATAAGAACTGGAGGGACCTCTATGAACTGATTCAAAGTAAAATAAGCAGAACCAAGAGAACATTATACACAGTAACTCTGAAACATTGTGGGACAATCAAATGTGATCAAACATGACTTTGTTACTAACCGCAGTACAATGATCCAGGACAATTCTGAGGGATGTAATAAAAGAATACTATCAACTGCCAGAAAAAGAACTGTTAGAATAGAAATGCAGAAGAAAACATGATTCATCATGTGTTTATTTACATATATAATTTGGGGTTTGGGTTTTATAAGATTGTTCTCTTATAACATAACAATATGGAAATAGATTTTGAGTGATAATACATGTATAGCCCAGTGGAATTGCTAGTCAACTACAGGAGAGGGGAAGGAGACAGACAGCATGAATCATGTAACCATGGAAAACTTAATGTGTAGATTTGTTACTGCAATAAAATGAAGAAAAAAAAATTTTAAATACCAATTATGAGTCTATACTGCAATAAGTCAGGCAAGAAGTGATAAGGATCTCAAAGAGGGTGGCAGCTGTAGGAGGCAAGGTTAATTGTCCTAAAGTCCACTTTGGATCATGTCATGCTCAGAATATGTGAATGGCTCCCCATTCCTGCTGGCAAAAGTCTAAACTAACCTAACATTCTGCCCCCTAGCCCTAATTTATCATTTCAAAATTATCTCCCAATACTTATACCCTTACATTGAATTCCACCAATATTTATTAAAGACCAATTTACATGTGCTAGGTGAGCTACAATATGACATTTATTATCTTCTTAGAGGTTAAAATCCAATGGGAAGAAATAATATGTGTACAAATAACTATAATCTAAAATTGAGCACAATAAATACATGGGGTATAAAGTGTTGTATGAGATTTGAGGAAGGACCATTCTTTCCAATCTGGGGAACTTCATGGAAAATATGGCACTTTAATTGGGTCTTTTTTTTAAACCCTATCTTCTGTCTTAGAATGGATATTAATCTATTCCAAGGCTGAAGTAAAGGGCAGGCATTAGAGTTAAGTGATTTGCCCCAGCGTCACACAGCTAGGACGTGTCTGAGGCCAAATTTGAATCTAGGACCTTTCTTCTGTAGGCCTGGCTCTCTACCCACTGAACACCTAGTTGCCCCAAAAGCAAATTATAGTTGTCAAGCACCACCTGTACTTTAAATTTTGTTTTCAAAACCCTTACTTTCTGCCTTAGTAACAACTCTAGGGCATAAGGACAAGAGCTTGGCAGAGTTAAGTGACTTGCTCAGAGTCACATAGCTAGGAAGTATATTTGAACCTAGATCCTCCTGACTCCAGGATTGGCACTCTATACATTGTGCTATCTAGCTGTTCCTTTAATTGTATATGGAAGGAAGTATAAGATTTCAGTAGCGAGATTTTTTTTGGAGGGGGAGGCGTTCCCAAGGATGAGGAATGGCCTGAGAAAGGGGAAGAAGCATTGGGGAGGGAGTGGGTGAGCTATATAGTGGGTGAACAGTATGTCATAAAGATTTCTGAGAAATAATTTTGGAAAGGTGGGGGAAGGAGGCTGCCAGATTGTAGAGGACTTGAAGAAGAGGCTGCAGAATTTGGATATTATCAGTTAGCCAACAAGTATGAATTTTAAAATTACTCCACCCTACTCAGATAGTACTTTAGGGGAAGATAAAGTTGTAAACTCCTGATTGAACAATGAAGGTACTTAACTCACACCTTATAGTGAAGCTAGAACTTTAAGCTAAGTCTATTTTTAGATCTAATACAAAAAGGTGTTATGTACCTATAAAGGTTAAATTAATCACAAAAAGGTCAAGTAACTAACAAAAGGTGAACCTAACAAAGAAGTGTAAAGTACTCAAAAGATATAATCTAACCAGAGAAGGTGAGAACTAAAGAGTGGACAGTCCTGGAGAAAATCTAATCAAAGAAGGTGAGAACTAAAGAATGGACAGTCCTGGAGGAAAGTGTCTGCTGTGATTGGTAGACATAATAATTTAGGAGAGGTGACATAAGGGAAAATTTCTTTCAAAGGAGGTCTAGAAAAGGCAGTGGAGGTCAGTTCAGGATTGGAACTTAGCCTGGAGGATCTCCCTCAGACAGCTTCTTTGAGATGGTGTGGTGAGTGATAAGACTGACTCCCTTTCCCTTGGGCTCAGGGAGGCCACTTTGGCCAAGGCCTTTTAACTACTGCCTGGCTCAGCATGAGCAAGAGCAGTTTAAATTAACTCTTTTCTCTCTCTCTCTCTCTCTCTCTCTCTCTCTCTCTCTCTCTCTCTCTCTCTCTCTCTCTCTCTCTCTCTTCTCCTTAATTCCTTCTCTCTATAATAATTAAAATCACCATAATTTCCAGCTGACTTGGGTATTTTATTATTTGGAATTTTCCCTGGTGACCAAATTAATTTAGATTTTTGAGTCACAGCGCTAAAATTATCCTTACACAAGAAATCATTGAAGGCTTTTAAGCAAAGAAATGAGATCAATGGATTGGTATTCTGTTTTCTCAGAACAAATATTCAGGGGATTACTAAGAACTTCCCAAGATTTTATTTTGAATGAATCAATACTACTCATTTCTGGTGATTCACATGGGCTCAAATGATACTGGCAGAAGAAACCTAGAAATCATCACCAAAAATTATGAAGTCTTGGGCAAGAAAATGAAGACCTTCTGTGCCTTGGTGTATCTTTATCACTGCTGCCCCAGTCAGAAGTGGTCCAGAAGACATAATCACATTTGGGGAAATGAACAGCTGGTTATGAATATAATGCTTAAGAATGGGATTTGGATTTCTGGATTACAGTTTAAAATATAGAAACAATAGTCCTCTGGAAATGAATGGGGTACAACCACTCTAACAATGAAGACATAAAATAAATAATAATAAAAACTATGTTTATCTAATCTTATAAATCTAATCAAAAGGGTTTTAAACTGAAAAGGAGTGTTGGGGAGGAAGAGCTAGATACAGTACAGAGTGTCAAAGTGTAGGAAGAATAGCAGTTGAGGCATCTAAAAGTTTAGAGGAGGAAGAATCCAGGAAAGGGGCCAAGTACAGTAAATCCTGGCCTCAGACCTTTATACAAAAATCCAGAGTATAGTTAGCAAAGCATCTCAGCAAGAGAAATTAAAGCAAGGAGGAGAATTTGACTTTATTGGTTGCACTGAGACTGGATGGACTGAGATCTAAGGCTGGAATAGGGTTCAAAATAAGTGTATTTTACTCAAAAAAAAAAAAGGATAGCTGAAAGACTGGGGTAAAGGGGAATGGGGAATAATAGGGCAGCATCTTAGATTTAGAATATGAGGAAATCTGAATCAGAATAAGAAAACATGATGAAGAACATTTAAGAGATAAATTAGTGGACCAAGAGAGGAAATTAAAAAGGGAAAATAAATGAATGAATTTAGGAAACAGACCACAAATTTGACCCATAGACATGTAATGTCTATGGTTAACTTCAGTTATCTAGGTAACTGTTAGAGTTCTCTCCACTAAAATCAGAACATTTAATAATTTTTTTACTTAACTATCATTTCATATTTCAAAAAGCAGAGGGAGCCACAAAAGGGAAACTGTTTTGGATCCAGTTCTCGGCAATATAAAAGGATTGGTTCTAGAGTAGAAATAATGGGAACACTAGAAAGAAATGACTGCTTCTATCTTATGATCTGTGAAAAAGAGAGGTGAGGAGATCCTGGCATAGTCTGAAATTGATCCTATATTTGAAGGGAGCTGAGTAGAAAGAAAGCCAGGACCCCATAGACTAAAATTCTACAGATTAAGTCAGTAGAGGAAGCAACCAGTGATAAAATTGTAAAGACAAAAGGGAAGCAATTCTTTTTGTTTGTTTGTTTGTTTGTTTGTTTTTTTCGTATTGAAAAGGTTTAAGGGAAGCAATTCTGATGCAGAAGAAAAGAGGAATTGTCTAAAGATATTAATATGGGTGTATGAGAAACACAAACAAATCTAGATTTTAAAAAGGCAAATAACAGATGAATTCAGTAGCATGGAACAATACTATAAAAAGAGTATCAGGAACTTGGGGAAATGGCAAAGGAAAACAAAAAGCCTTTCTCTTGTTTAAACTATACATGGAGTAAAGAGTGGATCAACGAAGAGACAGAATAATGATAACTGAAGACAGAAGGTGGAGCTGCTCAATTCTCATTTTGTGCGTGTTTTCTTGATTAAGGGGAATGTTTCAGTCTGGATCTAAAGTGGCTAAAAGGGAACGGAATATCCAGGGTACGTAAGGAGCCAGTAAGAGAGCACCTAGCTGCCCTTCATGGATCGATAGTACTTGATTCAAATAAATTACATCCTTAGGTACTGAAAGAAGTGATGGTTATGATTGCTAAGCCATCATCAGTGACTTTTCCAAGATCTTGGTAACTCGAAGGATTACTGAAGCACTCTAGAAGGGCAGATGCCTTGATTTTCAAAAAAGGGGGGAAAAAACAGTCAGCATACTAGAGACCTGTAAGCTTGATTTTGATTACTAGGAAATTTTTAGAACGTACTATTAAAGGGATGAATGGTCTGTGAACATCTGGAAAAGGAAGCAGTGATTACAAAGAACCCTCATGACCTCAGAAAGAACAAGTCATTCCAGGTTTATAACTCGTTTTCCAGGGTCCAGGATTGCTTAATTGGCAGATTAAGGAAATGCTGAAGACATGGTTTAACTAGATGCTAGCAGAGCATTTGATAACGCCTTTCATGCTGTGCTACGAAGAAATAAGATGGAGAGATGTGGACTAGCCAGCAGTACATAGATGGATTTAAAGCTGGTTAAATGGTTGAACCCAAAGAGTCATCTCCAGTCCAGTGCTATAAGCTACTGTTCTTGGCACTGTGTAAAAGTTTTGTCAGTGACTTGAATATCAACACTCAGATGGCATGCTTAACAAGTGTTCAGATGACAGAAATCTGGCTTACATAGTCAGGATTAACTGAACAGGCTATGGAATGTAATAGGAATAAGAAATAGGAAAAAAGTATAAGGTCTCCCATGTGAATTAAAAAATATAATATTTTTATAATTAATTATATATATATTATATATATATATATATATATATATATATATATAATTAATATAAGATTGGGGAGACAGCAATTTGTTGGATAAAAAGACCTGAGGGTTCTAGGGGGTTGCAAGCTCAATGAGTCATTGGTAGGCTATGGTGACCAGGAAAGCTATGAGATCTTAAATTATGTTTAAAAAGATATAATATCTGTGAATAAGGAATAAGTAGTCCCACTGCATTCTGCCCTAGTCAGACCACATCTGGTATATTAGATTCAGTTCTAGGTTCCATGTTTTAGAAAGGGTGCTGATAAGCCAGAGAAAAGCTCCCTGGATGGTGAAGGCCTCCAGGTCAGGCTTTATGAGGATAAGTGACATTAATGAGGGGTGTTGAGCCTGAAGAAGAGAAGACTTAGGGGAATTCTATGACTATCTTCAGGTACTGGAAGAACTGACTTATAGAAAAGAGATCTTGTTCTCTTTGTCCCAAAGGCTGAATCAGGAGGAAAAATGGTGAGATGCAGGGACGAAGAGGTCAGTTCAGATTTTGGGGGATCCTAAGTGAGCTCTCCAGCAGTGGGATGGGCAGTCTACTGCAGGAGAGGGGTCGTATCCCCTTCAGGCCAGAGCTGGACAACCGCTCCTCTGGGAGGTCAGAGGGATTCTTTGTAAGGGATGATTTGGAGGAAATGATGGCTGAGATCCATTCTGCCTCTATGGCTTGGTGAGTCTTTGATTCTAGTAAATATTCAAGTAGAAAAGGTGACATGAGAATAGAAACAGAGGAGAAGGTGGCTAGAGATGGAATGGTAACGAGGAGGCATTGGGTGAAGGGAATATGAGGAAATAGAGTCAGGAAGACCTTGGTTAAAGTTCTGCCTCAGTCACTTTCTGTGTGGCCCTGGACAAATCCCTTCATCTCTTCCTATGTCACTTGGCTCATTTGAATTATGGAAAGAGCTCCCCCCCCCCAAAAAAAAAAACTGGTCAAAGGATACAGTGGATTAGAATGCCCTGGACATTAAAGCATCATCTAAATGATGGTTATTACTCTAGTGTCATGGGGTGAAGAGGTCCTAGTGGAGGCTCTTTTTCTTCCTGTTGGAGAGCTCTGACCATGATTATAGGTAGAGAAAAAAGAGAATAGAAAGGGGGGACACTGAAGAAACTAGGCTGGCCAAAGGGGTCTCTGTGAAGACCTTCTAAGTGGAGTTGTGCCTTCCTTCCTGCCAGCCTCATACTTTTTCCATCTCATTTTGCATCATAAAAGAAGTTGGCTTTGGCCAAGAATAAGGAATGGCTCTTGGTGGGGGGGGGGGGGGGGGGGACTATACTGAGGTGAGGACCATGAAAAGCTTTGAGGTGTGGAGAAGGTTCTTTAAGGGAAGTCCACTGGATCTCAGGGAAATAGGAGGGGGTCAGTATAGAGGTCCAGGAGAGGAGGGGAGAGTTGATACTTGAGGACAGCAGACAAAGATTTAGAAAAATTACTGTGGGAAACAAGTCAGAGAATCCATCAAGGTGGAGTAGAACTCCAGCCCCAGAGAAGGCCCAATTCACTGGCCTTAATGCAGCATAAAATTGTAATGTCTAAAATCAAGATAAATTCCTAACTTCTCTCAGAGATGCCCATGAGGACAGGAGCATGAGGACTTCCAGGGAACGAGGAATTCTTTTCGGGGAGGGTAAGAGTGGAGGCAACAGAGAGGCCATGGGATCCACACTGAGTAGGGAGGCCAGAAAGAAGAATGAGAAATGAGGAGATAGACTGGAAGAAGAGGGAGATGTGAAATCCACAGACACTTCTGGCAAAGAAGACTGGAGGACCACTCACTTGGGGGATAAGTTAGAGCAGGGATTTGTCTTTTCAGGTTTGGTTTGACCTAGATGGTTTAACCTATACGGGATCCCTTCCAACTGTAATTCTGGTGAGTTGTACTGGGAGCCTTCATTTTGGGGAGGGCTACCTTCATTTTCTTCCTAGACTGGACTTCGAAACCAGATCCCCTTTGTATATTCTCATCTCCCCACTGAACTGTAAGTGCCTGGGGAGTGAGGTTATATTTGTATCCCTAGCAATTAGCACAGTGACTGGCACACCATGCTTACTATGTGTTTCCTCCCTCCTTTCCTGATAAAGAAAAAGGGTGGTAGGAGAGGAGTTGGAAGAGCTCTGATAGAAGGGAGGAGAAAAATAGAATGACAACAAAGATGCATTAAGACATAGTGAAGATGGTGGACAGACTGCCAGAATTGGAGTCAGAAAGACCCTAGGCAAGTTATTGAACTTCTCTGGACCCTCAGAGGCAACTAGGTGGCACAGCAAAGGAATGAGAAAAGACTTGAGTTCAAATTTCTGCCTCAAATACCTTCTAACTGTGACTCCAGGCAAGTGATTTAACTTTTCTCTATCTCTATTTCCTTAACTGTAAAATGAGGATAGTAATAGCCCTGCCTCCCAGGGTTGTTGTGAGGATCAAATGAGCTAATATTTGTAAAGTACTTGGTAGGCACTTAATAAATGCTTGTTTCCTTCCTCGGTTTCTTCATCTGTAAAATAAATAAAAACTTTTAATCTCTAAATGGATGATCCTAAGAAAATTATCTCTCTGCTTTAATTACAGTTTTCTGATTTTACCCAATGTAATTAAAAAAAAATTAAAACCCTTACTTTCTGCCTTAGAATCAATGTATTGGTTCCAAGACAGAAGAGTGGTAAGGGCTAGGCAATGGGGGTCAAGTGACTTGCCCAGGGTCACACAGCTAGGAAGTGTCTAAGGCCACATTTGAACCCAGGACCTCCTATCTCTAGACCTGGCTCTCAATCCACTGAGCTACCCAGCTTCCCCCTCAATGTAATTTCAAGTGTCATGGAAATGATATTCAGACAGTACAGCCTCTGCTAACTACCAACTACCTCTACCTATTATATATCATATATAATATATACCAATTTCAATTGAGATATATGTGCATTGAATAGCTGGAAAGAAGTCTAGTTTTAGAGTCAGATGGCTTGGGACAGAATTCCAGCTCTGTATGACCTTGTACTAGTCACTTAAACTCCCGGGCCCTAATTCCATTATTTGCAAAAAGAGGGATTTGTTCAAATGTAATGGACTTCTCTATCAGCAACAATGCAATGATCAGGACAATTCTGAGGGACTTATGAGAAAGAACACAATCCACATCCAGAGGAAGAACTGTGGGAGCGGAAACACAGAAGAAAAACAACTGCTTGATCACGTAGTTCAATGGGGATATGATTGGGGACTTGGACTCTAAGCAATCACTCAAGTGCAATTATTAATAATATGGAAATAGGTCTTAATCAATGACACATGTAAAACCCAGAGGAATTGCTCATTGGCTATGGGAGGGGATGGGAGGAGGGGAGGAAAAGAACATGAATCATGCAACCATGGAAAAATATTCTAAATCATCTAATTAAATAAAATAAAAAAAAAAAGAGGGATTTGTATTAGATGAAAACACCGAAGTCTCTTCTGCTGATACTACATTCAGGTCCCACCTGTTTCCAACATTTTGTATTCTAAGGGCCCTTCCAGCCCTGACAGTCCGAGCTTCTGTCCTGTTACCCTCCTAGCTTCCATAATCTGGGTTCCAAGGTCCCTCCTAGAGCTGACTTTCTCTATTCTAACTGCATTCTGTATTCTAAGCCCTTTCCATCTCTGGCAGTCTTTGTCCCTCCTAGCTCTGGATCTAAGACTTCTTCCTGTTTTGACGCTGCGTGTTCTCTGGTCCCTTGGAGACTCCACGTCCTCTAGAGAGGGGAGGTCCTGGATTCAAATGTGACCTCAGACACTTCCCAGCTGTGTGACCCTGGACAAGTCACTTGACCCCCATTGCCTAGTCTTTATCACTCTTCTGCCTTGGAACCAATACCCAGTATTGACTCCAAGACAGAAGGAGAGGGCTTAAAAAAAATCCTCTAAAGCCGTCTTTCGAAGACCCTGAGCTCCTCCACTCTTTCTTTACCACCTTCGCCGGTGCTGGAAGGGACAGCCTCACCTGCGTTTCCTGGACTCTCTGCCTGGAGTTGTTTTCCTGTGGCTCTGACCACCCCAGCCTGGCTTACCGCAGAGCGTGGCTTCCTTGGTTACAGAGCTCAATCCTCCAGAGGCCAAGTTCCTTGAGGGCTGCAGGGAGGTCTCATGGTGCTCTTGAGACTGCTTGTTCCGCTTAGCCAGTTTTGCAGCTGGGCCACCAGCTCCCCTCCGATAGTTTTGAAGCCCAGTAACTCCAGCTCCTCCAGGTCTTGATTTCCAAGTAGGGTCTATTGTAGTGGTAGAATCCTGGTCTTGGTCAGACAGACCTCAGCCTTCTCTGGCTGTGTGACCTCCGGTAAGGATCAGTTCTGAGGCAGAAGAGTGTTAAGGGCTAGGCAATGGGGGTTAAGTGACTTGTCCAGGGTCACACATTCAGGAAGTATCTCAGGCCAGACTTGAACTCAGGATCTCCTGTCTCTAGTCCTGGCTCTCCATCCACTGAGCTACCCAGCTACTCCCTCACTTCTAAATTTAAAGCAGTATCTTTAGTTAACTTTCTTGGGTTGCAATTCAAAATGGTTGTCCTGGGGCAAACCATTCCTGAACGGAAGGGTCTTGTTTGCAATTCCCAAGATATGGACTCATCCAGATCAGGTCCAATCCCAGGGCTGACCTCCAGGTGGAATTCCAAAGCACCCGAGTGTTTAAAAACAAAACAACAACTCTCAAAAAGCCCTGCGATGGAGAATTGAAATGAGGCATCCAGCAGGGATGACGTGAGGCCTGGCAGAAGGCAGACTCAGCATTTAGCAGAGAATTGTTCCTTGATCTCACCAGACGATTTCAGCTGTTCTGCTCTGCTCTTCTGCGATGAGTCAGTCACTCCAGCCCTACCTGTGCCACAGTCATATCAATTCTTTTTTTTTTTTTAAAGCTCTTTCCTTCTGTCTTGGAATCAGTACTGTGTATTGGTTCTAAGGCAGAAGAGCAGTAAAGGCTAGGCAATGGGGGTCAAGTGACTTGTCCAGGGTCACACAGCTAGGAAATGCATGAGGTCACATTTGAATCCAGGACCTCCCATCTCTAGGTCTGGTGCTCTATCCATTGAGCCACCAAGCTGCTCCCCATATGAATTCTTTTTTTCTTAAACCCTTATCTTTTGTCTTAGAATCAATACTATGTATTGGTTTCAAGGCAGAAGAGCGGTAAAGGCAAGGCCAATGATGGGCAACTTTTTGAGCTTGGTGTATCAAAATTTGCCAAAAAACCAAGCATAACTCAGGTAGTGTGTCACTTAGAGAAAAAAAACGTCCTTCTTGGCGTGTGGCCCCATACTTCTCTGTATGCAGCCACATGTGGTCATGTGTCATTGAAAATGGCTATGCAGGTCAATACTGACATGTATCATAGGTTTGCCATCATGGGGCAAAGCAATGAGGGGTAAGTGACTTGCCCAGGGTCACACAGTTAGGACGTGTCTGAGGCCACATTTGACCTCCCGATCTAGGCCTGGCTCTCAATCCATTCAGCTACCCAGCTGCCCCCCAACCCCCTTATGAATTCTTTTTTTTTTTAATTCACATTTATTTAGAATATTTTCCCATGGTTACATGATTCTTGTCTCTTTCCCCACTCTTCCCTCCCCCTCCCTGAGCTGACACTGGGCCATACATACATCATTGTTCAAAACCTACTTTTCATATCTGCAATAGAGGCATCTTTTAAAGCCAAAACCCCAATCATATCTCCATCAAACCATGTGATTCCCCCATATGAATTCTTTTAAAAATTAATTAATTTCTTTTAAATTAAAAAAAAAAACCCACACCTTCCGTCTTGGAGTCAATACTGTGTATTGGCTCCAAGGCAGAAGAGTGGTAAGGGCTAGGCAATGGGGTCAAGTGACTTGCCCAGGGTCACACAGCTGGGAAGTGTCTGAGGCCAGATTTGAACCTAGGACCTCCCGTCTCTAGGACTGGCTCTCCATCCACTGAGCTACCCAGCTGCCCCCTTCCCCCCATATGAATTCTTGATGAATTTCCCTTTACATGTTTTTTGGGCAAACATCTTAGCTATGTGTATGTCTTCCATGTTTCTTCCTAGGTCACCTACATACATTCCATATACACTCTTTCATCTATGCTTCTGATAATCTGTGGAAATATACAGTCCAAGGCAGGGGTCCCCAAACTTTTTACACAGGGGCCAGTTCACTGTCCCTCAGAGCGTTGGAGGGCTGAACTATAAAAAAAAAATGAACAAATCTGTATACCACGGCCTGGGATAGCGGAGGCTGCAGCGCTGGCTGTGATGGGCCTGTCACATCTGAGCAGAATCCCCTCCCCCAGATCGCTGCTCACCATGCTGATGTCTTCCATTGGGCAGCCACATAATCCTTTGTGTGGCGCCTCGTTCTTGTTCAGTTACTCTCAGAACAAGGTGCCACACAAAGGATTATGTCACCGGAAGTAGTACTGTACATGAACAATGCAGCCACATACGGTGCTCCTCTCACTGCCCACCCATGAAAGAGGTGCCCCTTCCGGAAGTGCGGTAGGGGCCGGATACATGGCCTCAGGGGGCCACAGTTTGGGGACCCCTGGTCCAAGGTATGCTTGGGGGTATTTCGTGACTTTATTTGCTATGCTGTTAGCCCAAATACATTTTATTTGGGGGGGGATGCGGGGGCTATATAACTGTAAATAGTAGGAAGATTTCCTCATCTTGATGTCCCATCAGATCATTTCTAAGGTCCTTTCTAGTTCTAAATGTCCGATCTTTGGACAAACTGCTCCACTTGTGGAAGACCAAGGGTTTTGTCAACTTGGAAAAACACAGAACCACTAAAGTAGTCATAAAAACTAAAATTTTAATCACAATAAGAGACAAGTCCTTAATAATTGGCTGCCACACAGAGTCAAAGCTCTGGGGCTAACAGTCAAAGATGATTCTCCAAAGAATAATAGAGCATTGGGCTCTTACATACCTTTGGGGGAATGAAGAACCTGGAAGTATGATTGATTGGCTTAAAATGGCTACAAGAAAATGAGGAATCCTGAACTGGATGATCAAGGATAGGCCGATGCTTTGCCATGGATACAAAAGGAAGATTCCAGCCAGGGATTGGGCTACCTGGGAGAGAACTCTGATATAATGGGAGAAACTTCTAAGATAAAAAGAGTACTTAAAATATGATTAAGTCCCATCTAAACTTAGTACTTTATGGTTTATTGTTCAGTCTAAGGTAAGATCAGTCTGGGACTTCCCTTAAAGGTAAATTCCCAAGGGACAGGGACAAACTTGGGGTTCCAAAAATAAAGTTCACAGTTTCCTCTTGGATTATAATATCTCACACTTCTATAACATTTTTAAACTCTTACTTTCCATCTTAGAATCACCATTCTGTATTGGTTCCAAGGCAGAAGAGCAGGTAGGGCTAGGCAAATTAGGGTTAAGTGACTTGACCAGGGTCACACAGCTAGGAAGTGTCTAAGGCCAAATTTGAACCCAGGACCTCCCTTTTCTGGACCTGGCTCTCTATCCCCTGAGCCACCTAGTTACTGCACTTCTTTAAGCATTTTAAGGTTTATAGAACATTTTCCTTAAAGTTGTGATAGGAATCATGAGTATTATTCCTATTCCAAAGAGGAAGGGGTGCTTGGAGAGGCCAAGTTGGTCAGGATCACTAGGTCTACAGACTCCAAGTCTGCCTAGGAATCTTGGCAAAGCTTCTACATGTAGAATTTTGAGCTGGAAGGCACTTTTGGTCAGAAGATTGCCAAAGAGAACTTAAAAGGGATCTTATTGACATTAAGTCCCAATCTTTTGATTAGTAAATAAGGAAACTGAGGCCCACTGAGGTTAAGTGACTCACAAGTTAGGTCGTACTAGTCTGAAGTCAGGAATTCCTGAATTCAAATCTGGTCTCAGATACTTTTTAGCTGTGTGAATCCTGAGCAAGTCACTTACCCCTATTTGCCTCAGTTTCCTAATTTGCAAAATGAGCTAGAAAAGGAAATGGTAAACCAATTCAGGATCTTTACCAAGAAAATCTCAAATGGGGTCATCAAGAGTTAGTCATGACTGAAAATGACTAAACAAAATAATTACCTGGGCAGTGCTAGTAGTTTTTTAAAGAATATCTTGATTTATTATGATTACAATTAATAATGGCTAAATTTTGCCAGGAAGAGCTAATTGTTCAGGCTTCTATAATTTTGCAGTCTTCAAGATTTACAGATTATGTTGCCCTGGAGCAAACCATGTAATTATATTTGTAATAATAAAATAATGTTTAAAAGGAAAAAAAATTAAAAATATATTTGTAATATCCAAAATATGGGCTTACATGGGTCAAGTCCAATCTTGGGACCCA
Organism: Monodelphis domestica; assembly: GCF_027887165.1. Taxonomy (NCBI): domain Eukaryota; kingdom Metazoa; phylum Chordata; class Mammalia; order Didelphimorphia; family Didelphidae; genus Monodelphis; species Monodelphis domestica. Next base: position 383,771,404 of record NC_077230.1, on the reverse strand, counting down.
AAATACTACTATGATCTTAGGCTTATTATGAGCCTGAAGAGTTTTCTTTAGGGAATTTCTGATATAACTCTTCTATTGCTCATGTCTAGGTTTCCACAAATGAGAGTCACCCTAACTTCCATATAGGAAGGAATCAATGATAAATCATTTTATCAGCTAGGATAGCCCTGATTTTACCCCAGAGAAAACTCAGGAATGCAAAGCACCAGTGCAGGCTGATTGGAGCATACACTAATGCAGAAAAGGCACACTGGGATCCAACAATAGGCCATAAAGAATTTGCAAGGTTCTTCTCATTCATTCTCTGTTCCACTGGGCTCTAAAATCTTCCATATCAGTGACACATCGTGCTTTCAACTTTTCAATAAAGCGAATTGAGCTTGAGGCTCCTGGTAGGGCAGCACCCTGACATTGGAGGGTATCTCTTCTGCACAGGATCCTTACAATTCCCCTTCTCCCCCAACTTGTTGGGCCACCTTCTTGTTTGGAATTACTAAGGAAGGGAAACATTTGGAGCTGCCCCAATGGCAGTGCCTCATCCCTCCTCCTCTTGGACCAGAGCATTCAAGACTGCTTGAAGGGTTTTATATGTATCTCTGTATCCTCAGTTTTGAGCACATAGTACCTTGCATGTAGGAAGCATTTAAGGTTCATTGAATAAAATGGAATTGAGCTGAATGGATCTGCCAAAACTTCTGCTGCTCAGTCTTAGCCTTTGAAAACTCAGGGACATTTCCCTCCCATGTGGAGACATTGGAGTGGAGGACTCTGTTGTGCAGGGAAGTGAATATCCATAAATGATTAAATTAAAGCAATCTTGGACTGGTTCTCACTTTGTTCTAGATAACAAGGCTCAGTGGGAGACCAGTTCCTGAGTGAAACATGTCTATCTTGCATATTCAAGGTTCCAAGGTCTTAAAGTTTCTTCTGTTGTCTCCTTCTGGAATAACACAGAGATAGAGATGTTACAAAGGCATTCAACAGTTCAGTTCACAGACACAGTTTAGTTCAAACTTTCCCCTGACAACTCAGCAAGTCAGATCTCTGCTTAAATGTACTATTTCAAACCCCAAGGAACTCACTTAATCTTCAAAAGATCTATTATTTTACTGGTGTTGACAGACAAGACACAGACTACAACCCTTCCAGGCTATAGTATACTATCCTATAACAATAACAATAGCTGGGATTTTACACATACTTTAGGATTTTTGTGGAATTTTCCATCATAACATCCCTGTGAGGTGGAAACCTCAGGTATTATTACTTTTATCCTCATTTCTTCTTTCTTGGTTTTTGGAGAACTACTCTCTCCTGGTTCTTTCATCTAATCATTCTTTTTTAGTCTAATTTGCTGGTTCGCTATCCATGTCAGGCTCTCTGGGCTCTGCTCTGCATTGTTTTCTCTTTTTGCTCTATATTATTCTGGTATCACTCCCTACAGAAACTTTTCCAAACCTTCTTCTCCCTCCTGAAGCCCCTTAGACCTCCTCCCTTATCCTCTCATCTGATGACCTTGTCTCCTATTTTACTGAAAAAAACCCAAAACATTAGATCATTCAATATGAGCTCCCCTGTCTCCCATTTTCTTCATCTTGAATCCCACTGATATCATCTCCTATTCTTCCTCCTTCCCTCTAGATTCCAAAATAGAGTTGGTTCTCTTGGCCAACATCTCTAAGAACACATTTGATCCTATACCCTCTTGTCTTATCCAAAAGATTGCATCCTCAACCATTCCCCCTTCTCTTCTGAATCTTTCCAACCTCTTCCTATAAATTGTTTTTTCTCTATTGACTTCTCACATTCCCAAGTTGATAAATCAATAAACACTTATGAAGTGCCTACCAGGTGTCGAGTCCTCTGCTAAGTGTTGGGGATACAAAAAAGGAAAAAGTTAGTTCCTGATGAGGCAGTTTAGTGGCTCAGAGGATAGAACCTAGTCTGGAGATGGGAGGACCTAGATTCAAATATGGCCTCAGACATTTCCTAGCTGTGTGATCCTGGGCAAGGTTAACCCCACATTGCCTAGCCCTTATTATTCTGTCTTAGCTACTTAGTATCTGTTCTAAGAGAGAATGTAAGAGTTAATTTAAAAACCAAATAAGGATAGGTTTGACCAGGTCACCATCCCAAAACCTTCAATGAACTCTAAAGACTTCCTAGTATCAAATAAATAGGAGTTACTCGGTTTGGCATTTAAAGCTCTTCATAACTTGACCCCTTCTTATCTTTCCATTTTGCTTACACTTTAGTCCTCTCCACTCAATCTCTGTTCAACTACACTAGCCTCTTTGCAGTTCCTCCAGTTTGACATTGACATTTTTCAGTGTGGAGAAAAGAACCCCACACCTTCTAATTTTCAAGCAGATTTTTTTAAAGCTGATCCTGGACTCCTAGTTTAGAAGGCTATTACTAAAAGTTTTTCACAGGGAGGGCAGTTAGTTCTAAATCAGGAGATTTAAAGTCAGTTTGGGGGAATAAGCCTGTTTTTTCCCTTCTTTCTTTTGACCCAAAACACCAAGGAGTATTTTTTCTCTCATATACAAATATGCTTTTATTTTCCCTCAAAGTCTTACTGCTTTCTGTTTACTCTGTAAACAAACCCTATATTCAGCATCTTTCAAGAAAGATGCTATTGCAAAGCTTACTTGAAACTCTGAAACAACAGTTTGAGGTGGTAGAGCTAAAAAGTGTAGTTTGGATCTGATTAATTCTTTTACTAGGAGTTTTTATTTTCATTGGAGATTTCCTACTTTATTTCCCTCTCCTCAAGAATATGCCACAAGCTAGGCTGCTTATGCTACAAACCAACCTGAAATAGTTTTACAAAGTTCTAAAAGTCTTAAATGCTCTCAACATGCAGAGTGGAGATTCTACCCTGTGCTTCTATGAGGAAATTCAGATCTCTGACAAACAAAATCTAAATGGATAATAAATATGGGGGGAAGGGAAGGAAACTTTAAAAGAGATCTGGAAGCTTATTGCTATTTTGAGTTTATTCTTCTCCTATAATATAGAACAAATCTATTGGGATTGGTAAAAGAGGATTTTGACTGCACTGCCTGCACCTTCTCATTTGTTTGTATTATTGTATTTACTAATTGCTTTAAGATTTAAAAAATTTTAAGTTTATCTGTTTTAATTTAATCAATATCTTTCTGTTATACTGAATCATTTAAAGCTATGTTTTGCCTATATTGATCTTTAATTTGTACCTTAACCTTTGCTGAAGAACAAAATTATCATTGTAAGCCCATGAACATCTTGCCCAAACCATTTTCACTGGATTCATTGAAGATTACATGTTGCCTTTTTTTAATTGTCACATAGATGATGATGTATAGATTTCAACAAAACTGGATTGGGTAGTGCATAATCATTTTAATTGCGCCCTGATTCAATAACCTGTTATAGGTTTGTTTTTCCTTTACTTAGATTTTTTAGACATAAGTCTTTTATATTTTGTATTATATCCACAAGTTATTTTTCTCTTTTATTTGGATTTCATGTTTTTGATTTCCTTTTGCAAATTGATTCATATACCTCATAACTCAGCCATGCATTCCTGAGTGATCCCTGTGTTTGTTATTATTCACCTCAGGGGGTTCAAGTTAATGTTGTGAACTTTGATTTAAATCTGAGCAATTTTAGGATAAGAAACTTGCTACCTCTCAGAATCCAGAATGCACCATGAAGATAGATGCCTGCAGAGACTATATGTTGGACCAGAAGATCCAGAGTGAACTTTGGGATGTGAATTGAACTATGTGGGGTTGAAATGCCTTTGTTTTGAATGTATGCTCTTATGCCAAAGGGGACTGCCCACAAATTGGCTTTTTGTCAACCTAGTAATCATTGGTTTTGTTCTCTTTTCCTTTTATCAACAAATTATTGCAATCTTTATTATTATTATTATTATTATTATTTATGTTTCCATCGTCCTTTTGGGGAAACTGGTTTCCTAATAGGATCAGAGTAGGGGAAAATGTATAAATGAAGATTTTGAGCCTTTGGACTTCATCCCCCTGTAGTCCCTTAGTATTTCCCAAAATTTCCTTTTCCTGTGTCCCCGCATTTTGCATGATTGTATTTAAGTGGCTGTAATTCCCTCCTCTTTCTTTCTTTCTTTCTTTCTTTCTTTCTTTCTTTCTTTCTTTCTTTCTTTCTTTCTTTCTTTCTTTCTTTCTTTCTTTCTTTCTTTCTTTCTTTCTTTCTTTCTTTCTTTCTTTCTTTCTTTCTTTCTTTCTTTCTTTCTTTCTTTCTTTCTTTCTTCCTTCCTTCCTTCCTTCCTTCCTTCCTTCCTTCCTTCCTTCCTTCCTTCCTGTGACCTGGCTGAATTCAGGCAATTCTTTTGCCCTAGTTATTATTAATAAAACTTTTAAAATATAATATGTAGTTATTGATTATTAATTTAAAAACCCACAGTAGGTGCTTAATAAAAATGAAGACTACATCACATAACAAACTTGTTTGTATACAGGTATCATTTTCTCCATTAGATTGTAACATCATTAAAAAATTGATTTCCAAATTCTCTCCCTTGCCTCCCCTCTCTTTGAGAAAGCAAGCAAATTGATGTTGATCATACATATGAAGTCAAGCAAAACATTTCCATATTATCCATGTTGCAAAAAAATTCCACAAAATAAAATGACAAAAAAATTTAAAAGTCTGCTTTCATCTGCATTTAGAGTTCATTAATTCTCTAGAACTGGAGAACATTCATTGCCCTGGGCCCTTTGAAAAAAAAAAATTGAACCCTTACCTTCTGTCTTAGAATCAATACTGTATGTTCTAAGGCAGAAGAGTGGTAAGGGCTAGGCAATGGGGGTTAAGTGACTTGCCCAGGGTCACACAGCTAGGAAGTGTTTAAATCCAAGTCCAGATTTAAACCCAGGACCTGGAGGCCTGGCTTTAATTCACTGAATCACTTAGCTGCTCCCCAGTCCAACAAATGTTAAATTTTGTACCAAGCATTCTGTTATTAAGGGAAAGAGATTCAAAGTCTATGACATGGAGTTTACACATTAGAAATGTCATTTAATTCAACAAGCATTATTAAATGCCTACTTATGCCAGGCACCATTAATAGGTACTGGAGTTATAAATGGAAAATATTATTTATCTTTATTTACTTTAATTGTTAGAAGTTCTTTTTTAAGGTTTCAGAAAAACCTGGGAAGACTTTTATGAATTTGTGAAAAGTGAAGTGAGCCAAATCAGGAATACGTCATACACAATAACAGCAATACTGTACCCTGATCAATTGTTAATGACTTGGTTACTCTGATCAACAATGATCAAAGACAATTTCAAATGGACTCTCTGCTGAGGTATGATCATTCAGGTATGATCCCTTCCATCTGAGCAAGTCACTCAACTCCATTTGCTCAGCCCTGACCATTCTATCTTAAAAGTTGTTACTAAGACAAAAAGGATTTTAAAAGAAGAAAGATGAGGGGATATATAGACTTGAGAGTCATCCACATAGAGATGATAGTTGACTGTATGGGAACTATGAGATCACTAAGAGAGGTCCTAGGGACAGAAGGGAAGGCTCAGGCCAGAGCCTTGGGGTTGGGGGAACACAGCAAAAAAGATGGCTAATAACCCAGAAAAGCAAGACTAAGAAGGAACAGGAGAGCAGGGTTACTTCAGGGCTAAAAACTGCAGACAACTCAAGAAGACTGGGGATATAGAAAAGGCTTAGAAATGAAGATTGTTTGTCCTCCCAGGTTAGGTCCAATGGTAGATTTGGCAGCTAGATTTCAAGTAATCAAGAAGTAAGTAATGGAGGAAAAGAGAGACAACAAATAGATGAGTTTTGCTTTGTTGGATTTTTTTTTTCTCCCTGGGTTCTGGGTGTGGAGGGAGGAAGACAAAGTGGAATGACTAAGTGAGCGATGAAAGAGGCCAGGAAGACCTGGGTTTGCATCCCGGCCTTTTATTAGTCCCACTGTGTGTGACCCTCATGTTCGGTTTCTTCATCTCTAAAATGAATGGATGGAATCCCTCATTTTTCAAATCTGTGGGCTCATAAAGAAGGTTATTTGAAGGGTGATTGGGTTTTTTGTTTGTTTCTGTTTTGTAAGAACAGGAGAGCCCTGGGCATGCTTAGAAGGCTGATGCTGCTAATGGGAATAGGCTCGGGCCGCCCAGCCCGAGCCGGTAGGGCCTTTAGGCGCCCTCTGATCCTCATCGAAAGGCGGAAGGGCCATTGGGGTTCGGGGGTGATGCCTCGAGAAAAGTCAGCGGCTCAGCATGTGCCATATGTCTGGGCGGGTGGCCGCGCACGCGCAGAGAGAGGAGCGCACCTGCTCCGGCGAGCTCACACCTCAGTCGGCCGTCGAGGGCGGAGCCAGGGCACGTCGGGGGCGGGGCCAGCCCTAGGGCTCACTCACCCTTCCCTCGCGGCCCTGAAAGCGCCAGTTCCGCTTCCGCCAGCGCTGTGGAGGCGGCGCGGGAGGTGCTCTCCCCTCTCCCTCACCCTTTTCCCCCCTTCCCCCGGCCGTGGAGGCTCCGCGAGCCCAGTCCCGGCGAGGAGGCCGTGCCAGTGACCACCATGGCGGCGGAGTCGGTCCTGGAAGTGGTGGAGAGGCTGCAGTCGAGACTGGCCGGGAACCCTGAGCCGAAGAAGGTAAGTCTCGGGGCCGCGACTGGGACCAGGGTCGGGTCGGGGTCGGGGCAGGGGCTGGCGAGGGGCGGTGCCGGCGGGGCGGGGCAGGGCGGAGCTGGGGGCTCGAGGCCCCGCGGGGGGCGTTGGAGGCGGGGGCCGGAGGGGGGGAGGGGGGAAGAGCGCGAGCCGCTTAACGGTCACCCGGGCACCGGCCGGACCAGGCCGCCGGGGGAGGCGGCGGGCGGCGCGTGGGCTCGGGCGGGCCCAGCCTCGGTCTCGGGGCTGCGCGGTCCCCTTTGGTCGGCCGCTTCCCGACAGCTCCCCACCAATAACAACGCTGGGCACTCACCCCAGAGCACAGCTGGGGGGCCCCCGCCCTTCCCCCCGGCTGTGGGATACCAAAGTTTGTTCTGGGGGGGCGGGGCGGGAGCCCTTTCGGGCCGACTCTTGAGGGTCTTGGCCTCTGGGCCAGAGTGCGCCGACTTCGGGCCTCCAGACAGGGAGTTGGTCGCGGCCCAGCACGTAGTCAGACCCGCTCGAGCCGTGCGGTCCCGGGACGTCTGCTCCCGAGGCTGCCAGGGCTCCGTGGCACGGTCTGGGAGGGGACAAGTTTGTGCAAAAGGGACGGACTTGTTTGTTTCCCCTCTTCACGAACATTCCTCTCGCCCTGGGTCTCGGCTAAATTGTCCCAAGCCACCCTCCCATTCTGCTCCTTCTTGTTCCATCTCAGCTTTCCCTGCCTTTTGACTTATGAATAGCCTGCCTGGTATCACCAAAACAAACTATGCTAGAGCTTCCCGGTGTGGCCTTTGGTGACTATAGATTTTTTAATAGCCTCCTTACTTGAAAATAATAGCACTGGCCTTCTCTCACTGTAAAAGAAATCTTTATTTGCTTTTGGAAAATTATTTGAAAACATTTCACTGTTACAGCTACCTGGACATTGACAGTGTAATACTATTTGGTCCAAATCCCTCATTTTATAAGCATAGAAATCCAAGGCCCTTAGCAGTATAAAACATTTTTTTTTGGTATTTGAACTAAAAGACCAGCTTTCAGGTCCTTATTGCAAACTTCATCCAAGAGGACTTTTTAAAAAATTGCTTTTCATTTTAAATTAAATTTAAATATGTTTGAACTTCTACATTGCTCTTCACCCCCTCTAAAAGATTTCCAGTATGCCACCACTCCTCTCCTTCTCTAGTAGTCAATGTACACTGGATACTAAGATATACATTGACATTTCTTGATATAAATAAATTTACAACTTAATGATCCAAGAGTAAGCTAGTGGCTGAATGTTCTTTGGAATCATAGCAAGGTATCTTGGCTGGAAGAAGTTTTGGTTCCTGCCTTCATAGCAATTTATCTTTATATTTAGGATCTAGTGAAATTCACATTTCCCTTGGGTGCCTCAGACCTGTGTGAGCCTGCTTTTCATTTGTCACAAACCAGGTTTTATGCATCTATACAAGCTTGAAATAGCCTTTATATTCTGTCTACTAAACTAATTAACTCTGCTCATTCAGAACTCTATTCAAAGCAGCAGTTCTCTAGGAAGCCATTCTTATTTGGCAGTATAATGTAGTAGAAAGAGATAGGATATTAAATCTAAGAACTTGTGTTCTAATCCAGTCATGTTTCTTGGAAATAGGACAACTTTGTTCTTTGTGTTTCATTATACAGCTAGATAACTTAAAAAAAATTTTAACATTGCTTTCAGTAATTGTGCACTTAAATTCTGATTTAGTCCCTTCCCATGCATATTTCTACAAGACAGAAAATTGTTTTAGCAATATAGATAAGGTTCTAATGTGTGCTTATCACAGAAGACCCAAGGTTTCTATGTATCTGGAAGGGCAGCACAGCATTCACATTTTCAGATTTATAATGAATACTGATTTTTGTGAGGATGGCTGAATTCTGGTTAGCAGATTAAAAATTTAATGGAGTTCCCCTTCTTGGCTTAACTAGTTTAGTAAGAAGGAATGCCCTCAATGGTATGTGACGGGATTAGCTTCATAGATCTGTTGGTGAAATGCTTAGGTGGGCATAGGAACATGAGCTGTGTCCTACTCAGACCCACCTTTTGCCATTGTCTCCCATCCCTTACTCCCATTTTGTCTTTGGGAGCAACTGTATGCTTTGGAGGAAAGGAGACTCCTTTCATTAGCCCTCTAATGATAATAGGGTTTAGAGCCAAAAGGAGTGATCTTAAAAATTTTCTTGATGAAGTAAATGAGGCCCAGAGAGAAGAGAGAAAGAATAATTTCCATAAGGTCACACAGCCAGGATTCAAACTCCAGTCTAAGGTTTATTTGAAACTTTAAAAATGTTTGGGAAAAAGTCTTTGCTGAAATCATACATTATACAAATCTACCCACCTTTATTCAGCAAGCACCTACTGTGTGACTGGCACATCTGCCCTAGAGGGGAGTAAGAGGGGAACAAAGACCAAAAAAGAAACAGAAAATTGTGACAGTCAGCTAGGTGGTACACTGATAGAATCAGAGGTCTGGAGTCAGGAAGACCTGGATTCAAATTTGGCTTCAGACACTAGCTTGTGTGATAATGGGCAAATCACTTAACTTCTGCTTACTTTAGTTTCTTCAACTGTAAAATGGGTATAATGGCTTCCACCTCTTAGTTGTTAGGCTCAAATGAGATAATAAATTAAGGTAATAATAAAAATCAGATAATAAAGCCCTTAGCATAGGGCCTGGCATATGGTAAGCACTATATAAATGTTAGCTATTATCATTATTATTAGGCCACAGCAATTCAGGAAAGTGGCTACTAAAGTATGGGAATATTTCAGTCTAGTCTATGTTAGATGGGAAGCTACACTGAAATCACGGATCTTTGAAATATTGAAGGGAAATACAGATATTATTAACTACAAATGTGTGTTCCACCCCCCCCCCCCCAATAGTTATCAAAGGTTTTAGTAAGGTGACTAAATGGCAGTATTTTGCTTAATGCCAAAAATAGGTTTCAAAACCAAGACACAGATCCATAGTTTATATTCCATATTTATATTCTTAGATTAGAATTAAATGTTGGCTATTCGTAACCCCTGTTTTTTTCACTCAAGTGTATTAGAGACTTGGTATGTGGTCATTAGGCAAATGTTGATATTGTTTGTCTGTGGACATCTTTCTAAGAGACTGATTTGGCAGGGCATTAGTACTTTGACATATATCCATGAGAAGACTCATTGAGGTTTTAAATGTATTTTAGGAAATGGAAACCAATTTTAGAAAATGGGTGGTGGTGTGGTGGTGGTGAGTTGTGTCATATTAACTGTCTCTTAATGTAAGTATTTTTCCCTTGGGATATTGCTTACCCCCAACCTCTTCAATTTTAACATTTGTATGTAGAGACTTGTCTTTGAAATGATCCAGATCATATTCATAACTTTAAAAATGTGTGTGCTGGTTTTAACCTTAGAAAACTGGTAATTACCAGTGTCTAGAATTTCACAGTCTTGTAAAAAAATCCTTATATCTTCTTTGGTTGGCATTTCAGTTTTGCCTGTTTTATTTACACCTCAAACTGTAATATGAGAGATGTAGATTTACAGTTTCTCATTTAATTTAGGTGTCTTATCTTTTTTTCCCCAGGCCCTTGTCATAATTTGTCAGCCTTTACTTAAGGCTGATTGTACAGTAAACTGTTATCCTACCTAGTATTTCAGGAAACAGTATGATCTGATTAATAATTTTATGTTTTGGTTAGAAAGTTAGCATAATACCTATCCTGAATGTCAGTATTCAAAGAATTTTAACACATTTGCCCTGAATTATTCTGAATATGATTCAGAAAGCAGGTATCCTGATAGGATTGTGAGCATCTGTTTTATTATTGTACCATAACCATGTGGATGGATGTGCTAGTTGAGAGATTCCCAGCTGACAGAATTCTGCATTAACCAGTTTTTAGTATATCCATTTTTGGTATGTTTTTATAGGTGAACATATTTATTATTAGCATTTGCAGGATCCGCTGTGACCCACTCTGATGACAGAAAAAAAGATTATGCCTACCAGGCCATTCTCTATAATTTCATGCATGCCTCTCACTGAAAAGGAAGAGACTATAAGAAAAAGGCCCTTTTTCTTCATTATTGGACAAAGTGGACTTGAAACTGGCAAACCCTACATTTCGATTGACCTATAAAGGATTTATCAGAAGTACCCTTCTTCCTCTTTTTGGTAGTGGGTTTTGAAAGAAGGCCATAAACATACCACTGGCAATGGTCATTAGTCTTGTTGGCATTATTCTGGGGGCCCAGGAAATTTTGTTCATTATTCATAGAGACTCATATATGATGTGATTTGTAGAGTTGTTTCAGTGGCATCTACAATGTTAAAAGACTGGAGGATCTTTTTTTCTATTTCCTTCTACTTGTTATTTACTGTGTGGTGGTTTATTTTCATGGTTAATATCTTTATATTGGGGGTGGTAATTTGTCATATCAGTTCCTGGAAATTTCTTGGATATAGATAATGTTTGGGTAGATCATGTCATTTTTAAACACTGTTACTTTAATGGTCTTGGAGTCAACCAAGTACATAGCACCACATCTCTTTAAAACTGAGAACAGGAGGGGAAAGTGATTTACCCCAAGGTTCCTCAAGTAGTAGCAGAGGCAGGATTTAAATCTTGACTTCTCATTCTTAACCCTGGTTTCTTTCCACTATATTGTTTCCCACCTTTCAAAACATAAGACATGCCTAGGTATCCTAAGCACTGATGTTTCTCTCATATTTGAAAGAAAACTTTTCCTTGGAAGACAACAGCTGTTTTTAAATTTTAATTATTGTTTTTAATAACCCTTATATTCTGACTATTCCATGCATAACCCTCATCGAAAAGAAAGAGACTATAGGAAAGAGGCCCCTTTTCTCCTTTTCTTAGAGAAAGAAGAACAGGGGCTAGGCAGTCAGATTTAAGTGACTTGCCCAGGGGTTACTCAGTTAGGTAGTTTCTGAGGTCAGATTTAAACCCATGTCCTCCCAACTCCAATTCCAGTGCTGTTATCCACGGTGCTTACCTAGCTGCCCCAAAGAACAAGTATTCTTACTGAGATTCTCTTTCAGTGTATTGGTCCAGTAAGAAGAATCACTTTCTTTGCTTTATTCTCTACATGGAGACATAACGTTAGGCCAGCACTGGTGTGTTTCAAAAGAAAGTACAATGGCCTGGGCTTTAGATTTAGGGCTCTGAGAAACCTTTGAGATGATTTATTACAACATCTCATTTTACAGAGAAAGAGAATAGTTCAAGGCTAAGGTAGAATGCCCAGAAAGTACTGAAAGGAATAGCATTATGGAAGGCCTAATGATGGTAGCTAGAGGTAGACATATTAAAAATCAGCCATCTCAATTTCTGCATTTAAACATAAGACATTTTATTTACAAATCTTTTCTGGTTACTTTTTATACTTTCACTAGAATTGGACTATAGCAGTGGCCTAGGACACAGGTAAAAGGGCCCAGCCCTCTATAAATACACCATTCCTAATATAGTGGTGCAACAGGTTTGGAGACTAAGGGCCTGGATTTGACTCTTGTTTGGCTGCTTATTAGCCATGAGACCTTAGACAAGGCAGTTTAACCTCTCTGGGCTTCAGTTTTCTCATCTCTCATGAGATGAGTGGATTCTAAGGTGTCTTCAAACTCCAAATAGGACCTTGTATTAGAGAATTCACTCTTTGTTATCACAGTATTGACTTTGTGATGTTGTGTTAGTAAAGAGTAGAAGTCTGCAGTGGAAATGTGGGGCAGGCTCCCATAGGATCAAAATTTCAGAACTATCAGGAAAGAGACTTTTGAAATCATTTAATCCAACCCCTTTATTTTACAGAGGAAGAGGACCTTAAGCCCAGCAAGGGGCGAAAAGTGATCTGCTCCCATGTAATTTAGGTAGTAAGGAGTAGCACTGTAATTCTAACCCAAATCCTCTGACTTCTCACTCTCCCACACTCCCAGCATTCTGTATACCACAGCCATCCTTCATTTTGTGGTGCCTGGCAGAAGATTGTCTAAAGTATGCTGTAGGGGAGAAAGTAAATAAGAGCTGGAGAAAGTTGGATCAGGCCAAGAATTAAGGGAGCAGCATTAAGTCATTATATTGCAATTAATTGCTCAACAAAGTATCTCAGTTGATTGAGTCCCTGTTATGGTAAATACTGAGATGTATAATAATAGCTCAAATGTGAATAGGATAATAGTTTACAAAGCACTGTCTTCTCAGGGGCCTCAGGGAAGGAAGGTGAAAAGAAAAATAGAGAATTTAATTTGAGTTCTGCCCACTATTTAGTCATCTTTTATATCCATTATTAACAGAAAAATTCTAATAATGGCAAATGAAATTTCAGTCGGAAACTCCTCTTTGTGCCTACTTCTTTTTAAAAAATAGTCTAGAGAGCGACTACTTCCTGGAGGCACAATGCCCTTTTTCTCTCAGAGTTCCTCCTCTTCCTTTTTTCCTCTGCTGCCAGGCCTATGTGGCATTTTTCTGTAATGGATGTTGTTTTACTCTTTTACCAAGTCTGGGGCAAAATACTAAATGTCAATGGAGTTGATTGTTCTTCCAAATGCATTCGATAGCATTATTATTTCAGAAACAATTTTCATGTGTCCCAATGAATGAGATTAAAATCATAAATGGACATTTTTCTTCGTTTCTGTAGCTACTAAAACATCTGAAGAGACTCTCAGATTTACCCATCACCGTCGACATTCTTGCGGTAAGAAAGCCTTAACAGCTTTGAATCTCCATATACAAACCAAAGAAGAACCTAGCTGACATGAGTATTGACAGATACTGACTTAAGGAGTAAACTCCTTATAAGAGCAAGGACTGAGTCTTCTCTCACCTTTGTATTCCTTGTGCTGTGCCTTGCATACATAGTAGGCACTTGATAAAAACTTGTTGATTTAAAATATAAGAGAAAGAGGACATTTCTCTTTAATTTGGATAATGTACTTTACATTTCTTTTCATTTAATCTTCAGGACAAGTGATGATTTCCATTTTCTTTCTAGAAAAGGAAAAAATTCAGAGAAATGAGAAAACAGTTTCAACAGTTATTAGTGCCTATTGACTGCTCTAGAACTTTTCAGGATTCTAGGAGAGTCAATAGTCCTTTCTTTCCTAGGGATTACAGTTTAATAGGAGATATGACACACAGATAATGCACAATGTTACATGATATATGCATTAGTGTGTTGGGGGAGAGAATTAATATGATAATAATTGGCAAACCTGGGACTTGGAATACTAGTTTTTCTTTCTAAGTACATAAGGTCAGAGAGACCTTTCCTATCAAGTACACTGTGGTCTTTTTACTTTATTTATTTGTTTGTTTATTTTAAAAGAATCCTTATCTTCCACCTTGGAACCAGTTGGTAAGTGCTAGGCAGTGTGACTTTCCCAGGGTCTCTGGGCCTGACTCAATCCACTGAGCCACCTAACTGCCCCCTGGATTTTTTACTTTTAAAGCCTCTAGCACTGAGTTAAATGTTTTTTATTCTTCACCAAGGAATAGAATTTTGCTACTGTGTATGATCAGCAATTTTAGGTTAAAAAATGAACTAAATAATAATAAAGAAATTTGTAGAGTAAGATTTTCCTAGTAGAAGTGTTTGGTAAACAGTGGTGGTGATTTTTTTTTTTAAACCCTTACCTTCCATCTTGGAGTCAATATTGTGTATTGGCTCCAAGGCAGAAGAGTGGTAAGGGCTAGGCAATGGGGGTCAAGTGACTTGCCCAGGGTCACACAGCTGGGAAGTGGCTGAGGCCGGATTTGAACCTAGGACCTCCCATCTCTAGGCTGGCTCTCAATCCATTGAGCCACCCAGCTGCCCCCATTGGTGGTGATTTTTACCTCAGAGAATCTGATATAAATTGGGTTTAACCCCTTTTACTGGTTTCTCCATCTATTTCACAGGAAACGGGTGTTGGGAAAACAGTGAATGGTTTGCGGAAACATGAACAAGTAGGAGGTTTTGCCAAGGACTTAGTGGCTCGATGGAAGAAGTTAGTTCCTGTAGCCCAGGAGGTTGAAAGGTAAGAAGATATTTTTTACCCATACTACCATGGTTGATTCTAGTGCCCAGGAGTGACTGCAGAAATGTTCATAGGATCATAGATTTACAGCTGAAAGGAACCTTAGAGGCCATTTCCTTTATACTTTTTGGATTAATTTGGCTTTAGTCCAGCCCCCTTATGTTTCTAAAATTTTTTTAATTTTTTCCCATATTATTCATTTTTGTTAGTAATCTTATAAAACCAAAACCCTAAAACAAATCCAAATAAACAGAGTGGGGGGAAAAACATGCTTTTGATCTGCATTCCCACTCCAATAGTTCTTTCTCTGGAGGAAGGATAGCATTCTTTGTCTTAAGTCTTTCAGGATTGTCCTAGATCATTGTATTGTTGATAGTAGCTAAATCTATCACAGTTGATCATTCCACACTATTGCTGAAACTGTTTACAATGTTTTCCTCATTCTACTGATCGACTCTGCATGGGTCTTTCTGAAATCATTCCTTACAGCACAGTAGTATTCCATCACCATTATATACTACAATTTGTTTAGCCATTCCCCAATTGAGGAACATCCTTTAGTTTCCAATTCTTTGCCACCACAAAAAAAGCAGCTATAAATATTTTTGTACAAGTAGGTCCTTTCCCATTTAAAAGAAAACATCTTTTTGTTACATAGACCTAGTAGTGGTATTACTGGGTCAAAGAGTATGTATCATTTTATAGCCTTTTGGGCATAATTCCAAATTGCTCTCCAGGAATGGTTAGATCAGTTCGCAACTCTACCAGCAATGCATTAGTATCCCTATTTTACTACATCCCCTTGAACATTTATCATTTTCTTCAGCCCCCTTATTTTTAGAGAGGAGAAAATTGAGGCCACAAGACCCCCAATGACTTGCCTAAGTCACAGGGGTAATAGGTGATTGGGCTGGGATTTCAGTCCATTCTCTGATTACAAATCCAGTTCTTTTCCCTTCTACTTTGCTTCCCATTTTCTTTTTTCCCCCTTTGCTTCCATCTTCTCTTCCTTTCTTCTTTGCTTCTTTGTTCCCAGTCCTGGTGTGAACTCCATAGTGATTCAAGTAGTCATATCTGTAAAGAATGCAGCTGTCCCAATTGTGGTACTTGGAAGCTGTTTTCTATCTTCTATCCAAGAATGGATTCAGTAGACCTATTTCCCAGACTGAAAAGAGAGGCAGTAGTTTTAGGAATAGAAAGCCTATTGATAATTGGCATAGTTTGAGATTTGTGGAGTGGGTGTGATTTATATTAGGCAGATGATTTTAAATTGAAATGTTGACAGTTAACTTGACTAGAGAATAGCATGTACATGGAAGATTGGGTACTAATGTAAATTCCCAAAGGAAAGAAATGAGTTTAGAGTTCTTTCAGCCTTGCGCATCATACCTGTACCTGCCTCATGTTAGGCCCTGCTATGAATGGTCATCTTCTTTGTTTCATATTTTTCTCAGATGTTCTCTGCTCTAATCTATACCCTTTATACTGGTGACAGAATCTTTTTTCCAGAAAGATATGGTTGTGTTAGAGCCTTTATGGACTTTATGTTAATGAAATAACTTTTTCCTCTTTTGTTTTATTTAGGAGTGTTGAACCTGAGGAGCAAGACCTTGAGAGAAGTAGCTCTAGAAAACGTCCCCGAGATGTTTTTCCCAAGGAGGAAGAAGTGGAGGGGGCCTATCGGGAAAGCTGGAAGGCCTCTTGTAGCCGACCACACAGTCCTGAGTGCCGAGAGAAAAAGCATCGGAAGCTCTCAGAATTTGAGAGGACGCTCAAGGCAAGAGATGAGAGAAAGCGATGGGACAGAACCTCCCCATTCTACACCTCAGATCATGAGTTATCAGACAGTAGTCATGTTCACTCACCTCAGCCTACAACAAGCCCTCAGCAGTTTTCCATGGACTATGATCAACCCCAAGAAGAAGAGGAAGAACAGCTGGTGTCACATCGGAAGGTTGGCAAAAGCCACGGTCATGTCTTTCAGGACCGAGGGGTAAATAGCCAAGAGAGATGCTTGGGTGAGCCCCAGGACAGAGTCTCTGCTAGCCGGAGCAAAGAGCACAAGACTTCACAGAAGGAAAAGCATCGATTAGATACAAAAGAGGAGAAGACCTTTACTTTGGGCCGAGAAAAAGTGACTAAGGCTGCTTCCCGAGAGGAGGGGCGAAGATCACCCTTAGGAACCAGTACCAAGGAGAAGCAGGCACTGTCTGGTGCTGCCAGGAGAGAGAGGGACAAAGAGGGCAGCAGTAGCAAAAAGAAGAGTTTCCCTTCCTTGGAAGGAGCTTCTGTCAATCATATGAAAAAAGCAAAGCACAAGGATGCACAGAAATCCAAATTGGAAAAGACCAAGCTCAGTGTGGACAGTTTTGATGTAGGAAAATGGGAGGGAGAATTTTCTCCTAAGTCAAAAGGAAAAGGAGGGTCTAACAGCTTAAAGACAAGGGAAGGGAAATCTAAAGCTTCTGACTCAGACAGAAAAACATCAGGCCACTTTCCAGGGGCTGGGGAGACAGATGTGGATGATGACTATGAACAGCCCACCATGTCTTTTGAATCTTACCTCAGCTATGACCAACCCCAGAGGAAAAAAAAGAAAGTGGTTAAAACTACAACTGGGGTTCGTACAGAGAAAAGCCACAGTAAGCAGAACGGTTCCAAAGCTGATCATAAAAACTCGAATAGTGCAGTTCAGAAACTCCCTAAGATGAATGAGAGCAAGGCAGAAAAGCAACATTCTGGAGCCAGCTCAGCCAAACTCAAAAAGGTAAGAAGGTGTAATGGTGTAGTGTTTCCCCAAACTTGATTCTTGGTTGTTATCAGAGAATCTTGTTCCTGAAAAATTTACTCTGTAAGTTTTGGAAGATTTTTTATGAAATTTTACAAGATTCATAGTAGTTCTGGAGACTTTATTTTTTCCTAATTCTATTGGAGCTTTGGCTTGATATATAATCTTTTGCTTTGGGTCTTTTTCACTGCCTGGGTGGATTTTGTTCAGTTCAGATTTTAACCTTTCTGTTTTCTTTCGTGTCCTGTAGTGATTCTCTTTTGCTTCAGTGCTGAAGGCCTTTGCATATACTTCCATACCATTTATTTCCTTATTAAAGAAAGAAGCCTAGCTCCTGAGTGTTAAGATTTGGCCTTAGGAAAGAAAACTGACTTTTGTGACAGAAAGCAAAATGGGAGCTGGGGAAGAATATGTCTTTGACTGCAATGACACTCTTGTTCTGCAGATCTCCCCTGACGTGACGCCAACATTACCAGACATCCCTTTGCCCACAATTCAGGCCAATTATCGTCCACTTCCTTCTCTTGAACTGATTCCTTCCTTTCAGCCAAAGAGGAAAGGTAGGTTCCATTGTGGGGATGGGAAAGTTGCCTCAATATGGAGATATGGAGAAAGGTAGGAAATGGGAGTTGGAACCATCTCTGACTGAAGAAGCTTTAGATGAGGTTCTGAAAAGCTGTGTTACTTTTTTTCCTCAATAGCGCCCAGAATCACAGAGTATGAAATTTGGAAGAGATCTTAGTATTTACTTAGTCTAAGCTCTACATGAAAAGAATCCCTATGATTGTACACCCAACAAATACTCTCCAGTCTTTGCTAAAAGATCTCCAGGAAAGGAGAATAACCCAGCCAAGGCAGTGCATTCCAGTTTTGGAGGACTCTTAATTGTGAGGACCGTTCTTTCTGGCATCCAACTTCTTTAGAATTTCTGTGTATTGCTTCCAGTGGTGTCTAATGGAGCTAAAAAAGAACAAACCTCCCTGATCTCTTTCCACATGACAGCCTCCCAAAGACTTTAAGTTGTACTGCTGTCCTGTTCACTTTGAGATTTCTGCAGGACAAATGAAGAGTTATATCTTTGCTGTCAGTGATTAGTGCCCCCCCCCCCCATTTCTTTGCTTTTTCCTCTCAAAAGGTCCTTTGTATTGGGGGTGGGGAGGTTTCCATACTTAAGTAAGAAGTTGATATTTTAACTTGGCAGTTTTGTTGGACAGGAGTGATGTGGCAAAGAATTTTGGGTATTGGGGATGTATAGTGAGAACAACCTGTAGGGTTTGAGCATATAGTAGTAGATCTTTTTTATTTTTTTTACCTTTATCCTCTATTTTGTAATCAATAATGGGTATTGGTTCCAAGGCAGAAGAGCAGTAAGGGCTAGGCAATGGGGGTCAAGTGACTTGCCCAGGGTCACACAGCTCGGAAGTGTCTGAGGCCAGATTTGAAAGTAGGACTTACTGTCTCTAGGTCTGGCTCTTAAATCCTCTAAGCCACCCAGTTGTCCCCAGTAGATCTTTTTTAGAGTCTAGTATCAATCTTGCTTTTCTATAAGCTAGTATCAGATTAATTAGTCTTGCTCCATCAAAGAACAAGAGACCATTCATCAAATGCAAACCCTGGGCTACTGTGGGCACTTTTCTATCCTGTTACCATATTTTGATTTCCAGTTGGCTAAGGCTGGTCTAAGTAAAAACTTCTAAAAAGCAATGAAGGGTTAGTCTGTGAGTGACCTATTTGTAAAGAAAGCCTTGTGAGAGAAATTTAGTTCTGCATTCTCTTCTTTTCTATAGCAGTCTCCTCACCCCATGAAGACGAGGAAGCTGGATTTACTGGGCGGAGGATGAACTCAAAAATGCAAGTCTATTCCGGTTCCAAGTGTGCCTATCTCCCCAAGATGATGTCTTTGCACCAGCAGTGCATCAGAGTCCTCAATAATAACATAGACTGTGAGTGAGCATGGCTCTGTCATGGCTACTGTTTTTGATGTTCCTGGCTCTAAGATAGATACTTGGTCTTTTTTCACACTGTTCCTTACACTTGAAGTGTTCTCCTTTTCTCTCCTGCCCTCAGCCCAGCCCAAAGTGATCAGTTTCTCTTCATCCTCCGAGAACCAGTCCAGCACAATGGGAAGTTTTCCTTCCAGGAAGCCCCCAACTTGGAAGTTATTTCTTCATTTGGTTTCCTTATCATTTTATATCTGTTAATTTACCATTCTCATTTGCAGAGGCTGGCTTATTTATGGTTGTATTTCTTCTAGCCTCAAGTATGCCACTTTGCATATAATCTTTGTTAATGAATAAATCTCCGTTTTACCTTACTCCTGTTTTTTGTTCCTCTTTTGTAGCAATCTATGAAGTTGGAGGTGTTCCCTATTCTGTACTTGAACCAGTTTTGGAAAGATGTACTCCTGAGCAACTCTATAGAATAGAGGAGTGCAACCATGTGAGTTTCTCCTTCGGGTGGAGCATGGGGTAGGGTGGCATACCTTCATGTTTTGCACTCTCTGCCTCTTCTCCTTGCATTTGCTATTTCTATAGCCTAGTTAAGTTCAACAGGCATTTGCTATTTTCTCTGATCCCTGACTTGACTCAGGGGCTTCAAGTGAGCATGTGTTCAACACCTGCTCCTGCCATTTTCAGTAAGCCTCTGGGGCCAGAATCTAGGTGGGATTCAGAGGTAGGAAAAACATGCTAACTACCAGCTCTCCTGGCACCCTTGGGCCTGCCTAGTCACAAAGGTCAAGAGAGAATTCTGCCACCAGAACCCTTGGGGTACAGAAAAGCAACAGTTAAGCTTCTGGTTGTTGGAAAGAATAATATAGGTCAGATCCAGAACTGTCCAAATTATTTTATCATGAAGCAAATTTTACTTATTTTGAAATATAGTCTTTTTGGCATTAATTATTTCACTTAAAAGGAGATGCCTTTTTAACGTTTTCCTTCATAGCATTGAACGTCAGAGTGTAACATTAAGATTTTGCTAAAGTGCTTATCATACCTTGTCTCTGCCTCATTGCATTTGTCTTGATGAATTAGCAAAAGCTCAGCTCCTGAGTCTTCTGGAGCCTGGAGCCTTGTGGCAATTATTTGTAAGGTCCCAAGGGCCAGGGCTCCGTTATGTTCTTTGTGCTAAGAGCAGTAGAGAAAACAGACAAAAAGAAAGACAATTTGGGGTAGTGGAGAGAACACCTGGACTTTTTTGAGCTTGAGCTTGACTTGCTGTGCACTATTCATGTGACATTGAGCAAGTCATTGAACCTCTGGCTTCTTTTCTGGAAATTAATAACTTATTCTACATTCAGCCAACAATTACTAAATCTTTTGTACATAGAACACAGTGCTAGGACCTGAGAGAAACAAAAATTAGACAAGGTATCCCTGTCTTTGTGGAATTTAAGTAAAGAGAGGAGAGAGGAAGGAAGAAAATGAGCATTTATTAAAGTACCTGCTACATGCCAGGTACTATGCTAAACACTTATAGTTTTCTTTTGATCCTCACAATAACCTTGGGAGGTAGGTGCTATTATTATCCCTATTGTACAGTCAGAGAAACTGAAGCAAACCAAGATGAAGTGACTTGCTTAGTGGGTCTCCTGGGGGTGGGGTAGGGGGAGGACCACCATTGATAATTATGACATGTAGTCTTAGATGAGAAGCATGTTAAAAATAAAGGGCCATTTGACTTGAGAGGGATTCTGGTCCTTACCTACTGGGACAGGGAGACTGTAAGAGGTAAAAGCATAATATTAGCTATAAATTAATTAAACAAAAGTAGTAGGGGAAAAATAGGAGAGAGAGATATTTTCCTCATTGTTCCATTTAGCTTGTTGTTCTATTGCCACCATTAGGGCTCCCTAGCCATGCTTATTGGGAAGTCCAGCCAGCAATAAAACTGGAAGAGAAGAGAGCAAAATTCCCTCTTGCCTCAGTTTATCAAACCTTTTCTCTGTCCACTAACTCTCACACTTCATATCTCAGGAGCCAATTGTGGCTTTCTTTTTTTCCTGGGCTGTCAAGAGGGGGAAATGCAGGGGACATCCCCTGCCCCTGTCAGATGATCTCTTGACTTTATTGCTGCCTTTTTCTGGCTGCCATTCTGTCCTTGCCTCTAGGTCAAGTAGTTGATAGGAGATGAGGTCCCACTCTCTGGACCCCAGGAAAGAGGGGAGAGGCAAACTTCCCCACACAATGACCAAAGAAAATTGTCTTGGCACTGCTTTACTGGGTTGTTGTGAGAATAAAAAAATGCTATTATAGCATCTAATAGCTCTTGAACTTCAATGAGCTTTATTAAAGCACTGACTATGTATAGGAGGGTAGAGCTATAAAGAAAAAGCCAGAAGCCTTCCTGCCCTCCAGGAATCTCCTCCTGGGTTGAGGAGGGAAATGGCACCCACACAGCTAAGGAGATACAAAATGATTCCAAGATAGCTTGTGGGGCAGGCACAGGCAGGAGATGGAGCATCATGTGAGAGGGAAAATAGCAGTGGCCAGTTTGGCTGGAACATTGAGTGCTATGGAATCAGTGTGGAGAGATAGGTTGGAGCAGCCAAACTGTGAAGGGCTTGAAATGCTCAAAAGTAGTCTAGTTGAGCCCAAAGTGACAGGGAGCACCAGAGCTTCTTGATAAGGAGTGTCATGTGGCCAGATCTGTGTCCTTTAAGACCCTGAAATACCATCTTTATAAACTAGAGCACCATATACAATGTGAGTGCAATGACATACAAGTATCAGGTAGTTTTATGACCAGGCCATGATGCTCTTACCTAGAAGGGTGAGCAGAATTCTTACCCCCAAAAAGAACTTTTAAACCCACTTACATGGTTATCCATGTTATCCAGAAAAGTGTTTGGAACAACCTTAAGGGAAAAAAAAATATAAAAGTCATCTTGTTTTGGCTTCAGGTATTAACTGAAGAGACTGATCAGCTGTGGAAGATTCACTGTCATCGAGACTTTAAGAGAGAGAGACCAGAGGAGTTTGAGTCTTGGCGGGAGATGTATCTTCGGCTCCAAGATGCCCGGGAGCAGCGACTGCTCCTCTTGACAGAGAACATTCGATCTGCTCATGCCAACAAGCCCAAAGGTAAGGAGGGGAGAGGAGGCTGCTGTGAGACTTGGTCAGGAACATTGATCTGGCCTTGTGGGTAAACAAGGCCTTGGTCCAGGTCAGACTGATCCAAAGTTTCTAGTGCCTCCCACATGTTTGTGTGGTATTTGCCATTCATTACTGGTGTTGTAAGTGAAAGAGAGGTTTTCAGAGTTGATAATTTATTAATAAGTTAGTGTCTTAACATGTCTTAGAGCTAGACTAAGAGAAGTCAGTTTTAAAGGAAAACTCCCTAATAATGAGAGGCATCCAAATGTTATGTGAGCTGTCATGGGGAGTTAGCAAGACACCCCACCCCCAGCCCCCCTTTCACTTGGAGTCTCCAAGGAGAAGCTGGGTAATTGTGTGAGAAATTATCACGGACATCTGAGATCCCTTCCATGTCTTAGATCTGTGACACACGAATGAGAGCCTTTATGTCCTCTAACCAAGAAGTGACTCCTTTGCTTTCCTATAGGTCGACAAGCAAAGATGGCCTTTGTAAACTCTGTGGCCAAGCCACCTCGTGATGTCAGAAGACGACAGGAGAAATTTGGTACTGGAGGAGCAGCTGTTCCAGAAAAAATCAAGTAAGGTCCTTTTTGGGTTTGATTCCCAGCATGCTCTAATGGGCTGCCACTCAGGATAGAGAAGAGCATGGAACCTGTAGCCATAATGATAAGCAGGGTTTATGTCCTTCCAACTGCTCAGCAGGGAGGTGACCATGAATGGGAGGGAACTGGTCATTTTCCTCTCTGGGCCATCTCCTTATCTCCAAAATGGGATTGTGTTTTTCTGCCAAATACCCCAGGAATATTGAAGAAAGGAACTTTGGAAAGGTGTGTGCTGATGGCTAGAATTCTCAACATAGAAAATGAATTAGACAGGAAAAGGCCTTCTCTGATCATGTTGGTTCTGTCCTCTTACTCACCTGCCTGGTCCTTCTCTTGTAGGATCAAGCCTGCCCCATACACTTCAAATAGCAGCTACGCCTGCAGTAGCAGCAGCAGTGTGGGCAGCGTCGGGGGCAGCTACAACAGTGCTGAAGACGGACAGCCATATGATGGCCCGAGCACCAGCAGTGCTCACTCGGTCTCCTCAGCAGTCAGCAGCACAGTGTCTTATGATCCTAGGAAACCACCTGTGAAAAGTGAGTGCGAGCAGGAGCTGAAGTGGAACTTGTGACCTGTTGTATGTGGTGGAGAACACTATGATAGTACTTAGTGGATGGGTCCTTGGAAGCTCTGGGCCTCATGTTAGTCATCGGTTGGAAAAAAATCATCTCTCAGGGCCCCCTCCCAGCTTGAAATCTGACCAGCAATGTCTGGCTCAGCACTCTTTGGCTTCAGCCAGTAGAGGGCAGCTCAGTCTCATCCACTTGCTGCCTTGACCACTCCACTTTGGGTAGAATCAGACATGGTAACTTGATGAACTATCAGATTACTTATTCTTTTATCATAAATTTAGAGGTGAAAAGGACTTTAGAGACCATGTAGTCTTATGCTCTTATTTTACAGATGAAGAAAATAGGCCTGGTGACTCAGCTACATGGGGAAAGTGATGAAGCTGGGATTTGACTGGGGCCTCTAACTCTACATTTGCACCCTGCTGTGACCACTATAGAAATTCAATGAAGTCTGGGTCCTTAGGGTTTTTATTAATATGGATTCTAACTGCATTTCCTTTATTTGTTTCTTCCATAGGCTTTTCTAATTATCAAATATTGGAATTAGGAGGGGCCATAAAGGTCCCTTAAAGAAGGCAGTACTTTGGCATTTAAAGGGGGTAGTGTTTAACTATTTTAAAAAGTTAGATATTCTTGAAATGTTATGGATTTTTTTTAATACAGAACTTTATTTAGAAACTGTTTAAAGTAAAAAAAAAACCGTGTCAAGAAAGAACAGGTGGAATATGGTTTCCCAGTAAAATGGAATTTTTAGGGCAACAAAAGTCTAAAAGGCCACAAGAGAGAAATAGCACCATTATATTTTAACAATGGCAGGTTACTTGCATTTTTATTAATTAAATTTGGGTTTTCCTCAGAATTCCACACAGATTCATGCACTACACAACAATTTTATCATAAATGCTCACCTTCTACACACATTTTAGGACACCAGAATCTACCACCAGAAACAAATTGACACAAGCACATCAGGACTGATCAATCTCGGTAGTAGATGACTGAGAAATCTGGCAGGTTCTTACCAAACAAAAAGGATGAAAATTTTATGGATTTTTATAAGAGGGTCATATCAGTGTTTCTGGATTTAGGTAAGGTTGGTATCATCTTTGTTCAGCAGTGAGATTATGAGAATAGTACCCAGGCCACCTTCAGCCATGATCACAAATGTGCATCTTGGCAAATTAGAGGCCATAGAGATGGAAGCCTTCAGCAGTCAGGCCTAACCTCATTTTGTCTTCTCTCTCCTAGAAATTGCCCCAATGATGGCCAAGACGATCAAGGCGTTTAAGAATAGATTCTCCCGGAGATAAAACCTTCCTGGAAGAAGAGAAGGGAGGGAGGGAAGAGGAAGAGTGAACCTCACAGTGAAGTCTAGGATATTTTGCTCCATGGAGCCAGTCGCTACCACACACATCTCTAAAACCTGCCCAAGGATTGACAGAACCATTTCTCCAGGTTTAGTGCCTGTAAACTACCTGCACACAGCCCCTGCCTCCCTGCCGAGAGAGCACTTGAGACTTTATAAGGAAAGATGTGAAGCCTTGGGACTCCCGAGGATTTTAAGGTCAATTCAACCTTGTTAGCAAACCTCTTTGTAAACTATGAAAAATAGTTTTAATTAATAAATATTTCCCCAGATTGTATTTATAATACCCCCAGTATTTTTTCTTCTTCCTCCACTTTCTCTGTCTCTCAGTCTCTTCCTGCTTTTTTTCCTCCACCCTTCTCTCACCCTGCCCCATTTCTCTCACCCCCTTCTCTCTCTCTCACACCCTCCTTTATATTGTTTTAGGCTGCTTTCTTTCCTAGCACTAGGACAGGATGCAAGTCTAGTCAAGGCCAGAAAATGCCCTGAACTCAGCCCAGTCACACCACCTCTTCTCAGGGTGGGATGCTGTTCCAAAAGGAAGACTAGGCCCCCTCCCACCCCACCCTCACCCCCATTAGGGACCTCCTTTGGTGCCTGTTGTGTGTTGGAAAAGCCTTGGGAGTCTTGGGATGCTCTCCCTTACAGGACAGTTTGTCTCTCTCTGAATAGCTCTCAGATTTTGAAAACTGTTAATGTGTTCTTGTTTGTTAACCCCAGGTGGGAGATTTTCCTGGTGTTGCTTTTCAGTTCCTGTACAGATGCTTATCTTGTGTTTTCACTTAACTGTTATCATCAAATAGTATTTATTAAGGCGCTTATTTGGAAAAGCGAGGGACTCTTTCCTCAACTCTCTTGATCTGTCCTGTTGTGCTTTATTTGAGTATTAGTGCAAGACCTACATCCTGGGGGAGAAACCTTGATTTGCACAGCCTGTCCCTTCCTGTTCTTCCATTTTCCCCAACCCACCCACCCAAGCAATTTCAGAATTTTCTATTCTTGCCTCAAATAGTTTTAAAAGATTTTTTTCTTTTCACTCCTCCTCTCCCCACTGAAGGGTGGAAACAGGCAGCTACTTGTTTCCAGATTTCATATAGCCCAGGAAAAGATTTCCTGTTTTTTTTTTTTAAAGTTAGGCACTTTAATCTCTTTGCTCCCTGTGAATTATTGCTGGAAGCGAATGGTTTTTAAAAGAGAGCAGTGTGTTTGGAGGTAAGTTTAAAAAGAAAATGGTAAGATCATGTGTTAGAAGAGCACAGTAGCTTTCAGGATTTTCTGGAAAGTTTTAGAGCTCACATGGTCAACACATACATTAGAAGCCTCTGCTTTTGGAGGGAAAGATTTGACTAGAGTGGGACCTTGACTGCCCCTTTCTTTGTCAGTAAACCAAAAGGAGAAAAGGAATCTGGCACTGGATGCCACCAACGTCATGCTGAATAGACATTCTAGCAAATAGCTCAAACTGAAATGTTGGAGGAGTTGAATCAGGGACTCTGTAGAGTCAAACCAAGGAGCCTGCTGCCTGAATGCCACATAGGAGTTAGACTTGAAAGCAGGAACTTGCACATTTGGCTGCTACAAGCCTAGCCCAAGAAGCCCCAAGATCATCCCGAGGAGCCTGCTTTGTTGCAAGGCACACTGTAGCAGCAGCTTCCTCTGCCCTCTCCCCTGCCCCCATCTCCCCTTAACCATGGGCCCCAGCCTGGGAAGGCCGCAGGGCCAGACCTCTTTCCAAAGCACTCTGAAACACCCTGGAAGCTGCCATGTTTTCTGGGTTGGAGGTTCCAGACAAGTGAGCATTGGGCCAAGGTGCGGAGCTCTGGGTGCATGTGCCTCTAAGCCACGCCAGTGGTGACTGCATCAATAACCTCGGCACAGCCTTCGAGGACAACAAGGTATTTTCTGCTGTTTCTCCTCCACACCTTTCCCCATCCCCATCCTTTATCTGGCACAGTCTCAAACCAGATGAAGCTGGGGATCAACCTGGAGATTACAGAGGCAAGATAGGTCACCCTCTGTGTCCACCATCCTTGGTCTGTTTTTAACTGTGCGTTTTTGGGGTTTTTACCACTGAAACTATTTTGTGACGTCAGAGATTCAGTTGGGTCTGTAGGAAGTTCCTTTATCTGTGGCTTTAGAAAAGGGAGGGAATTAAGGGGATTCAACCTATTGGATGTTGGATCCCTCCAATATCTACTCCCATTTGTCCCATTCTCATGTACACTGCTGGGCCATCCTGCCTCTCCTGAGTATTTCTGAGACAGGAATCATGCCCGGATGGAAGGGGGAGGGTGGGAAGGGCATGCAAAGTATACATAGCCTCTTCTGCTAATGGTGAAAAAAAAAGTCCAGCTTCTCAGCCTTTCTGATCCTTCACTTGTGCAATTTCAAATGTTCTGTGCTACACTACGTGCAGCCCACCAAACTAATCCTTTGTGATCTTTGGTGTGTGTAATGAGTGGTTTCTTGGGGGCTTTGGTTTTTGTTTGGGGTGGGAGGGAAGGGGGTCAGGTGTTGGCCTGCTCTACATTTGTATTTTGGTCCCCAGATGTAAATAGAATTTTCTATGTTACTTTTTTGTGGTAACTACCAAGATGAATATTTTAATTAGATAAGTTATATGAAAAGGAACAAAAATTCCATGTCTCAATAAAAAGAAAACACTGGATGTTGGTGTGTTTCTTTCCTTTTTGTCACAATTCAACAAGTTTGTATCAAATAGTTTAGTTGAGGAGGCTCCCCCACACATTGTAGATTAAAGGAGATGAACAGGAGTTGCTCAAGATGAGAGGCATCTGCACTGTGGATTGCTCACATTCCATTAGCTGGGGCTGAAAAATAAGACAAACTCCCTGCCCCTGGGACCTTTGTTTTGGCCTTTGTGGGTAGGAAACATGGCCAAACTAATACACCTATTAGTGCATGAGGTACAAAACCATGTGGACATTGGAGGGG
Source organism: Monodelphis domestica (assembly GCF_027887165.1). Lineage (NCBI taxonomy): Eukaryota > Metazoa > Chordata > Mammalia > Didelphimorphia > Didelphidae > Monodelphis > Monodelphis domestica. The sequence continues at coordinate 383,743,331 of NC_077230.1, read as the reverse complement.
GTGGTCACTGACCTGATAGAGAAGACTTCAAGGAAGAAGTAGACTTGGGCGGGGAAGCATTTTAATAACAAATCCTGTGTGCAGAGGGTGGTGGAGCAAAGAATGTTAAAAATAGTGTGAAGGAAGAATCAAGAAGGCTCCGTAACATTGGATATGAGAAGAAAAACTCAGGCACTTCCTAGCTGTGTGAGCCTGGGCAAGTCCAACCCCCAATGCCTAGACCTCACCACACTTGTGCCATGGAAACCATGCCCAGGATTCTAAGATGGAAGGTAAGGGTTATTTTAAAAAAAAAACATGTTTGGAGGAAAGATGCTTTTATTACGACTACTAAATTTGAGGTGCTGGTGGGACAATTGGAGCCAAAGCTAGGGAGAGATGAGCAGGTTCTGACCCCAGATGTTGGGAGCAGAGACCCAGTTGAAATTTTGCCTGTCTAGAGATGTAGACAGGCAAGTAACCAAAGCCAGGCCTATAAACGCCACCTTGAGGGAAGAAGGTGATGAGCAGAAGCCACCAGCTAGAATCATGTGAAGCCTTGTGTAGAATTAAAAACTGGATGAGGACAGTTCATATGAAGATGTCAGAAAGCAATTGTTAAAACCACGTGGGGAACTGAAGAGACCCCAGACAGCTAAATGTATATGATTAAAATGAGAAAAGAGGGCAAGGACCCACTGGAAAAATGGGCAATTTCACGAAATTCCTATCTTATACCATATATCCCACTGAATTCCAGATAGATGAAAAGCTTAAACATCTTTTCAGATATAAAAATATAGAAGATAAAATATTAGTCGTGGAGGGAAGATGAGGGTTTTTTGTTGTATTCAGATACTAAGGATAAGAGGATAAGATAGATATGCTTGACTGAATTCTTGAAAAAACAATGAGGGCAGTTGGGTGGCTCAATGGATTGAGAGCCTGGATTCAAATAAGAGTTGAGACACTAACTTTGTGACCCTGGGCAAGTCACTTAATCCTCATTGCCTACACTGCTTTTCTGCTTTAGGACTAATAAGTGTTCTTTCTAAGACAAAGTAAGGGTTTAAAATATATATATAAAGAAAATGTTGGGGAAATTATATGGTCAATATGATATAAACTGATATTTAAAATATAAATGTTAATAACAGTGATCATTCCCAATCTACCATGGATCAATGGTCAAATGACAATTTTGAAGAGGACATTGTTAATCCCTTGAATAAATACTTAGCCTTACTCATTGAAGAAAGGCAAGCAAAAACAACTTTGAGGTGCTACATACCCATCAAATGGACAAAAATCATTAGAAACCATGAAATCTACCGCTAACAGACTCATCCATTGCTGGTGGACTTGCAAACTAGCAGAATCGTTTTGGAGGTCCATCTGGCAATACAGAGTAAGATATAAAGTTTTAGATGCAATTCTAGGGGGAGTGTATAAATATATATATGTGTTTGCAAACATATAACATGATGTATGCATCATGTGCATAAACTAAATTAATTCTGTATTACTAGGCATACCTTTGACCCAGTAATTCCATTGTTGGGAATATTCTCTGAAAGTGTTATTTAAAAAAACTATCATCAGTGCAAAGGTTTTCATAACATCATTATGCAAAATTGCAAAAACAAAAGGAAAAAAGTTAAATTGTACGTTAATGTAATAGAATATTATCACAGATTCACACTGGACAAGTATGAGCAACAGGAGAAAATCAGAAAAACCTTTATGAAATAATGCAAAGAGTGACAGACATGCTCTAACAGGATGAAGCAAAGTGAATGAGGATGGATGGAAGGAGTCCTGAGGAGGACTCTGGGAACCAGGCGGCAACAGAATGAAGTTTGAATCTTGCCTCAGACACGTAACTCCCGGTGTGTGACCCTGTGTGAGTTATTGAATCTGTCCCACTCCCATTCCTCATCTGTAAAATGAAGTTTGACTCAATGGCCAACCTCTAAGATCTCCTCTAGCTAAAAACCTATGAGCCCATGACCCAGTTTTGTTTTGAAACTCTCTTGTTAAACTCTGCTCTGGTCAGATGACATTTGGAATATTGAATTTGGTTCTGGGTTCCATATTTCACTAAGCCATCAGGAGGAAGCCAGAGAAGCAGCTGAAATAAAAGGGCCAGTTTAGCCCAGAGAAGACCAAAGGATGCCCTCCAAGAAGCAGAAAGACTATCTCATGGAGAAAGGATTAGATTTTGAAAAGAAAAGAAAAAACCCTTACTCTAACTTAGTATCAATTCTAAGACAGAAGAGCCACAAGGGATAAGCAGTTGGGGTTGTGACTTGGCCCAGGGTCACACAGGATGTCTGAGGCCAGATGAGGAAGGATTCGCTTTACTGCTTGAGGCCACCTTAGAGAAATGACTTGCTCACACTCCTAGGTTAGGAACAGCTTGGAATTTGGAGTTGATATGAACCTAAAGGTGTCTGTGAACTCAAGCCTTTGTCCTTCCTCACACTGATTCTCATTAGAACAGGGACTAAATCATTTAAAAACCTGGTGCATTTACCTTTGTACAAATGGAGATTTTGAACCTTTGGACTCCATCCCCCAGAAGTCCCTTAGTATTTCCCAAAATTCCCTTTTCCTGCATCCTCACTTTTTTGTGTGTGATTGTATTTAAGTGGCTGTAACTTCTCCCTCTTCCTCTCTTTGACCTGCGACCAGGCTGAGTTTGGGCAGTTCTTTGCTTTCGTCATTATTAATACAACTTTATACAATATAATAGTTATTGGCTATTAATTTTAAAACCCACCTTGTAGCAAGAACTGCTCCAAGACCTCATTAAATAGTCATGGATTCAGCACTCCAAGTGGCAGCATGCCATCCTGGATAAAGAATGGGCCAAATATTTGGGGAGATCCTGGTTCAAGTTCCTCCATGACAGATCGGCTATCTAAGCAAGTCTTTTAACAGCCCTCCAAGGACTTTAAGCCCTCAGAAGGCAGAGCAGTTGTGGGTCTGTTGAGGAAATTCCTCAATGTGAGGTCCCTTCACCCACAAAATCATAGGTCCAGGCAGGGAGGAAAGTCCCTAAGAGCTTCAGGGTGTAGTTCTAAAAGCCTTGAATGCTTGAGAAAGAATTTGGTTGCTCTATGGGAAATTAACAAAGGTGTACTATCATTCTTTGCAGATGATATGATATTTAACCCTAGAATAAACTAATTGAAACTTCTGCAAAGTTTCAGGATATAATAAATCATCAACCTTTCTATCCACTGCCAGAAGCAAGAGACAGAAGGGGAAATCCCATTTAAAATAGTTTCAGACAATCTAAAATACCTGGGAGTCTATTTGCCAAGACAAACTCAATTGTAAAATGCTTTTCACACAAATAAAGATAAATCTAAACAATGGGAGAACTGTTAATTGCTTGTGGGCAGGCAGAGCCACTATAATAAAAATGATAATTCTTCCCAAGTTAATTTACTTATTCAGAGTCATACCAATCAAACTATTAGAAAATTATTTTTCTGAGCTAGAAAAAAAAAATAAAATTCTTCTAGAAGAACAAAAGATCAAGAATATCAAAGAATTATTTTACTGAACTAGAAAAAATAATAAAATTCATCTGAAAGATCAAAAGATCAAGACTATCCAAGGAATCGATTAAAGAACATGTGAAAGAAGGTGAACTAGTAGTTCTAAATTTTGAACTATATTATAAAGTATAATTATCAAAACAATTCTGGTACTAGCTAAGAAATAGAATGTAGATGAGCAGAATAGAGTAGGTACACCAAAGAGAGTAGTAAGTGACCATAGTAATCTAGTGCTGGATAAACCTAAAGATTTAATCTTCTGGGACAGGAACTCAACATTTGATGGAAACTGCTGAGAAAACTGGAAGGCAATTTTCAAGAAACTAGGCATAGGCCAACATCTCATACCATATACCAAGATAAGGTCAAAATGGATAAATAATTTAGACATAAAGGGTGAGATAAGTAAAGAGGAACATAGAAAAATGTACTTGTCAAATCTATGGCTAAGAGAAAGAGTTTATGACCAAACAAAAGACAGAAAGAATTACAGGATGTAAAATAGTTAATTCTGAGCATGTGAAATTAAAAGGCTTTTTCATAAACAAAACTAAAGTAGCTAAAGTTAGAAGGAAAATAGAAAACTGGGCGGGGGGGGGAATTATATAATGAGTACCTCCAATAAGATTTTAATTTCTCAAATATATAGAGAATGGAGTAAGATTTATAAGAATATAAGTCATTCCCCAATTAATACATAGTCAGAAGATATGAACAGGTAGTTTTCAGATGAAGAAATCAGAACTGTTTATTGTTAAGTAAAATAATTCTCTAAATTACTATTGATTAATTTAATTTAAATTAATTTAATTAATGCAAATTAAAACAACTCTGAGTTACCACCTCACCCCTATAATATAAAAGAAAAAGATAAATGCTGGAGAGGAAGTGAGAAAATTGAGACACTAATATTGGTGAAGTTGTGAATCAATACAACTATTCTGGAAAGCACTGTCCATGGGTTTTCTTGGCAAAGATACTGGAGTAGATTGCCATACAGAGGTTAAATGACTTGTCCAGGATCATACAGCTAATAAGTCTCTGAGACCAGATTTGGATGCGGGTCTTCTTGACTCCAGGCACCTATTGCTCTATCTACCTAACTGCCTCCTCCATATATATATATATATACATATATAATGTACATATATAATAAGAAAGTCCTTCTGATGTTTGAAAGGCTTCTTTAGGTCTTCACTCGCTCCTTCTCCCCCCTTCCCTCTCCCTCTCCTTCTCTCTCTCCTTCTCTCTCTCTCTCTCCCTCCCTCCCTCTCTCTCTCTCCCTCCATCCCTCCCTCCATCCCCCCCTCTTCTCTCTCCTCTCTGTCACTGTCTCTGTCTCATCCTCTGTCTGTCTCCCCCTTCTCTCTCTCTCTCTCTCTCTGTCACTTTCTCTCTCCTCTCTTTGTCTCTCTCCCTTTCTCTGTCTCTGTCTCTCTCTGCCTCCCCCTCTCATTTTCTCTCTTTTCCTCTCTTCCTTGACTCTTTTCTTTCTTCTATCTCTTCTCTCCAGATATGTGTGTATATATATGCATACATAGATATAAATATATGTCTATAAATATGTACACATATATAGGTATATATGTGTGTGTGTTGTAAACCTTAAAATTTCTTAGACTTATGAATGTTGGAAATTTCCCCATTGGGAAATCTCATACTGGAAAAAATTTCCTACTGATAGTAAGAACTCTATTGGAATGTGAAACCCCTTGGCATGGGAGGATCCTTCTCCTCCCTACTTAAGACTACTTTAGGACAGAAACCTTTTGCTAAAAAATGGAAAGGGTTTTGACCTATGCTTAAGCATAGAACAGGAAGTTCTTTGAGTCATGATTGATTTTAGAATTGATACAATAGAGATACTTGGAATGACAGAACCAGGTCTTGGAAAATACAATCTCCACCCTACTCAGTCTAACAGGATTTAGGAAGGGCTGCAGCAAAGGATCAAGATTTAATTATTTGAGAATATGACCTTCAACAGACATGTGCAAAGCCACAGACCTCTGGGTGGTCCTGGGTTAAGCTAGAGCCACCATTGGCACAGGGGAGACATGGACAGTGATTGGTAGATGTGAGAACTGAGGGGAGGGGACTTAGATGGTGTCCTTAAAGATAGCGGGGTCTGAGGACAGGGGGAGGAGAGTTTTTTTGCTCTGAGAGGAGGAGGTTTTGCTCTGGAGGAGTCTGAGAGGAGAGAGGTCCTGGAGGGAGAGCTCCTGGAGAGGTCTTGAAGGAGGCTGTGGAAGGAGAACTCGGGAGGAGTCAGGAGGAGAATTCTCTGGAACATTTCTTGAAAGGAGGCTCTCTTGAAGGTGGAGCCTGAGGTTGGCATGAGAAGCCTTACCTAGAGAGATCTTGGGTGAATGATAAAACCAACTGACTGATTTATTCATTCTTATTCCTTTCTTACTTTCTCTCTTTTTCTATTGATTAATCAGTGTATTATAAATTAAATTTCTCTATAAAATCCAGTTGGCTTGGGCAAATTCATAAATTGGGAATATATTCCCTGGCGACCATCTTATATTTATATAAAACCAAGACACAGTAGAAACATAGTTCAGTGGTCATAATTGTTATATATTTCCCTTGCTCCCAAAACATTTTAATTATCACAGTGTGAATATGTAAATGTGTTAAGAGTATCCTCAATAACATTTGCATACTTCCCTTCATAAGGAGAGGGGATGAAACATATGAAAATATTTTCCCTGGCCTGATTTTTATGGTAATCTTTTCTTGTATTATAAAGATAATGTGTAATTATATATAATTATATATAATAAATATATCAATAACATATAATAACAAATTTCCACATAAGTATTCTGAAGTTATAGAATACAAATCCTTCCCTTCCCTTCCCTTCCCTTCCCTTCCCTTCCCTTCCCTTCCCTTCCCTTCCCTTCCCTTCCCTTCCCTTCCCTTCCCTTCCCTTCCCTTCCCTTCCCTTCCCTTCCCTTCCCACATTGCTCTTTCTCCCTAACCTTCTATCTTAGAATCAATATTGATTCTAGGCAGAAGGGCATTAAGGGGTAGGCAATTGGGTTTAAGGGACTTGCTTAGCATCACACAGCTAGGACATGTCTGAAGCTTGGATCTCCACTCACCTTGCTGCTCCTGGAAGCTACTTTCTTAGCCTGTTTCCCCCTCTTAAAAATTGAAACTATTATAGCACCTACTTCATAGGTTTATTGTGAGGATCAAATGAGGCAGTGTTTATGAACTTAAAACACTATAGAATTGTTAGTTGTTGTTGCTATTACTATTATTACTCCTGTTTTTGTTGTCATTTTAGTTGTGTCTGTTTTTCTTTTTGGCAAAGATACTAGAGTAGTTTGCCATATCCTCCTCCATCTCATTTTACAGATGAGGAAATTGAGGCAAAAGGGATTAAGTGACTTGTCCAGGGTCACACAGCCAGTGTCTGAGACTAGATTTGAACTTAAGAAGGTGAATTTTCCTGACTTCAGGTCTGGTGCTCTATGCACTATGGTGCCACCTAGCTGCTCTTATTACTCCTATTACTGGTATTACCTGGCTGTGCTATAGGAAGCAGGGAGTTTGGAAGGAAAAGATTTTAATCATGTTGAGAGTATCTGGCCTTCTGTGCTCAGACTGTGTTTCCCCAAGGAATACAGGAATCTTCCATAGGTTTCTTTTTTTTTAACCCTTACCTTCTGACTTGGAAACAATACTGTGCTGGCTCCAAGGCAGAAGAGTGGTCATGGCTAGGCAATGGGGGTTAAGTGACTTGCCCAGGGTCACACAGCTGGGAAGTGTCTGAGGCCAAATTTGAACCCAGGACCTCCCATCTCTAGGCCTGGCTCTCCTTCCACTGAGCTACCCAGCTGTCCCCTTGATATGTTTCTGATACTCCTTTCCTATGTGACCTCCCCTCTTTGGTGGTTTTAAGAGCCTGTGCTCATCATAGACCTGGGCTAAGGGAATGGTGTTTATTTGCTATAGGAAAACCAAGTTGTGAGTACCCAACTCTTCACAGCCCCTGTTACCATTTCTCCCACCCCCTCACTCACAGCCTATCATTAAACTTTAATCCACATGAAGTTTGCTGACTTTTATAGAGTACAATTGTAAAAACAGACTCAGGGCCACCCAGATTGCTTGAAGGTTACCAGTGCGATTGCTCTGCCCTTAAATAATCAGGAGTGACTTTAATCTTTATACAATCGTATTTTATAATAGTCTACAGTTTTGGAAAAAGACATTTGAAAGCCATCAGGGTGCTATATACAGTGATACACTCTGCCTGGTCCAGGGTGATGCTTTTTTTTTTTTTTTGGTTAAAAAGTGGGACTGTTCCTGAGCTGGGAAATTGATTTTCCACTAGTGGCATTTTTAAGCAGCTCACAAGGCCAGTTTGGTTTCCGGGCCCGGTGCCCTCCAGCTGCCTCTAAGGATCACTTCTTTGCCTCCCAGGTCCTTCAGTCCTTAGAGAAACTGGTACTTGAGGTCAGAGATTTTAACTAGCAAAGGGCAAAAGAGGGTTAACTCAAAGGGGAGGTGCCTCCTTCTGAGGCTCTTCCATGCCTCACCCTGGATGTGCTTTAGCAGAAGGAAGAATGGACTTGGAACCAGAGGATCTGTGATTGAAGATCAAGTCTCCCACTTTACTGCCTGGGTGACCTTGGGCAAATTGCTTGTCTACCCTGGGCTTAGCCTTGCTCATCTGCAATGTGATGAGGATGAACTAGATGATCTGTATGGTCTCTCCCAGCTCTCCAACTGTGATCCTATGATTCCTTCTCCCTACCTAAAGTGCTATTGCCCTCGTGGAAGGGTCCCTTTCCTCCCTATCTCTCAGATGAATGCCCCCATCTCCTCCTGTAACTACAGCCATGATAGAACTTTCCTCTTCACAATCTACTCTGCCTGCCTCACCTTTGTCTCCCACAGATGCTTTTGCCCCAGGTGAAAATGTTACTAGCAATGATTGTGCCTGAACCATGCCTACAACTGACATCAATTTTTGTCTTGGTCTCAGACTTTATATCCCAGTCATGCTAAGCATCCTTCTTCATTACTGTCAGGTCCAACCTGATGTTAACATTTTTCATGTCACCTCAGAGGATTCCAGAGAAAGTGAGAAGAGAGAAGCATGTAAGAAAAAAGATCTATATTACCATCTTATAGGGCTCTGGGATGGTTGTCTTCCCTTCCCTTCCCTTCCCTTCCCTTCCCTTCCCTTCCCTTCCCTTCCCTTCCCTTCCCTTCCCTTCCCTTCCCTTCCCTTCCCTTCCCTTCCCTTCCCTTCCCTTCCCTTCTTCCCTTCCCTTCGCTTCCCTTCCCTTCCCTTCCCTTCCCTTCCCTTCCCTTCCCTTCCCTTCCCTTCCCTTCCCTTCCCTTCCCTTCCCTTCCCTTCCCTTCCCTTCCCTTCCCTTCCCTTCCCTTCCCTTCCCTTCTTCCCTTCCCTTCCCTTCCCTTCCCTTCCCTTCTTCCCTTCCCTTCCCTTCCCTTCCCTTCCCTTCCCTTCCCTTCCCTTCCCTTCCCTTCTTCCCTTCCCTTCCCTTCCCTTCCCTTCCCTTCCCTTCCCTTCCCTTCCCTTCCCTTCCCTTCCCTTCCCTTCCCTTCCCTTCCCTTCCCTTCCCTTCCCTTCCCTTCCCTTCCCTTCCCTTCCCTTCCCTTCCCTTCCCTTCCCTTCCCTTCCCTTCCCTTCCCTTCCCTTCCCTTCCCTTCCCTTCCTTTCCCTTCCCTTCCCTTCCCTTCCTTTCCCTTCCCTTCCCTTCCCTTCCCTTCTTTAATTCAGAGATAACTGATGCACTCAGTTTCTAAAATACAGGTCATGTATCCTTTCCATATTGGGACTTTCCCATCCCAGTTGTGATATATCACAGTTTGGTTTAAGAAATTTTGGAGAATTTTGCAGAAGCTACACAAAGGACAGCAGATGACACAGAAAAAGTTTAGAAATTCAGAAATGCATACAATGAAATTAGAGTACTGTATATCAACATATTTTATCTTTTAATACCAAAAATATGTACAAGTTCTTTTTTAAAGTTAAAATAAAGGGGGGAAGGTAGGTGGTGCAGTGAAATGAGAGTCAGACCTGGAGTTGGGAGCATCTGGATTCAAATTTGACATTTTCTAGCTGTGTGACCCTGGGGAAGTCACTTAACCTCCATTGCTAGCACTTACCACTCTTTTGTCTTGGAAGCAACACACAGTATTAAAGCCGAAGGTAAGGGTTTTTTTTTAATAAATCTATAATTATAAAGTTTTTTAAAGGAATAAATCTACAAGTATAAAGTATGTACATATATAATATACAAAATATCTGAATATTATGGTGAAAATTTTTTAGTAGAGATGCCAAAAAGTAAAACAAATTATCTAAGCCAAAAAGAAATAGGTTTATTGAGAGAGGGCCAGTCTCACAATAAAGCCAGACTCTGGTCAGCAACCAAAAACCCTGAGTCTTGTGAGCATCCTCCTTGTATACCCCCAAACTTGTACTAAAGATACATTAATTTTTTTAGATATGATTGCAGTTCCCCAAGAATCAGATATATTCATAGTTCCTCAAGAATCCAGTAAAATCAGGTCACATGGGTATGTTTGAACCACAACTTTACATAATAGAGAAAAAAGAGAAGTGACAAAACTCTGCTGTGTGATTTTTCTAAAGGATTCTTTTAGAATTATGTTTGCAACGAATGCCTGCATGATTAAGATACAGAAAATACTTCAGATAGAATTATATTTTGCTTATTTTTTTAAATCCTTACCTTCTGCCTTAGAATCAATACTATGCATAATTCTAAGAAAGAAGAGCAGTGAAAGTGAGGCAATGGGGGTTAAGTGACTTGCCCAGGGTCACACAACTAGGAAGTATCTGAGGTCAGATTTCAACCTAGGACCTCCTGTCTCTAGGTCTGGCTCTCAATCCACTGAGCCACCCGGCTGTCCCCTATCTTGATTATTTTTTTTTAAGTTTAAGATCTAATCACAAAATAACTAAATTGGGAAAAATTGCTGATACTGATGTAATCATGAGATGGGGGAGGTTTTCACATTCATAATATATAAGTATGTAAATATAAAGTTAAAATAAGTAAAGAAGTTAAAATTTGTGAAAAGAACATAAAATCCAACAGAAAACATATGAAGGCTAGAAATATAGAGATATCTTAAAAAGCTTAGTGATTGATAAATGCATGTAAAGTACTATAATAGCCTCATAAAAGGAAAAGAAAAAGAAATCCAGATGTCTCTGGTATGAAGGAAGGGCCAAAACATTTGACAGAGATTTTCCAGATCACAGAGGGCACTGTGCCCCAACCCCCTGCAATGTGGGAGGGGTACTTGTATTTTGTATCTCGGATCTCATACAACCCTATTAGGTAAGCTAGAACACCCATATTCAAAACCAGTCTCTTTATTTACATTCCAGGCAAATTTGGGTAAATTATTGAATCCCACCAGGCCTTGTTTTCTTCATTTATGAAATAGGTTTAGACCAATGGTCCAGTCCCATGTTGGTGAACCTATGCTACATGTGCCAGAAGGGACTGCTCCCCTCTCCCTCTCCACCATGCCTGAGGACGTTTCTTACATGCCCCACCCCTCTGCCCAGCAGCCCAATGAGAGCGCTTCCTCCCTCTCCTGTCTTGGGTAAGGGGGCGGGGCTCATAGGCAGCACAAGGGTTGCAGTTTGGGCACTCAGTTTCTAAAAGGTTCACCATCACTGGACTAGAAAGTTCCTTCCAGCTCTCCAGTTATCTTGCAGACATCTGCACCCTGACTTTGTAGATGAAGATGTTGAGTCTAAGAGTATGGAAGTGATTATGGAGGATATAACTGCTAAGAAGAGTCACATGCAGAAACAAATCATTTTTATTCAATACCATGAATTTAAATATAAATTAATTTATAAATTTAAATAAATATAAAGGCTTTGACTTTTATTTTTTAGATTAATTTGACATCACTTCACTGAAGCCCTCTTATGATGTCTCATTAGGCAGGTTATGCCAGGGGTGACTGAGGTTTGGCTGCGGTTTTCTATTAGAGGTGAGGCTCTGGGCTGGGCCAAAGATGAGAGAACAGGCTGGGGCAAGCAGCATAAAAGCCATTTCAAAGTCAACATAATTATTCAATCATGGAAGAGAGAGACCTGGACCTTAGACAAAGTGCCTCAGGTGGGAGATGGTGGAGACAGAGAGCTCAGGTGCTACCTTACATGGGCAGAGATACTCAGAGATAGTCTCAAAGCTGGTGTTGGGGAGGCTTCCACAAAGGGAAGAATCAGGGCCAGGAGGGGGTGTTCACCTGCTGTGCTCCTAGGAGAGCTTCCTGTTTTAACAAATTGATATTTCTTTTGTTTTAATTGATGCCTTTTATTTTTATATCTATCGTTCCTTCTTCCCTTCCTCCCTCCCTCCCTCTCTCTCTCTCTCTCTCTCTCTCTCTCTCTCTCTCTCTCTCTCTCTCTCTCTCTCTCTCTCCCCCTTCCTTCCTTCCTTCCTTCCTTCCTTCCTTCCTTCCTTCCTTCCTTCCTTCCTCCCCTGCCTTCTGACTTGGATTTAATACTCTATATTGGTTCCAAGGCACCAAGAAGAAAGGTGAGGACTAGGCAAAAACCATAAAGGTTTTTATAAAAGCATTATTTTATATGTACATTGTAACCCTTACCTCCTGTCTTAGAATCAATACTGAGTATCAGTTTCAAGGCAGAAGAGTGGCAAGGACTAGGCAATTGGGGTGAAGTGACTTGCCATATGGTGCTTTAAAGTGTGCAAAGTGCCTTACATGCATTATCTCATCTGATTCTCACAACAACCAACAACTTTATTCCCATTTTATAGATAAGGAACCTGAGGCTCACCAAGGTGTTGGTTTGCCCAGAGTACTGTAGCTAAGTAAGTGTTAGAATCAGAATTCGAACCTGAGTTTCCTTGACTCCAGGTCCAATGCCCTTTACTCTTTACCTTACTGTCTTTCATGTATTCTATATTCTGGACAGACCAGAACTCTCTTGCCTTCTATCCTTGTCCTTCCTCTAGTCTGTCCCTTTGCTTGTATGATCTCTTGTACCTGAAATGAACTCCTCTCATCTCCTATTTTTAGCTGTTGAAATCTCTCTTTCCAATGGAGAAGAGTCTTGACATCCCTACCATAACTAAATGGCCATCACCAAATGGGCAGATAATTTCTAGAGGTCTAGGGCATTGGCTTCTCTTGGGCTACTGACCCTGCTTCTGACCTGGTCCTCATCCATGGAGATGTGACCCATTCATTACCTTTGCAGATGCTTCAGCCTTCACAGTCTCCAGTAGCCCCAAGGACTGATCTTGGCACTGATTATCAAATGGGTCAAAGCCTCCCCCATGTCTCATCCGGCTTTCCTACTCGCGAATATCTGACTTCTCTGTGTCCCAGGAAGCTAACTGTTAGTGGAAAAACCTCAGTGTTCTGTGAGAACCCATCTTCTGTCTCTCTGTTTACAGAGTGGAACCAGAAAATCTAAAATCTCCATTTAATTATGGATATGGTCAATAACTAATATTAATTATTGATTAATTATTATTTAATTAATTAATAATATTAAACCAGCCTTGCGTTCCTGGCATAAATCCCACCTGGGCATAGTGAATGATCCTTGTGATAATTTGCTGTAGTCTCTTTGTGTCAAGCCCACTGGGGACCACCAGGTTGGGGGTCCCAAGTGGTAAGAATGCAGACAGACTCAGAAGGGTTTGTGTGAATCAAGTGGAAATTTTATTGTGGGAAGGGATGATATTTATAGGGAAAATGACATAGGTAAGAGAATTAGGTAATCTTCATACAGAAACAATGATAGGTAATGATTCACAGGGTAAGGACAATGAACATAGGTTATTCAAGTGATCAAAGACAAGAGTTTTCTATATGCAATGGGTCAATATGTCAATGTATAATTGCTCTGCTGGGTTCGGTAGTTCAGTGGGTGACTCCCTAACCAGAATCCTGATGAAGTTCTTGCCCTAGTGGCTTTTTGGCAGAACGTCTGACAACTCAGAAAGAAGAATAGGCTGGGTTCAAGCTAAGGGGAAACACTATGTGCCTACTGCTTCCAAGTTAATGGCTTTCCCAGAGGTCTTGCATTCCTGGCTTGGGAATCAGTACCATATTTGTGTCATAAAAAGAATTTGGTAAGACTCCTTTGCGTATTTTTGTCAAATAGTTTATAGAGTATTGGGATTCATTGTTCTTTAAATATTTGATAGAATTCAATTGAGAATCCATTCGAGCCTGGAGATTTTTTCTTGGGGAGTTCATTGATGGCTTGTTCAATTATTGCCTTAATTTCCTCTTTGTTAGAGATTAAATTCCCTTTTTCATTTTTTTTTATAAACCCTTACCTTCCATCTTGAAATCAATGCTGTGTATTGGCTCCAAGGCAGAAGAGTGGTAGGGGCTAGGCAATGGGGGTTAAGTGACTTGCCCAAGGTCACAAAGGTGGGAAGTATCTGAGGTCACATTTGAACCTAGGACCTCCCATCTCTAGGCCTGACTGTCAATCCACTGAGCCACCCAGCTGCCCCCCTTTTCATTTCATTTTTGATACTGATAATTTCATTCTCTTCTTTCTTTTTTTTTAACTAACCAATACTTTATCTATTTTATTTTTTTTTTCCTCTCCAAAGAACCAACTCCAGGTCTTATTTATTCAATAGTTCTTTTACTTTCAGTTTTATAAAATCTCCATTTAAGGAAGGAGTTCAGTTCAGAGCTTCTTCCCATTCCTCACTTGGCTACATTACTGGAACTTCTCTGAATTTTCCAGCATGCCATTGTCCATCAGACACTGCCTGACTCAGCTTGCTTTTGTGGATTGTCTTCTCCATTACATGCGAAACTTCTGGAAGTCAGAAACCATTTTTTTTTGTATTTGGATCTCTAGCCTTTAAGCACAGTGCCTGACACTTAGCAGGTGTTTAATAAATGTTTACTGGCTTTTGACAAATGCATTTGGCCTTATTTATGGAAATGACACAAAAAATGTACTAATATCAGTCCTGTTTTCCCTAAAGACCATAAGGACTTTCCATATTTGACTCATAGCTGAAAGTCCTCTTTGTCTTTTCTCCCAGAAAGTGATCTTCTTGAGAACTTTTCAATTTGTTGATCTAAATTTATTTGATCCCTCTCTTCCCTCCCCCCCTCCCAGAACTGGCAAGCAATTCAATCTGGGTTATACATGTATTATCATGCAAAACATATTTCCAAATTATTCATTTTTGTGAGTGATTACAGATTTACAATTCTCCTAATACTCCTTACAACACATAACCTAAGTCCTTGGTAAAGGAGGTATGGGTTTTGGGTTATGTTTAGGGAATCCCCTAAAGCAATAGCAGATGTATATTATGAATCAGATATGGGTCAGGTATTTATTTTCTTTGTAAACACACAATGCTAAATATAAAACTCGGGTTGAAAGTGTAAGGGTTAAAAATTAATGTTGGACTATTTGGGTAAAAATGTGGTCACTGAAAATATATTACTCAAGTCTGGGTGACTTTTTATGGTTTTTTTATTTACAAAAGGAGAAAGTGAAAAGTAAGAAAATGAGAGAGAGTAGATAATTACTCCCAGCCTGGTCCAAACCAGACAGGGCTTCAGAGGCCCCAGCAAAGAGGGACTCAGAGATAAATTAAACAAGGGTTCTAGCCATGAGGCCTCCTCCAAAATGAGGGGCCTCTCTGGAGGCTAGTGCCTCCAGAAAAACCAGTAAAAGGAGTCAGCCTTTCCACTCACTATGACATGGAAATCACTTTAAAAGACTGATATATATTAATTTAAGGTCGCCAAGGAATTCAGGTATGTAATTCCTAAATGAAAACTCAAGTCAGCAGTCAACCTTTTATGGAGTTTTTAATTACAAACAGGAGGAAGAAAGGTATTAGAGAGAGAGAGAGAGAGAGAGAGAGAGAGAGAGAGAGAGAGAGAGAGAGAGAGAGAGAGAGAGAGAAAGGGGAGAGAAGGGAATAGGGCTTAACTACCCCCTCTGCTTAGGCTGGGCCAAAGGCCCAAGCCCTTAGATAGCTGAGGAAAAGAAAAGAGATCAGTCCCTATCACTCACGTGACCAAAATGGAGAAACAGTCTCAGGGGCCTCCACCTCCAGCCTCCTTCAGAGCAAGCCCTCCTCTCAGACCTCTCCAGGAGCTCTCCCTCCAGGACCTCTCTCCTCTCAGACTCCTCCAGAGCAAAATCTCTCAGAGCAAAACCTCCTCCGTCCTCCTTCAGAGCCACCTCTTCAGAGCCACCTTCAGAGCAACCTCTCCTCAGAGCAAAACCTTCTCAGAGCAAAAAACTCTCCTCCCCCTGTCCTCAGACCCCGCTATCTTTAAGGACACCATCTAAGTCCCCTCCCCTCAGTTCTCACATCTACCAATCACTGTCCATGTCTCCCCTGTGCCAATGGTGGCTCTAGCTTAACCCAGGACCACCCAGAGGTCTGTGGCTTTGCACATGTCTGTTGAAGGTCATATTCTCAAATAATTAAATCTTGATCCTTTGCTGCAGCCCTTCCTAAATCCTGTTAGACTGAGTAGGGTGGAGATTGTATTTTCCAAGACCTGGTTCTGTCATTCCAAGTATCTCTATTGTATCAATTCTAAAATCAATCATGACTCAAAGAACTTCCTGTTCTATGCTTAAGCATAGGTCAAAACCCTTTCCATTTTTTAGCAAAAGGTTTCTGTCCTAAAGTAGTCTTAAGTAGGGAGGAGAAGGATCCTCCCATGCCAAGGGGTTTCACATTCCAATAGAGTTCTTACTATCAGTAGGAAATTTTTTTCCAGTATGAGATTTCCCAATGGGGAAATTTCCAACATTCATAAGTCTAAGAAATTTTAAGGTTTACATCACCCTCGTGATAGTTCAAAGGGAAAGATTCAAGAACAGTTTCACCAAATTTTAGAGTCTCAGGTCCACAAAGCAGATCCTTCACTAGCCTCTAACTCCAACCCCAAACTCAGAATTGACTTCACAGGAAGTTGCCACTGGTTTTAAAAACGCTTCTTTGTGTTACTTCCTGGGCATTCCTTCCACTTTACATGGACCAATTGTAGCTTTAGCTTTGCTTAGGACTGGCCAGGGGAGGCAGTCAGTCGTTTCTGCTTCGTCATCCACTATGGCACACATGGGTCACAGACCTCCCCATATCTAAGGATAAGTGGCATGTATACTTCTGGTGATTAAATCTAAAAGTAGACCAGGGGAGAGTTAATCTCATCTTCACAATAGGAAGACTAGGATAGAATTCAAGAACAACTTCAATTGGAATGGCTAGGTATCACAGTGGCTAGAGTGCCTGATGTGAAGACAGGAAGACTCATCTAACTGAGTTCAAATCCATCCTTAGATACTTTACTAGCTGTGTAATCATGAACAAGTCACTTAACCTTGTTTGCCTCAGTTTCTTCATCTATAAGATGAGATGAATAAGGAAATGACAAACCACTCTAGTAGCTTTGCTAACAAAATCTCAAATGGAGTCTGAACAGTTGAACATGACTCAAAAACAACTAAACCATAATAATAACTTATGAGTGGTCTTATATACTTCGGAAGTTGAGACTTAAGATTTTTTTTTAAACCTTTCCCTTATGTCTTAGACTCAATACTGTGTATTGATCCCAAGGCAGAAGAGTAGCAAGGGTCAGACAGTGGGGGTTAAATTACTTGCTCAGGGTCACACAGCTATGAAGTTTCTGAGGGCAAATTTCAGCCTAGTACTTCCAGTCTCTAGACCTGGCTCTCAGTCCACTGAGCCACCCAGCTGACCCTGAGACTTAGACTTTATGAGTATATAAAGCAGTTTGCAGGATATTGCACCTGGATTCTTTATTCTCCCTTCACAGTTCAGATCTACTAGCCAGGTTGAAACAGGTAACAAGACTACTAACAATTATGCTAAGCCAGGTGGCAAATATGATGCTGCCAGAAGGGATCTAACCTAACGGTTTAAAAAAAAAAAAGGAAACATCCAGTCTTTGCCAAGAAAACCCCAAGTGGAATCATGAAGACTCAGACACACCTGAAATTTCCAAACAACAATTATTTTTTAGTCAGTCACTGAGAATTTGTTGAGTTGTCTCTATGTCCATGCTGTGCTATCACTGAGAATTTGTTGAGTTGTCTCTATGTCCATGCTGTGCTAAACTTTAGAGAAGAAAAGCTGTTCAAATAAAGAAAGCCAGTCGGAATGGCTCTGCCCTTTGAATATGATGGGAAGATACTCAGACCTAAAGTAGGGGAAAGACTTTGGAAGGTTTTTTATCTGAACTCCAAGTGGATACAGGCATCCTAGGACTGCCTGGACCTTCCCTAGCATCTTCTCATTTGTCCTCACTCATTGCCAGATAATAGGAATAGGGGAAGGATGGGAGAGAAAGAGTCAGGGAAAAAAACTGGTCCAGAGAATTGAAGGAATTGCCACCTTACAGGACAAGTAGGTCATGGTTGGGTCTGCCTTTGACCTTGACTCACTCCCAGGTTTTTTGAAAGGAATTCTTTATTCCACATTAAGTATAAGGCAAACCTTATACTTAAATGGCAGTTTCTGAAGATCATTGGGCCCATTTGCCCAAAACACCCTAATCTTCTGAAGATTAGCTGATAGAAATCATAGCCAGCTAAAATAACAGCTAAGCGCAATTAGATGGTAAATTCAGGCTTGTAAAGTGCTTGAAATGTTATCTCATTTGATCCTCACAATGACCCCAAAAGGTGGATGCTGTTATTATCCCCATTTTACAGACTTAGCATTTCTGGAGAACCTGGCAATTTACAACGTAGCATCCTTATCCCCACCCTGTCTGGTGGTTTGATCATAGGGCTTGTAGAATGTCAGAGCTGGGAGGGCCTTTAGAACTAATCAAGTCCAAACTTTCCATTTTACAGATGGAGAAACTGTGGCCATCGGAGCGCAAGCAAGTGCCCTAAGGGGAGTGGAGCCTGGAACTCACTGTCTCCCTTCTATTTCTCTCTGAAGATCTCTCCCAGTGCCCGTTTTGTGTCTGAAGACAGCTTGCAGAACCCAGAAGGAACCTTTTCACCATCAAGGCCTGGGTCCTGGGGATGCCCTAAGTGCGCAGGTACCCTGGAAGGGTAGCGGGAGGAACGATGGTGAAGTGAGTGGCAAGGGGGGCCTTGCGACCCCGGGCGTGTTTCCACCTCTCTCCCCATAGTGGTCTCCTACGTGGAATGAAGGGAACAGTTTTAGCCTACGAAGGGTGGTGGGGAGCGGATGTCCCTCCCCCCTCCCCCCGGCCCCGAAAGCAAGTGGTGAGATGTCAGCGGTCACTCGGCCGTCCGCATTCACGCAGTCCGCTTCTCCGACTCCCAGACCTCAGTTTGCACGTCTGACCTATGGACGCTGTAAGAACGCAATTGGAAAAAGGGTAGGAAAACCTCAAGACTGCGGACAGCTGCGATTCTTATTTATTGGATTCTCTAGCGCCCCCGGTCTCCCTACGGAGACTACGCAGGGGCGGGGCTGAGGCAGCTGCGCATGCACCCTTCATTTGAAGGGCGGAGCTCTAGGGAATTTTCACATTCGAGCAGCGGAAGGAGGGGACCCTGAGCATGCGCTTTTGGAAAGGGGGCGGGGAGAGGAGCGCCGCGCTCTACGGCTAGAGGGCGTGGCTTGACTTGGCTCAGAAGAGCCCAGTTGGGTTCTCCTCACGGATGGGGAGAGAGGGGGCGTGACCGAGGCGTGCTTTACGACAGGTGCGCGCGGCAGGGCGGCTTTAGTCTGTGGTGTTGTGGGTGTGTGTGAGAACCGGGGCCTGGAAGGTGCTACTGCAGGCTTGGGCCGTCGTCATGTCGCACGGGCACAGCCACGGCGGGGGCGGGGGCTGCCGCTGCGCTGCAGAGCACGAGGAGCCGCCCGAACAGCGCGGCCTGGCCTATGGGCTCTACCTGCGTATCGACCTGGAGCGTCTGCAGTGCCTCAACGAGAGCCGGGAGGGCAGCGGCCGCGGCGTCTTTAAGCCATGGGAGGAGCGGGCCGACCGCACCAAGGTGGGGCCCTAAACCAGGCGGTAGCCTGGGGAGGGAGCGCTGACTGCGTTGGGGGGCGGGAATGGGGACAGGCTGGGGACGGAGCTTTGGGCTGCGGGCTACAGGGGTGGGGCAGATGCTGGCCGACTTGGGGTCCGCTGAAGAGCCGGCGAGGAAAGGAGAGGGGCCAGGAGCAATACAGAATAATGCTCTGTGCGCCCTCCCCTCCTCCCGGTCCCGTGTCTTTCTTCCACGCTCCAGAACCCAGGTGCCAGCGCTTAATGTCCCCCATTGCATATTTCAACCCGGAAAGTGAGCTTTGAGATCGTTTAGCTCTACCCCCAGGTGTTAAAGACTGATAACAGCGACTTCAGGGTTATTATGCCAGGAAGGAGAGAGAGCAATATTATCCTCGTACAGACAAGCTGGCGATTTAGCAGAATGTCTTATCATTTATTTAGCCCTTCCCTTGCTATTAAAAAAAAAAAGCAACCGAAGAATGGGGGAGGATTTGCTCTCAGGGTCACAGTTAGTGACTCTTAGACGAGTGCTCCTTTTATTCCACCAACTTAGTGCCCTCGGTGATCCAAAAAGCATCAACCACCCTCCACTAAAATTTCTTCAGTTCCACTGGGCTTGTAGAAAAAGTGTTTCTGGGATTTCCTCACTCTTGCTCTGTAAGGTAGGTAGTAAAAGGTTATCCCTATTTTGCAGAGAAGTAAACTAAGGATCAGACTGGGGAAACCAGTGGCCTAAATTCACTGCTGATAAAATTTCAGTGCAGTTTCTAACAACTCCTCTGATGTCAAATCCAAAGTTATTTCCACTACGTTATAGTGCCATTTTATATGGCACTTTTTTTTTTTGTATCACCCTCAAAGAGAAAGTATGGTGCAATGTCTAGGAAGTTTCTACTCATTTTACAGATGGGAAAACTGGAAGGTCATGTAGAAATGATTTACTCCAGGTCACTTGGCTAATGATAATATACCAACATCTCTGGTTCTTTTTCAGCTCTATCACAGTTTCTCTCGGGTAAGCTATGTGGTTCCCAGAGCAGTATCTTTTCCTTTGAACTTTTTAGTTCATTATTATTTCTGATTTTCCTAACAACCGAATTACTTTACTAAGTCCAACAGAACCAGAAAGCCAGAAGGGAGCTCTAGATTTAATCTGAATTCCCTTAGACACAACACCAAAGTGAAGTCTAGGCTATTCTTCAAATTAAAGCAACAGAAGGAAACTTCACATTGTGGCTAGGATCCACAGATATATATGCAGCTAAGCATGTGCAAGCAAGAGACTGTGCATTAGACTTGACTTGTAGAAGAGAACTGAACACCCAGAGGTGTTAATGATCTGTGGGTTGTTGTTTTTTCCCAGTTTGTAGAAAGTGATGCTGATGAAGAGCTGCTGTTTAATATTCCGTGAGTACCCTTCTAATAGGTCCCTTAGGTTTCCTCATCTTAATAAGCATCGGGTACAGTTGCCTCAATAGGTGGCTTCCTGGCTCAGTATGGCATCAATTTTGGAATGGGGTGGGGAGGAAGATTGTTTTTTTTTTTGTTGTTGAGGTGCTAAAAATTCATACTTATAAAATAACCTACATTCAGTTCTCACAAACTACCTGTGAGGTAGAGTAATAAAAATCTTATTTATCCCCATTTTACAGTTTGGGGAAATTTAGACCCAGTTAAAAAGACCCATACCTAAGTCTCCTAACTCCAAATCCTGTGTTGTTTCTATGGCACAGTAAGGAAATGTCCATTCACAATGAAAGAGAAAAAGTTCATGTGAATGTTTTTAGAATCATCAGATGTTAGAATTGGAGGGAACCTTGAGAGACCGTCTAGTCCAGCCCTCAGTTGTATAGAGAGGAAGGAACTAGGACCCAGAGAGGGCAGGTGATGGCCAAGGTTATATAGGTAGTAAGTAGCTGACCTGAGATACACCACAGCTTTCTGACTTGTAGCTTTTATTTGTGTGTTTGGGCAGGTTTACAGGTAATGTTAAACTGAAAGGAATCATTATTATGGGAGAGGATGATGACTCACATCCTTCAGAGATGAGACTGTAAGTAGCAAGGACCTTAAACCCTCACAAAAAACGGGGGTGGGTTTTTATCTGTATATGTATTTAGTGACCAGTTTTACTTTCAGCTCTTGGCACTAGTTTACTGCAAAACCCCATATTTGATTTTCACCAGGGTTAAAAACAACTCATAACACTTTGGAGGGACAGTTAATTACTTTTGGGTTATTTTTATGTGTTTGGTTCTGCAGGGCAGTAAACTTTTTTTTTTCTATCTAAAGTTCTTTCTCAGATAAGAGCTCCTTTAGTGCAACAAACTTAGGATGTTCTCATTAGAAGGGATCCCAGTGGTCGTGGTGCCCAAAATGTACTTCAGACAAGAACTCTGTCTAGACATTTTCAACAAGTGGTCAACTATCTAATAGCTACAGTGAAGGAGAGCTCAGTTCCTTTAGGGCAGCCCATTCCATTATTGTAGTGCTTATTGTTAGAAAGTATTTTCTTTATAATTGAGTGGAAACCTATATATTTTACTCAGCAATCTTAATTTTGCCTTCTGGAGACAGAGTAAGTTCATTTTATCTAAGGGATGGCCTGACCCTTTGGTTTGTTCTTTATAGTCTTTCTTGAAGTACCTCCTACTTGGCTAATACTATTCAGAATATCTAGAAATACTGATATTTTTAATTTTTTTATTTTTATAACTAGTTTCAGAATTGTATTTTGGATTCAAGGCAGAAGAGCAGCAAGGGCTATTGTTATATAGGAGGTTAAGTGACTTGCCCAGGGTCACATAGCTAGGAAGTTTCTGAGGTCAAATTTGAACTCAGGACCTCTTGTCTCTGGCCCTGGCCCTCAATCCACTGAAACTACTGTCCCCAAAACATTGACATTTTAGATGTTCTAATAAGACTGCAATTTGTATTCTCAACATTGAGTTTTTAAGAGTCCAAAGAAGTAGGCTGTTTGATGAGACCCTAGTCTTATCCTATTTATTTGATACTTCAGAGAAATACTTCCATTTATATAGTAATACTAGATTTTTTGAAATTTGAATTTGCTAAATAAAGTCTTTGAATGACAAATTGCTAAATATGTTGCATTTCATGACTTGAGGTTGATTGTTGGGCTGTTTGTTATGAGAGTGAATGAAAAACAGGCCAAGTACTGCCCTAGTACCTTTGAAAAAAAGAACCAGAGAAAAACCTCAAATTGTATTGGATTAAGTCCTAAAAGGAGGCTGCATGGAAAGATACCCACCAACAAAGAATAGCCCCTCAATGGGAAGGCTTGAAAGAAGTGGGAGATATAGTGGTACAATTGGTGAAGTAATGAAGCTATCTGAAATATTGAAGTATGACACTTCAGGGACAACTTTTGGGCAGGAAAAGATTTCATAATTGTAAATGGCTTTGAAGACCACAATATGAGTTTTGAAAATACATTTATTAGTGTAGATAAAAGTTTGACGATTTATTTATACTTTTGTTGATAAGGCTTCTACCTGGCATTGATCATCCCCTATGGATATGTTAAATCAGAAGGGCAGGATTGATCTGGTTGTAAAATCACAAAAGAATTCTAAAGTGCTCTTGAAAAATGGAAGAAAAAAAAGCCATTGTCTTGGAAGCACCAGTTTGAAATTTAACTGCCTATACCTCAAAAGAGTATGTGGCAGGGGCAGCTGGGTGGCTTAGTGATTTGAGAGCCAGTTTAGAGACAGGAGGTTAAAATTTGGCTTTAGACACTTCCTAGCTGTGTGACCCTGGGCAAGTCACTTAACCCCCATTGCCTAGCCCTTACCACTTTTTCTGCCTTAGAACCAATACACAGTATTGATTCCAAGATGGAAAGTCAGGGTTAAAAAAAAAAAGATGAGGCTTTATTAATAGAAATGACATTAAAGAAGATGGATTCTCATCTGTTTCTCAGGGTTTAAAAAAAAAAAGTATGCAGTCCCTTTGAGACAAATTATCTGGATATTTGTTTACCTGGAAAATGGGTAGGACAAAAGCTTAGGAATTATACAATGAATCCCTTCCGTTTTCTTTCTTTTTTTTTTAAGTGTTCTGGCATCATTTGCATGGCCACTATTAGTAAAACAAGTTAGAAATGCTAGATTGTAATTTACTGATAGAATTTTCTTATGGTGGAGTAGGGTAAGGAAAAATTTTTTAGACAAAGATTATTTCTAGAGGCCAGATCCTTAAGATCTCTTGGTATAAAGTTACTGACATTTTCTCTTAGAGCAGATTATCTTCTCTAATCTTGACCAGCATTTAGCATGCGTGCTTATGACAGCTGATACAACTTGTACAAGGTAGAATCCTAAATCATCTTTATCAGAATTATTGTTTATGTTAACATGTTGGTTGGTTTCTTTGAACCCAAGCATTATTTAAATTTGAATTCTTTAAGCATATCTGTAAAACACTGTTTACTGTGATTCTGCCATCAACATGGTCTTGTCCCTTATAAATGAATTTACTGTATTGACAGCTTCATTTGTCTCTGATTTTGGTGGCAGACTGTTTTCCCACACGTTTCATTAATTTTCCACCATCTCTTATGGCCATCCCAGTGAAGTACATCACATAACAGGTTGACAACTTCAGTCATGGAATTTTAAAAACTACTTTCCCTTATTGAGTACATTTTACATTTATAAGATTTTAGCTTGGGTGGTATCTATTCCCTCAGATTTTTAAGACAGAGCAAATAATGAATAAAAAAGTAAAGTGCTTTATCCCCTGTGCTGTTCTTGATCTTTTGATACTTGCTTATGTTAAGATTAGGATAGCATTGGGAAACTGCTGACGTAACAAAAAGTATTTTTTCCACAGTTCCTTTTGAATTAGAATTAAAGTTCTTTTAAAAAAAAACAAAAACAATATCGTATCATCCCTGCAGATTTCCCTTTTAGAAAGTCAGGATTAAGTGGGATAGGAGGTTTCAGAAAGGTGAATATGATATATGTTAACTTGAATTCTCTTCCTTTTCTCTCTTTAGGTTCAAAAACATTCCACAAATGTCTTTTGATGATACAGACAGAGAACCTGATCAGACTTTTAGTCTAAATCGAGACCTCACTGGTGAATTGGAATATGCCACAAAGTAAGTAAGCCTCGAGTCCCTTCTTGCCTTGAAAGCAACATCCCCTGGAGGATAGACACTTGCTTGTTATTGGCAGCTGAGAATTTGTTTTTGGCCAGTCTTCTTTCTTAATGTAGGCAATGATTAAAATATATGGAGGTTATAGCTATTGCTTGGATTGATTTTTTTTTTCCCTGTAGTGTATTGGTGGAAGCCAAAGACTTTTTAACTCCTGGGCATAAACAGTGCTGCTCTGGGAAAGCTGTAGGAAGAGGGTGGGGGTGGTGGGGGTGGTGGTAGCATAGGCTCCTCTTTACCTTCTTCATAGAATAATAGGATTTAGACCCGAAAGGAATATTTTTTTATTCCATATTTCCACCACACCATGTTACCCTATATTTTTCCAAAGCCCCGAGTTAAACTTGATTTAGAATTGCCTTTATCTTGTTTAGCATCATAATATTATGTAGTACTTAATGTGTACTGGGCATTGCTAAGCGCTTTATAAATATCTCATTTGATCCTCAAAACAACCCTAAGAAGTAAGTACTATTATTATCCCCATTTTACAAATGAGGAAAATGAGTCAGACTGTAATTGACTTGCTAGTGGGGTCACATACCTGGGAAATGTCTGAAGCTAGATTTGAATTTAGGACTACCTGACCCTGTCTAAAGTATTTAGCAACATAGCACTTTTTTTTTTTAAACCCTTACTTTCCATCTTGAAATCAATGATGTGTATTGGCTCCAAGGCAGAAGAGTGGTAAGGGCTAGGCAATGGGGGTCAAGTGACTTGCCCAGGGTCACACAGCTGGGAAGTGTCTAAGGCCAGATTTGAACCTAGGATCTCCCGTCTCTAGGACTGGCTCTCAATCCACTGAGCTACCCAGCTGCCCCCTTAACATAGCACTTTTAATGTGTCAGCACAAAGGAGAGAAATAAAGCATAAAAACCCAAGAAGGTTTTCTTGACATTTGGCTTGTTTGTGATTTCAAGTAGAAATTGGATGTTTCTGAAATGGAATTGATGTGTGGAGGATTAAATATGTCACTCACAAAGTTCTAACAATTTTTCTTCCTTGTTTCCATTCTTGCAGAATTTCTCGTTTTTCAAATGTCTATCATCTCTCTATTCATATTTCAAAAAACTTTGGCGCTGATACCACAAAGGTGTTTTATATTGGACTGAGAGGAGAATGGACTGAGGTAAGAAACAGAAAATAGAGAAGTCGCATCAGATCTTTATAAATTACAATAAGGGAGTCTAATAAGAGGAAGAATATTAAAGTAAAATAAGTTCTCCCCCAATACTCTTGATTCTTCCTCTTTTTTTCTTCATGGAAAAACAACAGGCAGTTTGATATTGCCCTACTTAGTTTAATTTTTATGGGAAGTGTGCTTTCAGCTATTACATAGCTGAAAAGAGCCTTATATAACATAGCTTAGAAAGTAAAATGATAGAATGATTGTGGAGAAAATCTGTTCCAAATAAGGCCCAGAAAAGCCATTTGCCAAAGGTCAAAAGACTATAATGAGGTAGATTTGGACAGAGATCACCAAGGCCAGTGTTTCATTGGTCACATATCTTGTCTTCTAAAGTTCCATCAGGTTATTTCCCTGTAGTAATGGATGAAAAACCTAGTAATGAACTTGAAGGTATTTTCAGGTTGAAAATTAGCACAGGGTCCTGGAGGGCTTTAAGAAATATACTGTGAAAAAGGATTGAGGAAAACTTCAGGTATATATTTTGAGGAGCAGTGTTTTAATGGCCAGTTGCCTAATTCAGTTTTTCTTGCTTTTCCTTAAGATGCGTCGACATGAGGTGACTATCTGCAATTATGAAGCATCAGCCAACCCAGCAGATCACAAGGTCCAGCAAGTCACCCCACAGACACACTTCATTTCTTAAAAGGCAAGCTGGGGCTCCCACAGAAGCTTTTGTGTCAGTGATCATGTCAGACTATCATTTGGGAAGGAAAAAGATGGGGCTTGAGAGAATATAGCTGTTTCAGCTTTCCCCAAAGCTTTGTTGCTGGGGGCCTGAAAATTGAGGACACCAAACCATTGGCAAGGGCCATTGGACTAAGGACACGTTTGGCACTGAGCACTGTAGAAATTGGGTCTTGAGCCCATTGGAAATCTGGAAGTCATGAATAGGCTCTTGCTTTCCCAGTTTGGATATGGCTGTGGACGCCTGTGTTTTTATCCTTTTGTGGCAGGACTTGTATGTGACCTTTTTAAAATCAGTAATTATCACTACTGGGTTGCTTGTAGCATTCCAAGATCTTGAGATTGTGTTCGTGGCATTTGCCAGTGAGATCTCCATCTTGAAACACCTCTCCCTGCTTGCTCCCTCCTGTTTATGTGAAGTATTTTGTGTTTGTTGTGGCTAAGCCACTTAGATCTACCAGGTAGCTGCTACCCCTTCTTGAAGTATCCTGGGATTGTGGCTGTAGAACTAGTCTCTTGATCACATTTACAGCTTTGCATTCTTTCTTGCTGTCTCTGGTAACCAATCCCTGAGGGACAATGTGTGCTGGGAACTATTGATATGGGTATAACCATCCTGGTGGTGACATTGGACCTTAGGAAAAACATTGTTTATGGCATGATGCTTAATTCTTCTTAGCTTCAAGCTAGTGTTCAGGCTCATGCCCAGAACCAGAAATCTTTAAACTCTTTTGTGCACAGCTTTCTATTTCCTGTGACTAAGAAGCTTCCTAATAAATCCACACCAGATATAACATTTGTATTTTCTTGTTTTTTTTTCATTCATAATAGTATTGCCTATTCATAGAACACTTTACGGTTTACACATAATTTTCCTTAAAAAGCCCTGTGAACAGAGGCCATTGAATACATATGAATTAGAACTTGGAAATTATCTTAGAAATGTAGTCCAAATCCCTCATTTTATCTCTTAGGAAACTGTTGCTCACAGTTTAAATGATTTGCCCAAGATCACACAAGTAGTAAAGAGAAAAAAAAGAATAGGCAAAATTCACAATCAGTCCTTAGTGAATCCAGGGATTTTGTCCTGAGAGATGCTGCTGCCTCATTCGAGGAAGATGAGAGGATTGAGGCTTACTCAAGTTGATTTCCACACAGGCTTGACCAGTATTGGCTTGAAGATTTGAGTCTCTTCTTCACCACATAAAATGCTGACTCTGAACTTCGGAAAATTTTACTCTTGGAGGATGACAGTAAATTTGGTTCCTTAATTTAGTCACAGACATTTGGCCATCTTCAAGTACTGAACATGATTGTTTTTCCTCATTTTTTGAAACCATACCTGCTCATATGTAAATAAAGGCTATGCATGTGCTGAGGGCTGTCTTTTTCTAGTGTTTCAAACTTATTTGATGGTAAGATCATAGGATTAAAGGGAAATAATTAGCTATTCTCTGTTATGTATCTTTGAAGATAAATGTTCATACTTAAGAAAGCAGGCAGTCAGCCTAGTAGTACTTTTCTTAAAAGGCAAAGAGCCCTCAACTATGGAGGGAAATGGCACGTAAGATTTGAGGAAAGGTTAATGTCGCCCTATTTTAAATGTCAGCATCGAATGAAGTTTCAAAAAGTAAACATGCTGAAAAAGGACAGTTTCAAGGACTAAATGAAACTATAAAAGACCCGACATCCAGAGTAAATTGGGCACTTGTTTGATGTATATTCACCAATCTCCAATCATAGCAGTTTTATCAATCTAGTACTTTGGAGATGAGGAACAAGACAGGAGAAACATTTGATGAGAATTAGCAAGAGAAAAGGAAAAATATGTTGAAAAATCTTGAAAACAGGAAAGAACAAGCCCTATTTTATTATACTCATTAAAATAGTAACCTGAAGTAACCCCAAGTTGCCCAACTTGCAGTCATCTGGATGAAGTTGTGGTTTAGAAATACCACAAAGTAACTATGTAATCTAAGGAAGAATTATTAGCTTCCCAGAGTAAAGGCATCAGGGACAATTTTGGGTAAGGTGATTTACAAGTCCCTTGGGTCTGGCCTCAGGGGAGGGTTTAGGGCCTTGCCATACTGGTCCTCCTACCTCTTTTCTTTAGAATTCATCTTCTTTCCTCTTTTCCAACTTTCTCACCAGGGCTTGCTTAGTTTCAGTATTGGGAGTTTGGTTCTGGTGCCTTAAATCTTATTTCATGAGCACTTGAGCCGTGTGGCCAGGGTGGTAAATGCTCCCTGGGAATGAGTCAAAGGCAAAAATCTTCAAAGAGAAGCTCATAGAAGCGATTAAATTGGGAGGTTACCATACATTCTGAGCCATGGAGGCAGGAGTGAGTCAGTCCATATTTACTGGCTGCCTGGTTGGTCATGTTAGATAAAATGTGTTTCCAGACAGCCTGATTTTCTTGGGGAAAATGTTATCCTAGCTAAGAACATTCTTTTTCACTGTGAGCAAGTCTCAATTAGTGGCTCTTTCCTTTCGAAATTATAGAATAAATAACAGCATTTCTAGGGGTCTTAGAGATGAACTTTTAGAGATACCAAGGCCTAGAGAAGGGGAATGATTTGCTCAAAACACGAGATTCCTGGGAAGAAAGGGGAGAGAAAATCTGGGTGCTTTAGTGAACTACAACCTAAAAAGCCATTTGATGGGGGCCTCCTGGAAGAGACCTGGTGCCCAGGAAAAGCTGGGTGATAACAGCCCTGACTATCTGCCTGGACCCTATCTGAAGTATTGCGTTCAGCATATTTTAAGGAGATTGAAAGCTGAACAACCCTCGAAGGTGCTCCTCCTTCCCGGTCCCAGTGCTGCGGGGATAGCCGCCGGCCAGCGGTTTTCAAGGGAAGAGATATAAGTCTAGGGTTCCGAAGCCCGGGGATTGAGTACGAGGCTGGACCTGAACCCCAGGGAGGGAGACGATTTCAGCTTCCTGCTGCCGCCAAGCGTGCTCCAAGGTCGGGTCTTCAAGCACAAGATGAGAGCATGCGGGCTCGGGCATAGCCGAGGGGTTTTCTTGCCCTCACACTCGATATCGTTCGCTCCGATGTTTTACGGGGGGAGCGTTAATGAGGGCCACCCTCAGACTGAACCTTAGCCAGACTTTCGACCGGATCCAGGATGCTCTGCTTGGCTGTCAGGGGTGGAGGAACTCCCCAGCTAACCCCTGGGAAAGTCTGTGCCGGGGTGACCCTCAGGGAGAGCCTGACGTCCCGCTTCCGGGTCCAGTCCCCCGCAGTGCGTACGCCACTTCCGGCAGCGCGTGGCCCAAAAGGAAGTTCCGGCGAGGGAGCGGGAGGGGGAGGGGCTGGGGGTGGGGGGGTAGGGTGCGCTGTGTATATCTGAGCCAGAGAAAGAGGTGAGTCGCCCAGGACGGATTGGAGCCCCGGGAGCTGGGCGCGGCGGAGGTACCATTGTTGGGAAGCTCCGGGGGGTGCGTCGGGACTGTGGGGCGGGTGGGACCATCTCAAGTGACCGGTACAGTCGGGAGGTACGGAGGCCAGGCAGCGAGTGGAAGGATCGAAGCGGGAGGTTCTTTGGTGGGGGCTCCCAAGGCACCAGTGAGAGGAGTGAGGGAGGGCAGCGCGCCATTGTGAAGGACCCCGGGGCCAGAGATGGAATGACCCATTGTGAGGCTGTCGGAGGGGAGGGGGCAGGAGTGGGATGTCCCATCGTAGAGATGCGGGGCAGGAGAGCTGCCCTAGGTGGGATGTCCCAT
Source organism: Monodelphis domestica (assembly GCF_027887165.1). Taxonomy (NCBI): domain Eukaryota; kingdom Metazoa; phylum Chordata; class Mammalia; order Didelphimorphia; family Didelphidae; genus Monodelphis; species Monodelphis domestica. The sequence goes on along the minus strand of NC_077230.1, from coordinate 383,712,960 downwards.
TGCGGAGTGGGGGGAAACTGGAGGGATGCCCTGGGTGGGATGTCCCATTGTGAGGATTTGAGGGGACAGGAAGGAGTGGGATGTCTCATTGTGGGAATGGTGAACAAGAGGGATGCCGTGGGTGGAATGTCATATTGTGTAGGGGAACACCTGAAGGGGTGCTCTAGTGGGATGTCTCATTGTGGGTATGGGGAGCGTCTGGGATGCCCTGGCTGGGATGTCTCATTTTGAAGGGGGGGGGAGCGTCTGGAGGGATGCCTTGGTTAGGATATCCCATTGTGGTGATGTTAGAAGACAGGAATGGGATGTCCCATCATAGGAATGGGGAGCAGTAGGAAGGATGCCCTGGACAGGATGACCCATTGTGAGATGTGGGAGGACAGGAATGAGGTGTCCCATTGTGGGAATGGAGGGTGGGGTAGACAGGAGGGATGCCCTAAATAAGATAGTCTCATTTCATTGAGGAAATGCTTAGTGTGTTGGGAGGGTGGGGAATCAGGCTTTGAAATCTTTAGGTAGGATGCCCCATTGTGGAGATTTGTGGGGTGAAATGGCTCCTGTGGGGGGCATACATAATGAGGGAGAGCCCTGGGGAGGGCCATGGATGGGAGATCCCATTGTGGGATCTTCAGAGTGTGGGATGGGATGTTTCATTTTGAGGGTGCCTGGTGGAAGGGGAGAGACCCATTGGTAAATAGATGGAATATCTCAGTATTTTTTGAAAGACCCCTGAGGAATGGGGATGGATGCTTGCAAGTTGGGTGGGGAGAATGGCCTATTGTGGGAACTCCCAAGGTCCTCTTTGTGGAGTGGAGAGTTAATGAAAAGTCTCTTGGGAGATGAGTGGCGGAAGGGAAATGACCATAGGGGGAATGTTAGTGAAGGAGATATGGACTGTACCAGTATGGCTCCATGTAGGGGAAGCCTGGAATGTACCATGGAGGTGTGGAGTGGTCATTGGGGACCTGATGAAAGATGAGTTCCAGGAAGAGGGATATGAGGGGTTGGCCAGACTCAGTCTCCAAAAGGCTGATGATTGGTGGGCTGGGGCAGAACAGGAAGTGTCCCCAGGAACTTCTCTCTCTGGTTTTCCTCTTGTTAGAATGAGCTGGGGCCAAGGAGGAAGAGAAAGCAGGCTTTAGGGGTTGGGATGGGAGTCAGGGGAGGGGCAGGGCCCTCCTTGGGACCAAAAGCTCAGAGAAGCTTTTTGGACTCCCAGATAGGGATCGAGGAAGGGCAAGCTGTCAGCATTAGTAGAGCTAAAGTTAAGCCAGGATTCTCTTCCTGCCCTATTACCCTGAGCACCTGGCTCCTGAACTTGGCAAGCTCTGTCCCTTGCTCTGGCAAATTTGTCCCCTGTTCTGGCTATCCCTGTGACTGGACAAAGAGCATGGGTGGGATTAATGCCGCTGATCCTGGCCAGTCTGGCATCTTTCCAGATGGGGCCACCCCCACACCCACCTTGCCTCTGTCAGAGGGGCTGAGCCAGGCCACATGGGAGAGGCCTTGTTGACCTAGCTTTGGAGAGGAGGGAGAGAGTGGTATCTCCCTTCTCCTGCCCAGTTGGCCCCCTAGCTTCCTCCCAATCAGCCCTGGGATGTCAGAGCTCAAAGGGACCATTTAGTCCAGCACCCTCTTTTAATAGCTTAGGAAGCTGGGGTCCAGGGAAAGGAAGAGACTTGTCCAAGGACATATTGAGAGTTAAGGGGCAGAGGCTGGACTCCTGAGTACAGTGCCCAGGATTTCTGTTCCTCTACTTTAACCTAACCTCAGTCCTCTTTGCCCAATGATCAAGTCTATGATGGGGGCAGAGGAAGGAGGTCTTTGGGGTTGGGATAATGCCAAAACTTGCCATTGTGGATAGAGAAAAGGAGATACAGGGACCTGAGAGTAAGCCCCTGCCTGAGGGGTCCAGACCCCCACAGCTCTGGTCCCTCCTTCCCTCCCTCCCCATTCAGGCCCCAGCGTTGGCATCCCTGTTGGTGTATGTGTGGTAACAATATGTCTGTGCCCCTGCTCTCCGACGCCGCGACTGTTTCAGGAGCTGAGCGGGAGACAGCAGCGGTAAGGGAGAAGGCCAGTGGGGCAGGAGCCCCAGCCCTAGCCTCTTGGGAAGCTGAGGATGGGTCCGAGGGGGTGTGGGAAAGGTGGAGGTGGCCTGATGGCAGCTTCCCTAGGGCCAGGAAATAAGGGGATAGATAATAACCTGTTTGCCTGTTGCCTCAGTTTCTGGGGGGTTGGGAGGTCAGACAGGGACTGACTGGAGGAGATATTGTGGAGAGGAATGGGGAGCAGGTGGGAGGCCCCAAGCCTCCTAACCCTGCCCCTGCCTTCTCTTCTTCCTCTAGGTTATTTTTTTACATGGGCTTGGAGACTCAGGGTAAGTAAGGTTCTCTGGGTGAGGGGTAGGTCCTAGCCTGGGGAGCTGGTATCAGGTGACTTCCCCATCGGGTGCCCCTCTCCCCTTGGCCTGTCTGTGCTTTCTTCCCACAGGCACAGCTGGGCTGATGCCCTTTCCTCCATACGCCTTCCCTATGTCAAGTACATCTGTCCCCATGCGTAAGTGCTGCCTTTTGGAGGGTGGGGAGGACTCAGGAGGTTGGGAGCCTGGAGAGTAGGGAAGGGATGAAGACTGGGGGCCTCCCATCATTCTCCTATTCTTCTCCTTGCATCCCTTCCGAGGCCACTGGATCCCAATGCTAGGGGACCCCAAACACACCCTGCCTTGAGGAATCGTCAGAATGAGGGCCTGGCTGATTCCTTTCCTCTCCCCCCACCCAACTCAGCACCTTCTGCATAGGGACCCCTAGCACTTACCAGGCAGACTGGGAGCCCTCTGATGTTGATGTTGAGTTCCTTTTCCCCACTTGGTACAGTGATGCTAGAACCTGAGCAGCCTCTGGCCCCATGTGGCTGGTTGCCTGGCAACTCCCCAAACATTGCTTTGAGCAGAGGGGAGGGCCTTTCTCAGTCCTGATCTGGCCACCCTCCCTGTGGACTGAGGCCCAGGGATAGGAGTGGGGAGTGGTGGGGGCCTGGCACCTCACTGGCCCCTCTTTCCTTTCCCCAGGCCTCGGATCCCGGTCACACTGAACATGAAGATGGTGATGCCTTCCTGGTAAGTGAAGCAGGGTTGGGCTATGCTTGGAGGGTCTCCTGAGAGGCTACATCAGAGACTTGGGATTGGTTCAGGGTGGGTGCTGGCATGGAGCAGAGTCCCCTTGTCTGCCTCCCCTATAGGTTTGACCTGATGGGTCTGAGTCCTGATGCCCCGGAAGACGAAGCTGGAATCAAGAAGGCTGCAGAGAGCAGTAAGTCTTTCTCATCATCCACAACATATGATCCGTTCAGTCATTCAGCACACAGTGAGCATAATGAAGCCCCAACTGTGCATAGGGCACTGGGCAGGGCAGATTGCAAAGAGCTAAGGAAGCACCAGTCACCGTCCTCATGGAGTTTATGGTCTGGGACATGCCCCGTCATACTTTTACCGTGATGCCTTTTGGTGTGTCCGGGAGGGTGGAGTCCGAGTTTAGCTGGCTGCCCTCATGGAGCAGACACACCTTTGCCCCCCATTTCTGGAAGGCTTGGGTTGGGGCCCTCCAGGTATGCTTTCTTCATTCAGCTCCCGCTTCTCACTCCTTTTCCCCTCAAGTCAAGGCCCTGATTGAGCACGAGGTGAAGAATGGAATTCCAGCTAATCGAATCATCTTGGGGGGCTTCTCCCAGGTGAGGCAGGAGTGTTGGGGCCTAGCTCTAAAGGTGGGGAGGGTAAGAGGCAGCAGGATATGGGAAGGGCGGAATTCAGCTGGGGCTTGGGTGGATGGGAGGCAGTGAAAGGCAGTGTCTGGCCATGGACTGATCCACACCTCGCTGGGCCTGTCCCAGGGTGGAGCCCTATCCCTCTACACAGCTCTTACCTGCCCGCACCCCCTGGCTGGCATCGTGGCACTCAGCTGCTGGCTGCCTCTGCATCGGGCCTTCCCTCAGGTGAGTGACTGTCTCTGGCTATCTCAGCCTGTCCTCTCACAGTATTCTTTGCACTTGAAGGCTTTCCTCCACACAGTGCTTGGTGCAAAGGTAGAGTCAGAGGGACTTCACAGGCTTCCAGGCCTGGTCTCTCATTTTACACAGGAGGAAGCCTAGAACTGACATGGGCAGGCACTTGCCCAAAGTCCATAGGTAGGAAGTAGCAGAGCCGAGCCAGAATCTGCTACTGCTCCCCCTCCAACCATCCTGCCTCTCTGTGATCATGACTTTGACACACCAGGAAAGATCAGAGGAGTCAGAAGAACCTGAGCTCATTTAGTGCAGAGATTCTCCACCTCATTTGTATCATGGACCCCTTGGGCAGCCCGGGGCAGCCATGGACTCTCTCACATTGTTTGCAGACTACATTCTTAACTGGAAGAATTGCTAAATTTGAATGTGAAACTAAAAATGTACCTTTCCCCCCCCATCCGAGTTCCTAGACTGCCTTGAGATCTATTGAGGGTTAAGGCTTCTGGTTAAGACGACCCCCCCCCCCCCCCATCTGATCCACCGTTCTCATTTTCCAGTTAAGGGGGGAGATTGGGTAAATATTGTTTTAGCACATTATACAAACTAACAAAATCAGGCAGCAAACGTTGTGTGGTGACAATGTGTCAGGCTATATGATAGGCTGTGCTGTAGGCACTGGGAGATAGAGGCCTTGCCTCCACAACCAGCTTGTTTTATTCTGCTGGGTCAGGAGAATGAGCCCTGTTCAAAATGAATGCAAAGTGACTTATAGGCTGGAGGGGGCCCTCTGGGTGGGTGGCACTTGATCCCAGCTAAATGCCAGCTCCCCCCTGCTTCAGATACCACAGATACCATCGCCCCAAACAGTGAGATGACTGACTGACAGTCCAGGCTGCTTCCCTCCTGGTGTTCCCGGCTCCTTTTCTGTTTAATTTGTCTCCATTTAACTTTCCTAAGTTGGGCTGAGTTTTGTGGCTTCAAGCTGTCCTCGTTTCGTCACTGAATGTGGTTCTCTTAGCATCGGAGGGGGGTGGGGGTGGGGGCAGCTCATGGGATTCTTTGCTCCTTTGAGTCACTCCCCCCATGTTTCTCTGAATTCCTCCTATTTGTGCTTTCCTTGGATGTCTCACCATTTCCTATGCCAGTTGGTCCAATTCCTCCCTAGTCAATTGGGTACAACAGTAGCTTCTAGCTGTTGCAGAGGGCCTAGGAATTTTCTGGTGCAAGGAGGGATCTTTTCTTATTGAGAGCAACCTCCTTAGGAGGAAGTTTAGATCTGCTAGCGGGAATGCTGGGTCACAGGCCCTACACATTTGGCTTTTCTAACTTTCCTTGAAATATTCCAAATTGTTTTATCAAATCACTCAGGTCTTTGTGGGATTAGAATGTACTGGGATGCCAGCTGAAAGTGGCCATAGGTCCCCTTAGTATGCCCAAAGGCCAGAGGGCCATGACTTGTCTAGCCTGGAACCCAGGCTCTCGAGCTCTCAACCAGGGACCCTTTCTCCCACCCCTACGTGTGGAGCAGGCGGCCAACGGCATGGCCCGGGACATGGCCATCCTGCAGTGCCACGGGGAGCTGGACCCCATGGTGCCCGTGCGCTTCGGAGCCCTCACCTCAGAGAAACTCAAGTCCGTTGTCCCTCCAGCCAAGGTCCAGTTCAAGACTTACCCTGGTGTCATGCACAGCTCCTGTCCCCAGGTCAGTGCAGAGGAAGCCTCCGCCTCCCCCCTCCCCCTTCTCCCTCCCCTCTCCCCTCCCTTACAGACTCTCCCCCTACAGGAGATGGCAGCTGTGAAGGAGTTCATTGAGAAGCTGCTGCCCCCCATCTAAGGGGATCCCTCTCTCCCCACAGCTCCCCGAGGCGGGGCCGAGGGGCCACCAGTGTTTGATCTCTGACCGTGAAATGGAAGCCATGGCAGCCCCTCCCCGACCCCTGGGTCCTACCCCTTGGAGATCATTTCTTTCCAAACTCTTGTCCCCATCCCTGTCACTTTTCCTGCCCCCTCTCTCCTGGGAGGTTGGGGGTTTGGCGGGAGCAGCCTCCTTTCTCCTGGGAGGCCTGAGACCTCCGCTGCCAGTCTGTCCTCCGGGAGCTTCAGGGGTGAAGGTCCCCTTTCCCTTACCCCAGGGCCACAGTATTGCAAGGGGTGCATGGGGGCCCAGCTGCTGACCCACTCAGGACCTGAATGTACCTCACGGGTCCAGCGTCTGGGTGTACCTTATCTGCCCCCCCAGGTGACCTCAGTGTTTGGGGAGGGGGTGGCTGCCAGCTCCCTCCACCCATGCACCTACTCCCCCCCTCCTCCTGTTGCAAGGAGAGCTGGGGTCCTCTCTTCCTTATTCAGATAATCACGTCTTCTGTCGCTTTTCTGCCCCCTGACCCTCATCATGAATGTCTGCTGACAATGCGCCTACCCTGGGCCCAAGGCCCCTCTTGCTGCTGTGCCCCTTCCTGCAAGGGAGGGGCTTGGGCCCAGGCCTTGGGGGTGGGGGTAGGGATTGGGCAGGTGCTCCGAGGCTGGAGCTCCTCGGTCCTTAACCCCACTCTCCCAAGAAGGACCCTGGTGGGATCTCCTTCCCAGCCTGTGGGGCTGTGGTTTGGATTAATCTCTGCTCAGACAACCTTCCTCCCTCCAGATGTTTCTGGGCCAGGGGAGCTGGGTCCTGTGCGCTGGGGGAAAGGAGGGAGGTCCTATTCCCTTGCCTCAGTTGGATGGTGCCCAGATGTTCTTGGCCTGCTCTCCTCATCCTCTTCCCCCTAGGGAGGGGGCTGAGGCTCAGGTTCTGAGCCTCAAAGGGCTCATCTTCCTCCTCCTCCATGTGGTTTTGGGTGTTTTTGTTTCTTGTTTTGTGTCTCCAAGTCAAATCAGAATAAAGAAAAATAAACCTTCCACCTTGGTCCTTGCTCTGGATTGGGGGGGGGGGGGGGAAGTGGAGAAGATGCAAGGAAGGTCAGGACCAGAATGGCAGGGCTCAGGGCGGTCGTGGCCTTCAGCTCCCATCCCTCTGTGTATCTCCAAAGCCCCAAACAAAGGACAAGAAACGTTTATTTGTCACCTGGAAAAGCTCCTGATTTCGAGACAAGGTTTTGGGAGGAGAGGGGCTGGGCCTGGCCTGAGGTCCCCTATGCAGCCCCCAAGATGTCGTGGCCCCTGGGCTTTGGAGACACAGTTGTCTTCTACAGACGTAAGACGTCTGTCCCTCCGCCACTGCAGTCTCTGAGTTGGGTCTTGATGCGGGAAGGGGGGGGGGGGGGCTGGAGTTTTCAGCTCCTTGGTGGAAGGAGGTCCCCTGGATGGGGAGGACAGCGAGGAGGAGATGAGGTAGGTAGGTAAGGCCTTGCCCTCTCTCCTGTGCCCTCCTGAGTAAGCAGGGGTCAAGCTTGGTCAGCTGAGCCCCCAGGGGGAAGTTAGGTGGGAGTCTTCATCCTAGGGAGGCCAGGAGTGAGGTAAGGCCCAAGTAAGGCTCTGGCGGGGAGGTCCATCATTTCCAGTATTCCTTAGTAGTTGATCAGGCTTGGCTGCTAAATCCAGTCGGATTCTGTTCTTGCCACCGCCAGAGATCCTCACCTGAAACAGGCAGGGAGAAGGTGACTCAGTCATGGGTGTGAGTAGGGGGCAGAGGACCAACCCTCTCCTGTGCCCCATCCCCTTGACCAGATCCCTCACCAGACACTTACACATCTTGTCTAGGCCAAAATCTGCTTTCCAGCCCAGCTCCTCCTGTGCCAGTGTGGGGTTGGCATAACAGGTGGCTACATCCCCGTCCCGGCGGGCCACAATCTTATATGGGATCTACAACCAAATGATAATGAGGGGGCTGCTGGGGAAGGGGCTGGGCAGGGGTGGCAGTGATGCCCTGAGTGAGAGCAGGTCCTACTGCTCCAGAACTCCCTCTTCCCCCCCACCAGGAGGAGGATGGTGCACCAGCAAGTCCCACTTGGGGACTTCTGGTTAGAGCTTAGGAGCTAGAAAGGACTCTAGAAACTGGCTTGTCTCAGATCTAGAGCTGGGAAGAGGCAGAGCCAGGATTCAGTGCTCTTTACTTTTCACCCTTGACCCCTAAGGAATCCCAGATGGCACTGTCTGATGGAGGAAGGGCTTGGGGGCATGCGGTCTGGGCATCAGTCCTACCTTCTTTCCAGAGGCTTTCTCCATGGCTGTCACCATCTGTAGCACAGAATAGCCAGTGCCTGTCCCCAGGTTATAGATCTGTGGGGACAAAGCACCCTGTGAGAAGGGGTGCCTAGCACTGTTTGGAGCTCCTTATTTCGGCTGGTTACCAGCTTCCTCCCACTTTCTCCTTCACACACATTCCCCCATGGACCTGCTGCCTACCCGACAGCCACACTGTTCCTTGAGTTTCTTCAGGGCTGTGATGTGGCCCTTTGCCAAGTCCACAACGTGGATGTAATCTCGGACACCTGCATGGAGGAGGATCTCATCAGTCTCCCAACTACTGACAACTTCCTTAACCATGTCAACAGCTCCCACCTCTTCCCTGCCATTTCAGCGGATGCGTTGAAGCAATACAACCTTTATTAAATGCCTCCAGCATCCTAGGGGATAGGGGAAGTCCTTGCCCTTGGAGATCCCAGTCTAAATGTGTCAGGATCCCTCCTCACCTGTCCCATCCACTGTGTTGTAGTCGTTGCCATAGACACTGAGGACTTCCCGACGACCTACTGCCACCTGGGGGATGGGGATGGAGGGTTGGGGTTAGTTCTGGTCCCTAAGTCGCTCCCCTCCCCCCTGGTCTCCCCATCTCTGACCCAGGGGTACCTGAGAGACGTAGGGCATCAGATTGTTGGGGATGCCCTGTGGGTCTTCGCCGATGCGGCCTGAGGCATGGGCCCCGATGGGGTTGAAGTATCTCAGCAGGACAGCATTCCAAGCCTGTGGATCCCTGGCCTGTCAGCTGGGGGGATGGGGCTGGGGAGCTTTCAGGTATACCCCCAAGATCCTGACCTCCCCATGCACAGAGGGGTCCCAGGAAGAGGTGTACCAAGGACCCAGACTTAAACCATAGCTCTGCCACTTCCAGGGTGAGCCTCAGGGAGTCCCTTCTCCCTCTCCGTAAGACCCGGGGAGGACACGGGTAGGAGGTGTTTACCTTCTCTGCCTGGCACAAGTCTTGGATCATCTCCTCGATGAAGAACTTGGATTTGCCATATGGGTTGGTACAGCCCCCAGTGGGGTGCTTCTCATCCAGGGGCAGGTAGTGGGGGTTCCCATACACAGTAGCCGAGCTGCTGAACACCAGGTTCTTCACCCCGTGGGCATTCATGGCCTGAGCCATCAGAAGGGAAGGGAATGGAGATGGGGCCTGAGAGCTCGCTTTGGAAGGTCACCAGGTACCCCCTCCCCCCAGCCCATTCACAATCCTCAGGGCTGGAAGGCCTGGGCCTCAGTTGCCTCTTGCCACCCCTGTTTGCGTGCTCAGAAGCCTTTCTATCCCTCTCCCTTTGACAGCCTGGTTAGACAAAGGCCCTGCTGCCCCTAAGTCCGCCCTGGCACCCTCGGTGGGGCAGCGGGCAGCGGGCCTGGGAAGCGGCTAGAGGTGCGTATGGACTGTCTGGCCCGAGCCTCTTACCTCCAGCAGCTGGATGGTCCCTGTAAGGTTGACCTTGTAATAGTCCAGGGGCTTCTGCACCGATTCCCCGACTGCTTTGAGTCCCGCGAAGTGGATCACAGCCATGAAGCTGTGCTACAGGAAGATGGAGGGCATGGAGGCAGGTTGGGCTTGGGGCATCCTCTTACCTCTCCCAGGCAGCCTGGGGAATTCTTTGGATTCTTGCCCAGCTTCCTCCTCACCTTCTTAAAGAGTCCTTGAAGGGCTGCCTTGTCCAAGATATCCATCTCCTCAAACTCCACCTTCCTGCCTGTGAGTTCTTCCACTCGCTTTAGGCTCTCGGGCATGGCCCCCTCTCCTGGACAGGAGAGAAGAGGGGCTCTGAGGGTGGGGAGAGAAGGCCGGCCCTCTCAGAGCCAGAGCCTGGGTGCTCTCCCTTGATCCTCCCCAGTACTCGGGCTCCAGGGCTGCTCCATGGGAGACCGCGTGGGCAGCTCACCTCGGATGGTGTTGTGGAAGTTGTCGATCACCACCGGTTGGTAGCCAGCTTCCAGCAGCTCCAGAACGGTGTGGCTGCCAATGTAGCCAGCTCCTCCGGTCACCAACACCTTCTCCGACATCCTTCACGCCTAGTGTAGACAGAGGAGCCTCAGAAGGGCAGGAACTCTGGAGCGAGGCTCCAGCCCCCTGTCCCTGCTGGCAGCTTTATCACCCTTTTCTCCCAAGTACCAGACTCACCAGGGAGAGGAATGGAGGCAGGGATGTGCCAACTAAGCTGGGCCAGGCAGCCTTCCTGTAGAGCCTCCTGGAGGGTCTGGTCTGTGGACGTGGCTCAGCCCCTGCCAAGCTGCCAGGTAGTGAGTTTCCTCCCAGGGCCTAGGGAAGAGGGAGGAGTTCATTCAGGTTTTCCAAGAGCCACAGCCTCCCTCCCTTCCCCCAACTTCCCAGAGGGCAGCCAGCCGGTGGGCCCTCCTGGCTCCCATTCCTGCCCCTCCCTTCCTCCCTAGCCCAGCCCGGGAGCTGCAGTCCATAAGAGTCCCTCCCTCCGGGCCAGGCCGCCCATCCGTAGAGGGTCCCGTCTGAAAACAGCCTGGAGCTGGGACGGGATGGAAGGGGAAGGAGAAGAACCAGTACGGAGGCTTCCCCCGGCTCCACGCCCTGAAGAAGGGTAAAGGCTCTATTGGGAACTGGGCTAGGGGCTGCCCTGGGTTCACCCAGACCCGGGAGGAGCTGGACTCTCATGGAGCGACCCCCAAGGCCAGGGGATCCGTCCCCGGCCAACTCTCCAATGAGATGGGGAGGCCAGGCAGAAGGAAGAGGAGGAGTCTGAATAGGGCTCAAGCTAACTTCGGGTCCATCTCTTCTCCCACACGGCCCTGCCCCCATTTCCCCTTCTCTTCCCCTTCACAAGTATGGCCTCAACTCTCTGGGACTTTGGCCCGAAGAAAGTGGGCCCCGCCATGTACAAACACCCATCAATACACGTGGCTCGACCCCTCCCCCTAACCTGCGGCTTCTGGCTTGGCTAGGTCCTGGGATTGCCTGGGTGGGGTGGGGAGGTAGTGGACAGCTCCCAGGGAGGGGAGAGTTCATTTGTCCCAACGTGGGTCCCAGTGGGCTGCCTTCTACTCCCACCCCCTCACACCACTCCAGATGGTTTTGTCCGTCCACGCCCACCCCTGGACTCAAGTCCCGCTCAGCTGCCCCCCTAGGATATCACCTTTGGGCCCCTCCCCCACGCAGTGGTTGGAGCCATTTCCCTTCTTCCCCCGCACTCTAGCCAGACGGCGTGGGACCTCCTAATCCACCTCACGCCCAAACCTCTCACCTCCCTAGGGGGCTCGGCCCATCATCCCCTATCACTTGGCACCCTCCCACCTCCCAATACCGCAGGCCTCCAAGATGGTTCAACCCACTCTCATTACCTAGAAGCAGTTGGCGGTGCAGTGGATTAGGGGCTGGTTATGGAGTCGGGAAATCATGAGTTCAAATATGACCAAGGACACTAGCTGGGGGACTTTGGGCAAGTTATTTGACTAGTTTGCCTCAGCTTCTTCAGTTGTGACTGGCGTGTATGAGTGTTGTGATGATAAAGGGAGGCTAACATTTGTAAAGCGCCTAGTTATGAAGACTATCGATACCAGCTGAGAGATGGTTAGTATCGCTCACCTCCTAGACCTGTGGCCCTTTAGGCAGCTCTTCCCATCTACCAATCGCGCACCTCCTAGGTTGGGCTGCTCCGTCCTCCCTTCCGTCCCTCTCCCCAGGCCCCGGGCCCCCTCCCCGAGGCTCCCGTACCTGGTCTGCAGCCAATGTCCCTTCTAATTGAAGGTTCACAGTAGCGGGTCTAGAGCCAGGTCGGCTAGGGTCCAGGTCCACGTTCCCTACGGTCCCTTTAAAGAACATAGCCACGCCCCTTTCCACGCCCCCTCCAGGACAAGCTACCTAAGGCCCCATGGAAACGTGTCACCGAGATTCTAGATACGGAGGCCGGAGGAGTCAAAAAAGGAGCCAAACGGCTCTAATGCGCCTGCGTCATAGGCTTCCCCAACAGGAGGTGGAGGGGAGTGGGCAGACTGTACCATAGCATCGAAACCTACGGTGGGGAGAAATCGCGCCCTATCCGGGGTGGGGCTAGCGGAGGAAATGAATGGACCAGGACGTACCACTGCGCTTCTAAGTGGAGGGAGAGGATGAGAGGAGAGTTCAGAGATGTGAGGCTGTACAGGTAGCCTCGGCCCTGAGTCGGGCCGGGTGGGAAGGATGTAGAAGATGACTGAATACTCCTAAGCCTAGACTGACTCTAGAGCTCGTTTCCTGCAGGAGCCTGGGAGTGGAGGGAAGGGTCCTTTAAGGAGCGAAGCCTAGTCCATCTAGAGCGGATACTAGGAGCAGCCCACGCCATTCACAACCCCCCGGTTCAGTGTTAGTCCCCGTCACCCCAAGGAGCAGCTGAGGTCCTAGGCCAGCAGCTCTGGGTGAGGTCACTGATCCCTGCCACTCTTTAGGAACGGGAGGAGAATACCTGGAGGTGGGTGGCTACCGACCCTAGGGAAGGGCCTGGGGCAAATTCCACTGGCGCGAGTCCTGGCGCCCGCCGCCTGGGTCCTCCATTTGGCCCCTGGCTCTCAGCGCCCCGTACCTGGCACACAGGAGGCGCCTAATAAATGTGCACCAACTGGCTGACCGATATAAGTCCCATGAGGGACCGATCCTAGGTGACCTGGGTCGAGTCCCAAGTGTCAGTTTGGGTTGGGAGTCAATAAAACGTGGGGGCGGGGCTAGGAGACATTCGGGACCCTGGCCAGCTGGACGCCAGACCCGAGGGGAGAAGTCTCTAAAAGTGCCGATTTAGTCTGTAATTTGGAAAGGGGAGCCTCGGGGTGGGGTGGGGGGAAGAAGCAGAAACTCCTTGACCTGGCTGCTTTAGGAACTAGGAGATAATAAACTTTCAATTAACCAAAAAAAATCTTATTTTCCCTCCTTTTCATCTCTTTGACTTCCCCTCCGCGCCCCCAAAAGTCTTGCAACTAATTTACAGAACCAAAACCAAATAAAGCTTTCTCCAACTGGCCATGTACCCCCCAAAGAGGTCTCCCTTTCCCACTAGCCTTGTCCACTGAGAGGTGCCTCTCTATGCCTTGGGTCCCAAATCTTTATCAGTCCTCTGGGATTGGACAGTATGGCTTCAGGAAGAGATTCACTCTTTGGGTAAGCTATATCAGGAATTTCTAGCTAGGAAGAGTTAGACCAGAAAGCCTCGGGTACATCCCAACCCTGAGATTCTGTACGTTGGGGCTTTGGGCTTCACTTTCTCCATAGGTCATATGAAAGGGTAGCTTATCTGGCTCCTGGAGTATATAGGGGCTTGGCCAGCTCAAGACTCAACCCTTCCCCCGGTAGGATTAAAATGATCTCAACGTTTATTGATTAAGCCAGCATCATATTAATAAAGTGATATAGGTCTTCATATCTCTCCTCCCTCCCCTCCCCTCTCCTCTTCTCTGTCTTTGTCAGGCAGCTTAATAAATAGCTTTTTAGGATCTCCTTTTCAGCCCCTTGCAGGAAAAAAACCCCAAAAAACAAAATCCTTCGTTTTCATTTATTGACCAAGTTCTTTAAAAAGGAAGAAATTCCTTGGGATTCTCAAGGACAAAGAAATTGCAAAAAGTAGCAGACTAGGTGGTATCTCTGACCCAGATCCCAGACACAGGAAAACACAATTATTTCCCTAAATATATAGGGATGAATCAAGTATATGAAAAATAAATTCTAACATACCAAAGTGAGGAGCTGCAAGAAGAGGAGGAAAAAGGAGAAATCAATTCATTAAACATTCCTAAAGCACCTACTATGTGTCAAGTGTCAAGTGTTGGGGATATAAATAAGAAAAAGACTATCCCTGCCCTCAAGGAACTCACAGTCTAATGCCCAGAAAGAAATGCCCAACTGGCTCTCTATAGCTCCACCCAGGAGCTAGTGAAGCCTATGGATGTGGCTGTGGACCCAGGAGGAGTGAGGATGGTTGGATTAGCTCAGAGGGCGCTATAAAGGGGAGGAAAGAAAAGGGATTAAACATATATTATATATAAACAATTATTATTATGCTTCTGTAAGAAAGAATAAAAGGAACCTGGGCCAAAACCTGAGCTGGAACTTTTTGTGGGTAAATACAGTCAATGATTTCATCACCCACAGTTTGTGATGAAAAGATCTTTTGGATAAATATAGGATTTTGACAATACAGATTGTTTAATCTACAAAACCAGATGTTGCAAGCAGATCAGCTAATAGTTGCTGGATTCTAGTACAAAGTTCATGCATTTTATTAATCCTGTATCTATGACTCTCGGGCAAAGACTAGGAAGAGATTTTTGGGGCTTATTATCAATGACTCTGAAAACCGATTTAAAGACAAAATCTGCGCATCCTGTTATTAACCCTAAAGCAACTATTGACTCTTTACTGAGGATTCAGTGAAGCTGTGCATTCTAGATAGCAGGAACTTTATGCAAACTTCCTCCTCATTATGCTTGCTTAATTAACTGGGAATAGCATCCTAGTTATAGACACTACCTAAAACCTTATATGAGATGACTTGAGTTTTCCATAAATGATATAAAGAAGAAATAAAGCAAAATAAATGCAAGTTCTTCACTTTTCCACATATTTGATCCTTACAACACTGGGAGGTAGGTGCTATTATGATTCCTATTTTACAGTTGAAGAATCTGAGGCAGATGGAAGTGAAGTGATTCACCAACACTGAATTTGAACTCAAGTCTTCTTGACTCCAGGCCCAGTGCTCTATCCACTGGGCCACCTCATAGTCTTAGGGAAGTAATGCTGGGAAACTACTAGAACCTGGTCAACCTGGAGTGTCCAGTTTCTAAACCAGAAGTGATCTAGGTGGAGTGTGAGGCAGGGAAAGCCCTGGAAGCATCATGCCAAGCCAAAGGACTCTGGGTCAGCACTACTTAACTTCCCAGCATCCAAGGAGACTTACCAAGACATCCACATACAGAAAAAGAGAATTTTACATGAAATTGTAAGTCACTCTTTCCAGCTTTTTTTTTTTTTTAGGTCTTGTTTAAACTGGAAAAAATACAGAACTACTAAATAGTCAGAAAAACCACATCTTTAGTCAGGAGAGGAATAAATGGTCCAATCCTCTGGCCTCCACAGAGCCCGAGGCCCTGGCAAACTGGATATCCCACCCGTGGGAGTGCCACCACACTAGATGACCACTCCAAAGCACCACACAACTTATACACCTTTTGGGGATCTGAGGGATGGGGAAATCTGACTGACTGACTTGGGAGTGTCCAAACTACAGGGACAGCTTGGGAAGGAACCAAAGCCAGAGTCTGGGGCCTCAGAGACTGGGCTACTTACAATGGACACCAAAAGGGTGGTCCCTGCCCAAGGGCTGGTCTTCTTGGGAAGGATCTCGGACACAGTGGGGGAAACTTCCAAGACAAAGAAGGTACAAAGCATTTGCTTGTCTCCACCTAACTGGGATTGTCATTTACCTTATTCAGTCTGAAACTGCTAGCCTGGGATTCCCTTCCAGGTGAATTTTCATGGGAACAGGGACAAGCTTGAGGTCTCCAGCTTTCAAGCTGACTAAACTTGGGGTTGCTCAACCCCAAATTGGCACAGAATTTGGGGTCCCCAGGTTTTACATTGATTGTATGTAACATTAATTGCATGTGCCAACACGGAATCTAGAAACGCCAAACTTGTGGCCTAGTGGGATCTGGAAACCCCAGGTTGAAGATTTTAAGACTTTAAGATGTGGCGCAGGAGGTAGCATGTCAGCCTCCCCAGCTGAAGGTCGATCCTCGGAAGGAGGAGGTGATATACTGGGAGAGGCTTCTGGAGACCAGGAGAGTCACTTGACATCTTAAAGTCTGTTGGTAGTGTAAGAGGCAGTGAAGCAGGGCTTTCCTCAGGGAGGAACTCTCCTGTGGCAAGGTCAACCGGATCCCACTAGGCCACAAGTTTGGGGCTTCTAGATTCCATGTTGACACATGGATTCCCAAATTGTCATGCTTGCCTACGGCCCCTTCCAAATGCCCTTTTGTTTTCTTCTATGTATTAAACTTTTTTTTTTATTGGTTCTCTTTTGGGGGCATTGCTATCACTCTTCTGTGCCTCCAAAATTCACGATCCCTGCTTCATCGTAACAAGGGCCAGATCTCAAACTGTGCCATAAAGCAGTGATCAAGAAAACAATCGGGGACTAGCTAAGAAATGGAATGGTGGATCCAGATAAATGACCACAGCAATGAAGCATCTGAAAAACCCAAAGCCTCCAGCTCTTGGAATTTGAACTTATTCCACAAAAATGACTCAGAAAACTGGAAATAAATATGGCAGGAGCTACAGATCAATATCTCACACCTGTGATAGAGGATGGAAGGTTTGCAATTTGCAAAATTGGGCAAAACCTGAAAAGCACAAACCTAGGTATGATTGACAGTGGCATGTGACCAAGGGTCACATGGGAGCTGGAGGGGGAACCTGGGAAGACTCCATCTTGCCCCAATAGACTTTTCTTCTGGTCTCCTGAGGAAGTCAAGAGGAAGGTCTGAAGAGGATTTCCCAGTGTTGAACTGAGGAAGGGCTCCTGTATCGAGCTACAACAACAGATCCTGACTCTAACTGGTTTGGGGCCCCTGCTGCGATATTTGGGCATTTTGTTAAGTTCTTGTAGTTTAGTAACCTAGTTAGCATAGTTAGTTAGTTTTTTAAATAAGAATAAGCATAAGTAAATCCCTCAGCCCTTATTCCTTTCCCTTCCAAAACAATAAAGTAGATTTTTATGTTTTTTCCTCTTGTGTTTTCCTTATCCAAAATCCTATCCTAACACACCCTAAACCAAGATATGATCAGAACGGGCAAAGGATTTAGACTTAAAAGGTAATACCACAAGCAAATCAGGGGAGCACAGAATGGTTTACCTGTCAGATCTACAGAGAAGAGAAGAATTTAAGACCAACCAAGAGATAAAGAGTACTACAAGATGTAAAATGAATAATTTTGACGATATCAAATTTTTAAAGCTTTTGTACATAGCCAGTGTGATCAAGATGAAGGGAAACAACAAACTGGAAAAAAATTTATAGCAAATTTCTCTGATAAAAGGTCTAATTTCTCAAATATATAGAAAATTGAGTTGAATTTATAAGAATACAATTCATTCTTCAATTGACAAATGCACAAAGGACAGGAATAAGCAGTTTTTAGAAGAAGAAATCAAAGAAATCATATGAAAAAATGTTCTAAATCCCTCTTGACCAGAAAATGCAAATTTAAAAAATGCTGAGGTACTACCTCATGCCTGTCAGATTGGCCAAGAAGACAGTAAAGAAAACTGACAAATATTGGAGGGGATGTGGCAAAACTGAGACACATACATTGCTGATAGAATTGTGAACTGATCCAACCGTTCTGCAGGGCAATCTGGAACTATGCCCAAAGAGATCCAGTAATACTATTACTAGGTCTGTATTTGAAAGAAGTTTTTTTTTGTTGTTTTTTAAAGGGGAAAGGGCCTACTTAAAAATATTCATAGCAGCTCTTTTTGGAGTAGCAAAGAATTGGAAATTAAAGGGATGTCCTCCATTGGGGAAAGGCTGAACAAATTGTGTATTGGAAGGTGATGGAATACTAGTGTGCTGTAAGGAGTGAGGAACAGGATGATTTCTATAAGAACTGGAAAGACCTGCATGAACTGATGCAGAGTGAAACAAGCAGAACCAGGAGAGCATCTTACAGAGTAACAGCAGGAGTGTGGAATGATCAGCTCTCGGCCACACAAGGATCTGATCCAGGACAATCGGGAGGGACCTGGGACAAAGAGTGCTATCTGCCTCCAGAGAAAGAGCTGTGGGAGTCAGCTGCAGGTCCAAGCTAGGATTCTGCACCTTGGTTTGAGTTTTTGATTTGGGGCTTTGGCTTTATGAGGATTCTCTTCAGCACAATGACCAGGATGGAATGTTATCTCCCCCATTAGATGCTGAGTTCCCCATTTGTCCTTGGTACCCCCAGGCCCAGAACCTGACACATTTAATATTGATGGACTGACCAGTGCTTCATACAGCGTTTCTACTTGTTTTTTTTTTAATGGTGAGATGGTTTTGGTCCTTTCTCCAGCTCTGATCCTTGCTTGACAAGGTACAGAGGAGGACGTCAAGGTGTAGAGAATTTAAGAATCTGCTCAGGGTTGCGGAACTGTTAAGCAGAAGAGCCCTAACTTGAGTCCCCATCTTTTGACTCCAAATCCAATACCGACTACACCACGAATCAGTGAGATTACCGCTTAACCTGACACAACTCAAAACTCAATGTAAGGGTACCTACTGGTTGGGTGACCCTGGACGAGACACTTAACTCCGACTGCCTAACCCTTACAGCTCTTCTGCCTTGAAACCAATATTCACTATCAATTTTAAGACAAAGTTAGGATTAAAAAAAATATCTCAAAGGAGGGGATAGCTAGGTGGCTCAGTGGATAGCCAGGAATGGAGAGGGGAAGTCTCAAGTTCAAAAGTGACCTCAAACTTCCTGGCTGTGAGACCTTGGATAAGTCACTTAATCCCCATTGCCTCACTCTTACTATTCTGCCTTAGAATGATTCTAAGATAGAAGGTGAGGGTTGGGAAAAAAACCCCAGCAAACTCAGCAGTTAGGAAAACCACAGCTAGCATTTAGATAGTGTTATAAGGTTAGCAAATACTTTTTACACACATTATCTGATTTCAGTCTCATGACAACCCTGTGAGGGAGGCCACCAATGAGGAGGAAATTGAGGCTCTGCTCAGGAAGTATCTGAGCTGGAGTTTGGCCTCAGGCTTCAGGGCAGTCATGCTGCCTCCGTGCCATGCCCAGAAAAGGGTGGATGGGTGCTGGGCTGGGGCAAAGAGGCTGCTTCTGGAGTCAGTCAAGGGTCTCCTCTTTCCTAAGTTTTGCTGGCTTTTGTTTTTTTAAACCCTTACCTTCAGGCTCAGAATACCAAGTCTCGGTCTAAGGCAGAAGAGAGGGAAGGGCTAGGCAGTGGGGATCTGGTGCCTGGCCCAGGGTCACCCAGGGAGGGGGTAATCTGAGGCCACATCTGAACCCAGGACCTCCTCTGGTGCTCTGTGCACTGCACTGCCCTCCTTGGGTCTTTGGGCGCCGTTCTCTTCTCGGCTGGATCTTAATCTAGGCCACGGCCACTCTCTGTAGTTGTCCTCCACAGTCTGTCCCGGCCTTCTTCCCATTTCTCTCTCCGTCCTCACTTGGTGGTTTCGGCAGCTCCCAGGAGGTCTGTGCTCCTCTATCCATCACCCCCAACCCTCTCCTGACCTTCAGTCTTGCATCTCCAGAGATCCTGCAGATCTCTCGACCTCAGTGTGCTGAAAACCCCTCCTTTTCCCTAATGTTCCTCTTAATGTCATGAGCACCCTCGTGCTTCCAGGCACCCAGGCTGACAACCTCGGCGTCCTCCTCGACTCCCAACTCTCATTCACCCCATCTGTCCAAGTAGAAGTCAAATTCTGTCCTTCCTCCTTCCCCATCTCTTGAATATGTCTCCTGCTCTACACTCAGCCAGACAACACCCTGGTGTAGGCTCTTATCACCCATTGGTGGGACTATGGCCAAAGTCTCCCTTTTGGTCTCCCTCTTCTCCATTTCAACCCATTCTCCACACTCACCAAGTGGATTTCCCAAGTAGGACCATGTTACCTACTTCTTCCCTCAATAAACTCCTTTGGCTCCCTATTACCTCCAGGATCTATCATAAAACTCTTTCCCATGTGGCCCCTTCCAACTTTTCTTTCTTCTTCCACAGTGGCCTCATCTTTGCCCTAGCTGTCCCCCAGGGCTACAGTGCCTGATTCACTCCCTTTACTTCAGAATCTCTAGTTTCCTTCAGGCCTCAGGTCAAGGGTTACCACTTTTGCTTCTGTGTCCCTAGTGCTTAGCACCACAAAGGAGGACTGGACTTGAAGTCAGGAGAACCTAGGATCAATCCTTCCTCCTAACTGTGTGACGCAGGACAATTCACTTAACCTTTTGTCTCAACTTCCTTTTATCTGTAAAATGAAGGGATTGGATTTAATGGCTTCTAAGGTTTCTTCTAGCCCTAAATTTATGATTGGTTAAACTATTAATCTACTGTCAAATCACCTCCCTGGGCCTCAGTTTTGCCATCTGTAGAAATTGTTTTAGGGCCACTTTCTAAAACACCTCTGGTCTGAAAGGCTGAGTCCATTTCGTGGGCTGGCAGTGGGAAGGTCAGCTTCTAGCTCTGACAGACCTTAGCTCAGGCTCTCTTCAGACTGTGGTCCCCACTTTCAAGACCTCAAATTCCTCCCATCTTGTAAATCTTATATCTAAGTTGAGAGCCAAAGCAGTTTGTAACCCCCTCAGCTCCCATGGCGCCAATGTGGAGTTCTGGAGACCAATGATTATTCCATCTTTTAATTACATTGGTTTTAGATACACATTTAAAAATAATTTCTAGGGTGGAGACTGGCATCAGAGGATTTCTAGTGCCACAGTCCTACAGTTGACAGAATGGCACCAGGCAGCAGCCCTTTAGGAAATCCTAAGAAGGATTTAATATTCAGCACAGCCAAATCCCTTTCCATCCCTAGCTGAGGCAGGGATTGGGGGCATCAAGTGATCAAAGATATGGATGGAGAGGCTGAATTCTTAAGGGGGGGGTGGCAAGAAGAAATCCATAAAAGTAGGTTATAATGAAGAAGGGGCTTCAAGGCCTTCTCCGGGCACCCTCCAGGATGCCCTTCTTAAGGTAAAAAATGATTGAAAATGCATGAGAAAAATCTTCCAGACGCAAAGGTCTCTTCATGGGGAGGAGCTGGGGCTTCTTCCTCTGACCCAATTCACCCAGCTTACTTAAGGAAAGCTTTTCCAGCCATGCATCCCAAGTTGAAGTTGATTTCCTCAGGCAGTCAGTTCCCGATTCCCTTTCTTTGGCACTCCTCGGCCCTGGCACTATAATTTCTGGGCTATTGTTAGTGTGTCCCCTAATGTGGGAAAGGGACAGCACCATTTGTTCTGCAGGTCCTTGGCTGCTGCTGGGGTCTGGCAAGCCCAGCCTGTTGCAAAGATAGGGTGGAAGGGAGGAAGTCACAGTTTATGAGAGATGGCTGTGGCCACTTTGGAACTGTTTTTTCTATTCAATGCCTTGCAGATAAACTTTCCAGCATCTGTCAACTTCTGAAGGTTCACACCCTTGAAGAAATAAGTCATAGAATGGAGGGTCAGTTGATCAGTTACCACTAGCCTGGGGTGGAGGAAGAGGGAGCATGACAGTACAAATATAGGGAAGATGGTCTATTTTTAGGTGGGAAAATATGGCCTTACAAGAATTATCTGGCTGTGAGACCTCATGGGAGCAGAGAAAAGAAGAAAGAAAAAAATTAACCACCTTTGAAGCCTTTTAGTCCTCTCCTATTATCCTGTGAGATTGAAAAGGTTCTCAGACTGAGCTCAGATGGAAATGCATTATGGGATTAAGCCAGTGTAATGGAGACCTATCAGCCTAGGACAGTGATGGTGAACCTTTTAGGGTCCCTGTGCTGTGCCCTGCTCTGTCCCCCAGCCTGGGGGCTGGGAAGGTGGGGCAAGGCTGGGGGTAGGAGGCTCAGAGATCAGCACCTCTACTCTGTGTTTGGGAGTGGGGCCAGCTCCCAGTCAGCCTACAGCCAGGGGACCTGCCCCAGCATTAAGTCTTGCCTGCCTATTGGGCTGTGACCCAGTGGGGGTGGGGGAGCCAGAGGGAGTACAGTTAGTCTTTGGGGGAGCACGGTCACCCCCAGACTGGTGGCTGTCAGGGAAGGAAGAAAGTATAGATCTCTTGGGGTGGGGTAGCCCCAGTGTTGGTAGAGGAGATTCCCTCCCTAGTTCCAGATGGGGGCAGGAAAAAGGGAGGGGCGTGACCTAAGTGCTCTGCTTAGGGGAGGGAGTAAGTGCAGAGGCAGGGAGCGGGTGATGGGGGGAGGGGAGCAACTCTGCAGGGAGCAGCCCAGTGCCCACAGAGGTCTCTGTGTGTTGTCTTTGGCCAATCATGGGCCTAGGAAGAAGTCAGGAAGCTTGGTTTCTAATTGTCAGCAGCTGCTTTGCTGTTGCTGAGTTAGTGATCTTTAGCAAATCCAGGGCCTCAATTTTCCCTTCTGTAGAGTGGGTAAGTTATACTAGGTATTTCTGAGGTCCCTCTCAGTTCTGACATTGCATTCCAAGGCCCTGGCATTCTGTGTTCTAAGGGCCTTCCCAGGTGTGATATTCTGTGTTCTGAGGCTTTTCCCAGCTCTGACATCCTGGAGCCCTATGATCCCTCCCAGCTCTGGCATTTTATGTTTTGGGGTCCCTCCCTATTTTCCAAGTATTTGAAGGGAAATCATAAGAGAAAAGGATTAGTCTTATTTTATTTGGCCCAAATGGAAAGAAAATGTGAGGAAACTGTAAGGCCAATTTTCACTCAATGAGTGTGAAAAAACCATGGACATAAGCTGTCTTATCAAAAGAATCTGGTCCTGGCTGAAAAATAGGGAAGTTGATCAGTAGGATAGATTAGGGATACAAAAAACAGACATGAACGAGCACAGAAACTTGGTATTTGATAAACCCAAAGATCTAAGCTTTTAGGGCAAGAATTACTCCCTGACAAAAATTGCTGGGAAATGAGTCTGAAAGAAACTAGGCCCAGAACAACATCTCACACAGAATACCAAAATGGATACATGATTTAGATATAAAAGGCGATACTATAAGCAAATTAGGGGAGCTTGGAAAAAATGACACATCAGATTATGGATAAGAGAAGAATGCCTGACCAAACAAGAGACAGAGAGGATAATAGGAGGTAAAATGGATAATTTTGCTTATGTGAAATTAAAAAGGTTTTGCACAAACAAAACCGATGTAGCCAAAATTAGAAGAAGCAAACTGGGGGGGAAATTTTTTTTTACAGCACATCTCTCTGACAAATGTCTCATTTTTCTAACACATACAGAACTGAGCCAAAATGATAAAAATAAAAATCCCTAATTGATAAATTGTCAAAGGATATGCAAAGGCAGTTTTTAGAAGAAATCAAAGCTATTGATCAAATAAAAAATGCTCCATATCTCTATAACTATAGAAATGCAAATTAAAACAATACAGAGGCATCATTTCACACCTATGAGATTGGCTAAAATGAGAGAAAAGGGAAGGGATACATGCTGGAGAGGGTATGGAAAGAGGTACAGTAATGCATGGTTGGTGGAGTTAGGAACTGCTTCAACCACTTAGGACACATATTTGGAACTATGTCCCAAAGTCTCTACAACTGTGCATATCTTTTGACTTGGTAATACCAGTACTTGGTCTATACTCCAAGGAGATAAGGGCCCTCTCAGAAGGAAAAGGAAAAGGACATGTATGTACAAATATTTACAATCAGTTCTTTTTGTGGTAGCAAAAACTGGAAACTGAAGGAATGTCCATCAGTGGGAGACTGGGTGAACAAGTCTGGCTTCAGGAATGCAATAGAATACTACTACTGTGCTCTAGGAAGAGATGAAAGGGACGGTTTTAGAAAAAGCTGGGAAAACTTGTAGGAACTGATGGAAAGGGAAGTGAGCAGAATCAAAGCATTAACAGTAATTTTTACAGGAATAGCAATACTGTAATGATACCACAACTGGGAAAGACTTAGCTACTTTGTTCAATACAATTGTATACTACAGTTCCAAAGGACTCATTAAAAAATGCTCTCCACCACCAGTGAGAGAACTGATAGACTCAGGAGTTCTGAGTGAAGTGTATTTTTTTCTTAATTTATCTTGCCGCCCCCCATCCTCTTGCCATGGCTAATGTGGAATAAAAGAGTGTCTTCACGTGTATAATATTTCTTGCCTTCTCAGTGTGTGTGGGAGGGGTGAGAGGGAGGGAGAGATTTCAGAACAGAAAATAAAAATGAAACAAAACAACAAGAGCAACAAAACCGAGCAATGAAAACTGTTGCCAAGTGGATTGGGGTCCCTTAGGGAGTAGTGGGCTCTCATCACTAGGTCTTCAAGCAGAGACTCGATGGCCTCTTATTAACCACAAAAGAAAGTCATTTCCTCGTCAGTAGATTAAGACTCTTCACCTCTGACATTCTCAGTTCTACTCTGGCTTTCTCTTATATTCCTAATATTTTATGGTTTTTGACTGTCTCTCACATCAGTAGTCTACAGTCTTCAAAGCAGCCATATAATCATGAGATCTATGCTTTTTAAATTTCTTTTCCCATCCTGGGTTTAAATCTGGCCTCAGATACTTCCTAGCTGGGTGACCCTGGGCAAGTCACTTACCCCCCATTGCCTAGCCCTTTCCACTCTTCTACCTTAGAACCAATACACAGTATTGATTATAAGATGGAAGGTGAGGGCTCAAAACAAATAAATAAACACTTTTTCCCATTTATTTTGTGCAGGAAAGTACTAGGACTCTCCACAGAAACCAAAGCATTGTCTGGTGGCTTTGGCACTGTGACTACTCGAGGGAAAATACTTACTGTGTCAATCCCCAGGCCATTCAGCATGTACAGGAGGTCCTCTGTAGCCACATTTCCTGATGCACCAGGAGAATAGGGGCAGCCCCCAAGACCAGCCACTGATGAATCCACCACAGACACACCCATCTGGAAACATAAGTACAAGGAGAAATGGCTGCCTTGTACAAGGAGGCCACCTTTGCTTTTAGGATTCTAGCACAGAATTCCCTTGACCTCTGCAAATTCTCCCTTGGTTTGATTAGATGCTTGCAATTCCACTATTTGGGAGCCATTTCTTAGACTTAAGGATCTCCTTGTCACCAAGCAAAGACCCATGGGAAAGGTAAACACATGAGGTTGTCCAGATATCTCACTGCGAGGTAGATTAACTAATCTCCTTCTTTCCAGGGAAAGAATATTTTTTTTTTTAAATAGAGGGGAAGAAGAATAAAACTTGAGGGGAAGAGACCTTAGGGGAATGGAGGTAGAAGTCCAGAGTGGGAGAAAATGTTTAAGTGGGATTTACCAGAGCCAAATTGAAGAGTTTCAGAATGTTAGGGCTATATAAAGCATCCTGGAGGCCATCTACTTTGATGATCCATTTTATAGATGAGGAGAACCAAGTAATAGAAAGAGTCTAAACCCTAGGCTGCTGATTCCAAATCCAGTGCTCTACAATATTATTCATTTATGGAGCTAGGAAACAGGCCTACACAGGCAGCATGCCTTATTCAGGGCCCCTGGTGAGTGGGTGACAAAGTCAGGACATCCTAGGAATCTGATCTTATAATTATGTCTAGATCAGCCTGTCCCGGTCAGGGGAAGTAGATAACTGAGAGGAAATTTAAAACTTCCTCTCCCGTGCCCAGGGAAGACATGGAGGAGAGGGCTGTCAGCTGACTAAAAAGCCCCAGCTGTAACTTGTCTTTCCTGATGATAAAGGAATTAAATCTGATCAGAAAATCTATGGCAAAAGACAACTGTCCAGAGGAGCTGGCCTCAGTACCTCCCCTGGGCCAGGGATACTCAAAGTGGCTGCCACCTTTCTCACAAGCATCTCTCTACCTCTGCCTGATGCCTGCCACCACCCAAGTCATGAAAGAAAGGAGAATATGGGAATATCCAGCCTCGAGAAGACAGGGGAGCAAAGGGGACTCAAGAGCAGGAGATAAGGATGAACCCAAGCTGTCTGCCCCCTGCCTGCCCACCCATCTAGTCTCATCTGCCCTCTCCCCTTCTGAGCCCATCCCCAGCCTGGAATGGACTCCGAATGCCCACTGCAAATGTCTCCCCCTTTTCTTGAGGTCAATCTGCCAATCATGCCATCTGTCCCATGAAGTCTCTGTGTTTCTCTACCCAATCCTGGGTAGAAGTGGCTGATCTCTGCCTCCTCTAATTCATCCAATCACTTTGTTTGGACCTCTGCTGGTACTTCTTGCTCTCCTTGGTATCAGGGCTATCAGTCCAGTCCATCAGCACCCCTTATGTGGACCATGAACTGGCCTCCTCACTGGAGATTACTTAGCCCCCACACCTCTTCCTCACTGTATTCGATCATCTGCTTAGCTGCTAGATTTGTTTGTTTGTTTCCGTGTGCCTCTCTCCTTCACCCAAGCTGAAAGCGCAGTTGCCATCATGGGCCCCGTGATCACCAGGGCACCTTGGATCTGCTCTATTTTTCTGGCCTGAGGAGGATGGCCCCTGCTCCCAGAGTCAGACTTAGTACAGATACCAAGTTGGAACTAGTCTGACTGTAGTTTAGGACTCCCAAGTTCAAAAGCTCTCCCAAGCTCAGTCATCAGAGCAGTATGGATTACAGTGGCATGAGGATGGCAGGCCAAGATGATTTTCCATAAACACAGGTCTGCCTATGTAACCCACCTAATCAATATACTTCAGTGGCACAGTACTGCCTCCAGGACCAAATATATATTTCTGTGTCTCTCTTTGCCTCAGACTACTTTCCCATCATTATTATACAGTACAGTCCAGCACTTCATCTCCAATCTCCACATCTTGGCTCTGGATGTCATGCCTTGTGTTATCTTAGCCTAACTGAATCTCCCTCTCTTCTACTTTAAAAAAAATTCTTACTTTCTGTCTTGATAATAAGGCAGAAGAGCAGTAAGGGGTAGGCAATCAGGGTTAAGTGACTTACCCAGGGTCACACAGTTAGAAGTGTCTAAGGTCACATTTGAACCCAGGCCCTCCTTATTCCAGGCCTGGCTCTCTCTCCCTTCAGCTGCCTCCTTTTCTTTTTTAGAATTCAAGTTAATTAACTAAATTAATTAATTTAGATTATTTTTCTATGGTTACAAGATTCATGTTCTTTCCCTCCCCTCCCCTCTCCCCCCTCCTGTAGCCAATGAGGAATTCCACTGGGTTTAACATGTGTCATTGATCAAGATCTATTTCCATATTATTAATATGTGCACTAGAGTGATTGCTTAGAGTCTACATCCCCAATCATATCCCCATCGAACCATGTGATCAAGCAGTTGTTTTTCTTCTGTGTTTCCGCTCCCACAGTTCTTCCTCTGGATGTGGATAGCATCTTTCTCTTAAGTCCCTCAGAATTGTCCTGGGTCACTGCATTGCTGCTAGTTCTTCTTTTACTTCTGCATAAAGCCTTCCCTGATCTCCCCAATGGCCAACACTTTCCCTCCCTAACTACTTTGTATTTATTTTGTGTGCATTACATATATATATATACATACATACATACATATATATAATATATATATATATATATATTTGTGGGTTCCCTTAAGACAATATCAGCTAGCAAGAACTGCTTCTTTTTGGGCTCTGTATTCAGTGCCCAAGCACAGAACTGTCTGACACAGAGCAGGCACTTAATAAAGACTTACTGAGTGATTTATTTGTGTATTTCTCTTAGTAGCAAACTGGTATAGTGGATAGAGTACCAGGCCTAGAGTCAGGAAGACCTGAGTTTAGAATTGGCTGTGTAACCCTGGAGAAGTCACTTAAAATTGCCTCAGTCTCCTCATTTATAAAATAGGGATAAAAACAGCACCTATCTTCCAGAGTTGTGAGAATTAAATGAAGATAATAATTGTAAAGCACTTGGCACAGGGCCTAGCACAGAGGCAGTGCTATATAGATGTTAACTATTATTGTTAGCTATTGTTATCCTCCCCTTCTATTCCAAACTGAGAGCTGAGCCTGGGTTTGGTATCCGGGGATTTAACACTTTGTGGTCTTGGCTTGGGCCTTAGGGCCGAAGGAAAAGTGAGTGGTTACATTTGGGACATAGGGTAGGTGCTGAAAGAATTTTAGTCCCGAAGAGGGCAATGAATGGAACTGATAGTGTTTCCTTTCCATAGAGATTTTAGCAGAACAGAGCCCCAAAGGAAACTAGAGTGAGGTCCTCCCCTCTGGATACTCTGGGAGAAGAGATCATAGGATTCAGACTTGAAAGAAGACTGAGAACATCTAGTTCAACCTGCTCATTATATATAGGGGGAAACTGAGGTTTAGGGAGTTTAAGTGACTCTCCCAAGGCAGCAAGTCAAGATTTCAATCCACATCTTCTAAATCCAATTCTACTGTTCTTCTCCCTCTATGGCATGCATTTCCTCTCTCCCAGATTCACTTCCTGTCTTTTACCTGAAGAGCCATTAAGATGTTGGCCAGGGCTTGTCCATAGGTGTCGTGGCAATGGACAGCCAGGGCACTCACTGGCATCTCCTTCATGACAGCAGACAGCATGTTCTTCATGCCAAGTGGGGTACCCACGCCGATGGTATCACCCAGAGAGATCTCAAAACAGCCCATTGAGTATAGCTTCTTAGCCACCTAGGAAGTGAAGAGGACACTGGGCAGGGGATGACCTCCATGGGCTGGGAGATGCAGGTATGGGAAGGGGAACTCTCAACTCTCTATTGCAATATGGCCTTGAACATGTTGGGGCATAAAGAGGCATCCCAACCCTCTCCCCCAAGAGCTGAGGAAGATGACAGGTTGCCTTTTACTCCATGTCCCCATGGATCTGGGCACACTAACACCCAAAGTCACAGAGCTGGAAGGCTTCTCAGAGGCCAAACTCATACCCAAACAGGAACTACTTCTTATAGCATCTCTGAAAAGTAGTCACTTAGTCTTTGCTTAAACACCTCCAGAGACCAAAAACTCATTATCCCTCCAGGCAGCCCAATGGACTTCTAAGGCTTGCATCACATTTTCTATACCACTGAACTGAAATCAGACCCTCTGAAGCTTCTTCACACTCCAACTTCCCTTCCCAAGCTCTGTACTCTGGGGCCAGAGAATAAGCCTAACCTCTTTCTTCCACAAGACATAGTAGTCAGAGCTGAAATGTTTCTTTTGCAAGTTAAACATTTCTACTTCTTTTAATGGTTCCTTATAGGACATGATCTTGGAATCCTTGATCCTTTCTAGCACTTAGCACAGTGCCTGGCACTTAGTAGGTGCTTAATGAATGTTTATTGACTTCCTGACCTTCCCTGCTGGGTGTATTTGCACCTGCTAGGTTCATGTCATTTCATGTGCATTTGAAGCTCCTTTGGGGGCTTCCCTCCCAATGTGTTTCCATTTCCCCCCATCCTTCCCTATAGTTCTGTCCACAGGAGATGATGGATAAATGTTTGCTAACAAGCAGTACATAAATACTCCACCAAGAAGCTTTCCCCTGGGAAAAAGAGCAAATAACTCATAGAGTCCATATCTAGGCACAAAGATAATCTTTCCAATGGGATTTCAGGTGAGCCCTGCTCATGGGAATGGCTACATGTCCATTGGCTTTTGAGAACAAGAGCTAATTCTCAAATGGACCCCTGGAAGGGTGGCCAGACTGATGAGAAGTTGTAACCAGGAGGAGGAGGTCGATGAGGCTGGTTCTACTTGGCCCCACAAGGCAGGACTCAGAGGAATACTTGGAAGATTTCACACAAACAGAATGTCATTCGACAGATGGGAAATAACTCCCTCATTCCTTACAGTGTCCTACACTGGAATGGGCTGCCTTTGGAGGCTATAAGAGTCAATCTCAGGAAGTCCTTCAGCAGAGGCTGGATGATGTCTTGTCAGGGAATGCTGTGGAGAAGGTTCCTGACATCTCGGTGCCTCATACCTCTTCAAAGAGGGAAAGGCCTTCTTCCCATCTCTTCCCACCCACAATATAGCCAAACCTTCACACAACTCCCGTTCCAACAGAGACACACCTCAGCTACTTTGGCTGGGGAGACTTTCCCTTCATACGGGCATCCAAGCACACAGGACACATACCTGCCAGGAAAACATGCCCTTGTCAGGGGAGCCCCAAGTGGTGAAAGAGTACAGACCCAGAGAGAGCCCAGTGATGGGTGATACTCTCCTGGCCTTCCCTGCCTCTGGGGGTGGTCCATGTACAGAGCCTGGGCCAGGACAGCTGCTAGGATCCAGGCTCTCACCTTCCCAACAAGGCCAAGGTTACAAGGTTAAGTTAAGGAATGTGATCCTCAGATAGAGATGTTTTTAAAACCTAAACAATGTTTCAAGAGCCTATGGTTTTGTCTGCAGAAGTGCTCCTTTTCACTCCTGCAAGATTATAAGTCCTCCTATGCCACAGGAGATGAGTTGCTATGACCAAAGGTTCATCAGCCAGTGTGATGAACCTCTCTCTACTCCTCCTGAAGCTGCCTTCTTGTCAATGGTCATCACTAGGCCTGCCTGGGACACCTGTACTGCTCGGAAAGCTTGTGCCCAGCAGGCACCAGAGATTCAGGTTTTCCTCAAAGTCATGATGAGGCATCACAGAAGGATGTCAGTGAAGGCTCTCACCAATAATAGCAATACCGTCTTGGACTTACACAGAATTCCAAAGAATCAAGATCTGTCCATTTTTCTGATTTATTTTTTCAGAGCATCTCTGAAAATCATGGGATCATGAACAATACAGATGGGTAAACAGACTCAGAGTGGCTGTGAATAATCCAAGGTCACAAGCTTTAGAATTGGAGGGGACCTTGGAGACCAATTAAATCTCCTCACATTAAAGAGCAGAAAACAGGCCCAGGGAAATTGAGTGACTTCTTGAGGTCATATAAGGAATAAGTAGAAAGAATTTAAACCCAGATTCTCTGAATCCAAATCCAGCAGTCATACACAGTGGCAGGAGCCAGATGAGATGTGCTGGTACTAAGACTGGTGACTCTGGCCAGGTCTCCCCAACAAATGAAGGGATGGGGCTCCCAAAGAGGCAGGGCTGGACATGCTGGGGGAAGGTCCCTGAGGCCTTCGTGTCCTGAGTGGCAGACTCACCCTCTCACAGGAATGTTGGCACATCTGGCTTCAGTAAGAACTTCCTCAAATCGCTGGTAGCTCTCCTCAATGGAGCAGTTAATATTCTTCTTGCTGAAGAGCTCTGAGGCAGCCCCAAAGATGGCGACTTCCTTGGCCCCAGCAGCCACCTATCAACAAGCAAGCCCACGTGGTCAGGCATCACCCTTGAAGAAAGGAGGCCAGCTTTGGAGTCCCAGGACTGGGGTTTAAATGCCAAGTCTGCCCCTTCAGAACTCTAATACCTTGGGCACTCATTTCTCCTGAGGGACCCATTTTCTTCCTCTTTAAAATAAGAGGGTTCCACTGCTGGCCCCAAGCTCCATGTCTGTGATTCCTAGGGGATGGACGACCATAGAATGGCCTGATGTCCTTTTCTCAATTGGTGCCTGAAGGCTGATCTATGGATAAACTGTTCATTTAAACAAAGACCCAAGCCTTTATTGTCTGGGAATTAATAGACGTTGGCAACAACCTGGAATGATTACGTATGCATTTCTCTGTCTACCTGTTCTGCACGCCCAGTAGTAGTAATAATAATGATAACAACTCCTCACAGTTCTAGTGAGTGCCAGGCACCATGTTCTGTACTCTCTAATGAGTATCTCAGAATGCACACTGTTCCTTGAGGGGAGGGGCTAGTTCTCATTCCCTCTGTGTTTGCTCAGCACCCAGACATATCATACAGGTTTTTAATACATATTGGAAGGACTGGGCTCCATGCGAATGGAAGCAATGACTCAGTGCTTGGTTGTCTTACCTAAAAGGTTGATAGGCTCAAAGATTTAGTGTCAGAAGGGCCTTGGAACCAATTTCCTTATTTTACAGGTGATGAAACTGAAGCCCAAAGGACCTCTCATAACCATGGTCACAAAGGCAGAATTAGGATTTGAACCCAGATCCCAGATTCCCAAGCCCAAAACTCTCCCTTAGGGAGCAAACAAAGAAAATAACCCTTCCCAGGTGAGACCCAGCAGGGGTCACTGTGAAGAAAGGCCTGAAGCTCAGGCTCTAACTGATGGAACATGCTCCTTTTACCGCTGCCTGGAAGCCTCGGAGATTAGGGGTCAGGACTGGGTAGCTGATGCCAGGAAACTTCTCGATTCCCTGCAGAACTTCAGCATGATCTGCCATCTGGGGAGCCAGGAGAGGAGTGTTCAAGAGTTAGAACCAACCAGGGGCCTTCAGGAATCTCAGTAACAGAAAATCCCCCAGGACCCTAGGATCAGAGGGCTAGAACTGAAAGGGGCCTCAGAAACCATCAAGAACCATCCCCTTATTTAGATGAGGAAATTGAGGCACAAGGCAGGCTATAGTCTTAAATGCTGAGCCCCCAGCAGTGTACTAGAAGGTATTGCTTCTCAGATTGCTGCTTATACAAAACAGTAACAAGAGTAGTGACAAGTAAGAACTCTGATATTTGGGTTGATGTAAGGTATAAAAAGTGTTTTTTCTATGACTAACTTGAAAGACATGAATTGGAAGCCATAGGATCAGAAATCTCATTTTATAGATGGGAAAACCAAGTGTAAAAATGGAGATTTTGAACCCTAGACTCCAATCCCCAGAAGTCCTTGGTATTTCCCAGAATTCCCTATAATCTCACCCGAGTCTCCACGTAGGTGAGATCACAATTGGTATTTAACTGGCAGTAATGCCTAACACGCTCTCTTCCCTTCCATTGTAACGATGTAGGAAGTTAGTGGTAAGCTAAGCACGGGGATTTTGAATGGGCTAATCAGCCATGGGCACATGGCTTTTATTTTGTATCCTTGATTTCTAATAATCCTTAATAAACCTCTTAAAATATAATTTTATTACTAGATATAATTTAATTTTTACACAAGGCCAAAAGAAGGTGTGAATTCTCTATGGTCATAAGCTCATAGTTTTAAGTGGGAAGAGACCTCCAAGATCATCTAGTCAAACCTCTTCATTTTAAGGAGGAATCCAAGGCCCACTGAGGTATCCAAGGTCATATACACTTATGAATAGTCAAAAATAGAATGCAGGCTTCCTGACTTGAGTTCTTTTCACTAGATCACACTGCTCCAGAGTGCACCAAGGAAGGCCTGGTGTGTAGAAAGTGTGATGTGACCTTCATTCCATCCTCCTCAAACTCTGGGCCACCCATGCCCTACAGGGAGTGAACCTCTACTTGCTAGTTCCTTCTCCCTTTTCAAATGATTAATTATTCACTTAAATGAATAGGTACCTCCTTTCCCCTCCTAGAGTAGAATTTAGTAAGTCCTTGGAGGCAGGGACTGTTTCCTTTTGTCATCCTATCGCCAGTGTCTGGCACATATCAGGTGCTTAATAAATACTTTGCTGTACAGGATCAAGACACCATGATGGACAAAGGCCTGGTATGCCTAAAGGAGCCTATTATCATCTTCCCAAAGATGTCAGTTCCCAGCACAAGTGAAGCTTTCTAGCCCCAAAAGCCCCACCATGAAAGCTGCCTCTCACCTGGGGCACCCACTTGGGGGACACAAAGCTGGTGGCCTCAATGACGGGGAGTCCTGCTGCAGACAACATGTCTATCAGCTTGATTTTCATTTGAGTGGGTAGAATATGCTGCAGAAGGGAGAGAAACAGAGAAGGCTTAATAAAGAATCCAGTTCAGTGGTTTTTCAGTTGTGTCTGATTCTTTCATGACTCCATTTGGGGTTTTCTTGGCCAAGATACTGGAGTAGTTTGCCATTTCTTTCTTATGCAGCTCACAAATGCTTGCCAAGGGCCAGCTCCAAGCCCCTGGCCCTGGGACTCAACCTCTAACAGAGCAAACCCAACCTCTGATTCCCAGGCAAGACCCTGGTCCACAGGGCAGGGATCTCCTTAAGCTCAACTTTCTGCAATAGGAGCCTTTTTATAACTGAACCCAAGTTAATAATTATTCTGGGAGTCATCAACTGGCCAAATGTCAAGGACTATAGTTGAAAGAACACCTCATCCCCAAAGTGCATCCCACCATGGCAGCCCCAATCACTGCCATCAGCCCTTTGTCTCCTTCACCTGTTTGCCCCAAAGCTTCTCCCTTATTGCCCATATCCAGTTGGTCCTCAAGTCCTGTCAATTCTTCCTTCTCTTTGAGATGCTGACTGGATATTCTACTCCAGGCCCTCATCACCTTGATCTCTGTTACTGTAAGAGCCTCCTAACTGTTCCTAGTGCCTGATTTCTCTCCTCTCTTGCTCTAGACTGGAACTGCCAAGTCAATCTTCCATCATTGCCTCCATCATGTCACTCCTCCAATCATGCAATGGCTCCCCATGACCTCTAAGTGAGAAGAACAGACATGTTTAGAGATGACAGAGTCACAGACTGTAAATTCTCCAGGTTATGGACTCCAACTCCCTCATTTTGCAGCTGAGGAAACTGAGGCCCAGAGAAATAAAGAGAGGTTTTACTTGCCAAGGTTCATACATCTAGTTCTGAAGTGGGATGTGGACCCAGGCTGAGCCCCCAGGCCAGCAGCAGTCTATCTACTATTGTCTCCTTGCTGATTGCCTGTCCCTGAAGAGGCCTTTTCCTCAGCTCTATCAGTGCTTGGTGAAGGACTTAAATCCCATGTCTGAATGAGTCAACATAGGTATTGTCAGTGCTGGGCTAATGGATTTACCTTTTCGTTTTGCAGACCGTCTCGGGGGCCGACCTCCACGATTTTAACTTGCTTTGGGAATGCATCTAGACTGGAGGAGCTGATCTTGAACACAAGAAGAAAGAGAAAGACACATTTCTAGGGGAAGGGATAAGAAATAACTGAGCATCACTTAGTGACACCAACAATGAAGGCAGTTTGTTGTTCAGTGGTTTTTCAGTTGTGTCTGACTCTTTCAGGACTCCATTTGGGATTTTCTTGGCAAAGATACTGGGGTGGTTTGCCATTTCCTTCTCTAGCTCATTTTACAGGTGAGGAAACTGAGGGCAACAGGATTAAATATTTGCTCAGTCACACAGCTAGAAGGTGAATGAGGTGAGATTTGAACTCATGAAGATGAATACTCTCCACCATTTAAATCATTTGACCCAGGTTTTAGATTATGAACAAAAGAAACCTTACCTAAGTTTGAGACTTACCATTTAAATTAATTTCAATTAAAAATAACAATGGGGGCGGGGGGGGGGGCAGCTGGGTGGCTCAGTGGATTGAGAGCCAGGTCTAGAGATGGGAAGTCCTAGGTTAAAATCTGGCCTCTTCCTAGCTGTGTGACCCTGGGCAAGTCACTTGACCCCCATTGCCTAGCCCTTACACTGTATTGATTCCAAGACAGAAGGTAAGGGTTAAAAAAAAATAACAACATGCTTTCTAACTAACAAAACAAAACAAACAAAAATAAAATAACAAACAAAAATGCTTTCCCCTTTCTCCCCTTCCCATGGGGAGGGGGAGGGGAAGGTCTTGTAATAAACATATATAATCAAGCAAAACAAATTCCCGCACTGGCCCTGTCCAAAAAATAGATGTCTCAGTCTGCACCTGCTCTATTCTTTATCAGGAAGTAAACCTATCTTTTTTGGTCTTAAACCTTTACCTTCTATCTTAGAATCAATATCAGTTCCAAGGAAGAAGTGTAAGGGCTAGACAATTGCAGTTAAGTGACTTACCCAGGGTCACACAATCCAGGTCCTCCCAACTCTAGACCTAGTTCTCTAGCTATGAACCACCTAGCTGCCTGAAACCCACCTTTTTAAAGTGACCCAGACACCACAGAAACTACTTTATTTCTGGGGCCCATCCTTACAGGCAATAGAAAAGTTCTCATTTTCAAGGTCCTCAGAGAAGAATATCAATCCTTTCTGACTCACAACAGCTCTATCCCCACAGATGGCATATAAAGCTTTGATTTGTAACTCTTTTATTATATTTTTGTTTATTACAGATTTCAGTTTGTGTAGTAGGTAGAGCCCTGTTTTGTGGAGCAAGACCAGTGCACCTAACTTTCAGGGTTGTAAAGTGCTATATAAATTTGAGATATTATTACTAGACAGTGAGTTCCATGTAGACAGGGAGCCTGTCTTACCTAGAGTTTGGCACACTTCATAAGTGGTGGCTGAAATGAATTGTCACATCCCACTATTGAAGAGAGGTGCTACAGAGTAGATCAGAGTGGGCTCTGGAAACCAGAGTTCAAATCCCACCTTTGACATTTACTAGTTGTATGACAAAGAGCAGGTTATTTCCCCTCTCTGGGACAAGCCAACCAACAAAGAAGATGAATAATTAATGCTGGGATTGTTGCTTTTTAATTGTTTTCTTGTGTCAAACTCTTTATGACTCCCTTTTTTCTCAGCAAAGATACTGGAGTGGTTTGCTGATTTCCTTCTCCAGTTCATTTTACAAATGAGGAAAATGAGGCCAACAGGATTCAGCGACTTGCCCTGAGTCTGAGGCTACATTTGAACTCGGGTCTTCCTGACCTAGCATCACTCTAACAGTGAAATGGCACTGGAATTAAGAGAGGTGGGGGAAACCTTCTGGTAGAAGGTGGGATTTCAGGGCAGCCTTAAAGGAGGCCAGGGAAGTCAGTAGAGGTATTGGAGGAAGGAGGGTGGTCCAGGAGTAGCTGAAGTTTTTCTTGGTATCACCAGCTCGTTAGCACTGTGCCTGGCACATACAGTAGGCGCTTCATTGATGCTTGCTGACAGCTTGAAGAGCTCTTAGGTATCAGCATCATTCTTAAAAAAATAGCTTACCTTCCGCTTTAGAATCAGTCCTGTGAATGGTTCCAAGACAGGAGAGCGGCAAAGGCTAGGCATTGAGGGTTAAGTGACTTGCCCAGGGCCCCCCGGCTGGGAAGTGTTTGAGGCCACATTTGGCCCCTGGACCTCCTCTCTCTAGGCCTGGCTCTCAATTCACTGAGCCACCTAGATGTTCCGGGGATCAGCTTCGTTTTACACGGATAGAAAAGGAGGACCAGCGCCTGCCTGTCTTGGCTGCATAGCGAGCCGTGTGCGATTCCTGAGGGTTCCTAACCCAGATTTTTCCCTTCCCCCCACCTCAAATTCGGTCAGCGTCAAGGTCAGGATCGCGGGCTACACAGAGGACAGAATGGGGCAGAGAGGAAAAAAGGAAGAGCGGAGGCAGTACCCAGAATTCTGGGTGGTCAGGAGAGGGTGACACTTACAGCCCGCAGGGACGAGGTCCCAGCCAGCCTCAATGGCGGAAACGTTCTCCAAACCATCCCCATAGTGGCCGCTGAGCCGCGCAGGCGCAGTACGATGAGCGAAGGGTCACGTGTAAACGGAGGCGGAGCCTGCTTCTGTATGCCTCCACAACTCTTTCTCGTCCATCACCCCCTGGTGGCTCCTTCTGTAGCTGCCCACCGTCCTTTCACCGTCCTCTGAAAACAAGCCAAAATATGCCCAGGTCCATGTTTGTTTACCAGCCTCCTTTCTCTGCCACAGCCTACTAGCTTTTGTTGACAGTGATCTAGGCCGGGCGGAGATTTAAAAGAGCAAAACCATGCCCAATTCCCGCCTTCTGGAGCTTTCATTCCGCTTCCCTCGGAGGTGCTATCATTGATCAATGTCCTTCATGAAATGTCTATCCACTGTGCCAAGATCCAAAATCGTAGTAGAGAGTTTATCCCCAAATTGGAGTGCCCAGAGGGCAAATTCAAGCTGTCGTGAGCCCCTGATTACCAGAGAGAGTTGAGGGGAAAAGCGCCTGCTTGGGGCAGCTGGACAGAGATGGGGGATGCCAAAAATGTCCTCGGGCACTGGGAAAAGGGGGAATGGAGCAGCTCTGAGTGCTAGCTGCGCGCGTGTCACGTATCCGCCAACGCTGGATTATCCCAATTATCCCAATGAATCCTTTCATTCTTTGTCTTGACTAGGGACATCCTACAAAAATCTATTTGTGCTCTGGTGCCTCTCTCTGTGGGAGGAGAAATTTAACCACTAAATAAACTGAGGCTATTTCCGTAAGTGTAATATCATTGATTAAGAGGGGCACGTGATCTATTTATTAATAAAGGAAAGGTCGGTGGTGCCTCCATTTGTGCCAAAGATCCAGAGCAACCACCGACAGCATCTTTCACATCTAGGTGAGTCTTCTCTCTGAGTGGCCTGACACTATATCATTTGACCCTCTGGTGTCAAACCTAAGGCAGCCCTGGCATTTTAATGGGGGAGATGGGGCAAGAATTCACAGCTCCTCCTCTTTGCCTCATAGTTAGGAGGGAGAGGACTAATCTTCAGTTGGGTAGATCAGTCTACAGCCAGGGAACATGGTTTTAAGGTGATTCATCCACCCTATTCTGGCATTTAAGGAATGGGATATTAGCTAATTTATGAAATCTAGCTTGCCTCTAGCATATTGGGCAGGAAAAAAAAAAACAAACCTGTTTTATGTGACCTGTATTGTGACTTGTTCTCCTTTTTTTTTAAACCAGGTGCCAACCTGGAATAATGAGGGTTGCTAAAAGGAGCAACAAAGGTCTTTAAACAGGGGGTAGGAACAACAGTTTGGCCTCACCACACACCTTGGGAGAGTGATGGAGAGACCACTCTAAGGCAAGAAGGAGCAGGTTTAAATAAACTTTAACAATGAAAAGAGATCAGAAAGGGCAGCAACTGAGAGGACAGACTACCCTTTGGTGAGATCAAAGGTTCTAGAGGTGATTAAATGGCAACTGAGAGGAGCGATGGGATTAAAATTATTAGTCAGATCAGATCAGAGATTCAGTGATTCCAGAGATATGAAGACCTGCTCCAACCATGAGGTCAGTGGGGTAAAGGTAGCACCTTTTGATAACTGTATTTAACCCAGGTCACTCCAAAATCTTTATGAGGAGGGTTACCAGGACAAAAGGACATGTCTTCAGGGAAAGAGCTGCCTCTAGTCATTCTTTGGTAGAACCAGAGAGATCTTTTTTTGAGCCAGGCTAAGTGATGGGGGAGATTTGAACAGAAAAAGGAATATTACAAAGTAATATTAAGAATCAAAGGATAATAGCATTCAAATTGAGTCTCCCATTCCCCTCTTTGATTCACTGAGAGATATCAATGCCTCCTCTATGAATCATTAACTGGTATGATAATTATAACATGCCAGGAGTGACTTACTAGGATACAAAAAGACCTGCAGTGTTTTAACTATGAGCCTTAAATATTTTAACAAGATGAGAATAATGTGAAGGGGAGACTTATTGACAGGAACCATCAGGGGCACACCCCTTTGGTACATGCACAAAACATATGGAAATCTCTCTAAGCATTGTTTTTCTTTTAGATCTTCAGTTCAGGTCACAAATAGAGATAGATCCCCTTCCTGCCAAAACTTCTTGCAAAACAATCACTTAATTTTGTTTTGCCAATAATTAGGTCATATGGTGAAAACTTGGCTTGAACTTTATGGTTTTAATAATATTAAATTAGGAACTCCTACACTAGAAAATTTGCATTTTCCCATATTCCTTGCTGCTCTTATTTTTATCTAAACCAAGTAATTGATTTAGACACTGCCACCAGTCAGCTAAAGGGAGAATTTAAAAGAGTCTATGCCGATTTGTCTTGGAGAATGAGCTTTTCTCAAAAATTTGATATTTGCCAAAGTAGTTTTGCAAGTTGTGGTTAAAGAATGCTTTAAAAATGAGTATTAATGCCATCATCATTTAACTTCTGACATTCATCTAGTTCATTTTTCATTTTGATTCCAATTCCCAGAAAGGGTACAAACTCAGTTTTATTATCTTTCAGTGTCTTATGATTTAAGTTAGTAAGTTGTTACATTAATATATTTAGGCATATATAAAATTCCAAGCCTGTTTTTCTGAACTTATTAGAAAGTGCTTTAGGCCTTTGTATCCCATTCAAAATATTTATATCTGATATATAATCATCTGTTCTTGTTGCCTCAAAAAAGTTTCATTCTAGCTACTTACTTCAGTTATTTACTCTAGTAATTCAATTTTAGCTTCTCGTTCCCCACTTAAGAGGAGAAAATTCTACATATCTGATGCTTTATACAGAGGTAACAACACCCTTTGTGTGTAGGTGATTTCTATGCCCAAGTTTAATGTTCACAGTGTAAAAATAATGGGCAATGAATTGATTATTGATTTATAAACCAATTTGATACTGTCTGCTGTGTTTATAAAGTACCTTCAGTTTATGTCAGTGAAGTGAAGCTCATAAGTGAACTTCTTTTTCAGGTCCAGGCACAAGGATGTCAAGGAGTCTCTGGTTATATAAAATAAAATAAATATATATATAAAATAAAAAAAATAAACTATTTATTGACAATATAAGGATTAAAAAAAAAGGATTTCTAACTCTAAGGGATTCTAAACCACTCCTCCTGTTTTCATAGGCTATACTGATCCTTCCTGATTTGACTGACCCAAATTTTCATTATTCTACAATAAACTAAACACTATTATCCTTATACTTCTTAACGTTATCTCCAAATCATATAAATAACAAAGGCTAACTGGTTGAGCCTCAGCAAAAAACAGGTTAGAACTCTGAGCCTTATCAGACTCAGAGCCCAAACCAAAGACTAGGTCTTTCTTTGGTTTTCTCAGATATAAAAACAATTTATGTAACAGCAATAGACAGTTACTAGTATTTCCCAAGTTGGAAAACAAAAATCACTTAGCTCCTTCAGGTTTTTCCCTTCTTTCCTTCTACCTCAGACAGTGAGGAGAGAGAGAAAAGATGTCACCTCTTCCCAGCACTCTGAGAGTGAGTAACTGCTACTACTTCATAGTAACTGCCATTTCCAGAGAACAACTGCCACAGAAAACCCGTTAAAACCTCCTCCACACACACTGTCAACATTTGAAATTGACAGTCTTAGATCTGCTTCAAACTCCAATTCTTTCTCATGCCAGCTTCTCTACTTCTTATCTTTAAACTAATATAATAAGACCCAATTTCTAATAACATCCTCATAACAGAAGTGGATTTAGGTAAATGATTCCATGGGGACAGCTAAGTGGCACCAGAGAACATAGGACTCCAGACCTGGAGTCAGGAATACTGCTCTGAGTTCAAATGTGTCCCCACACACTAACAGCTGACCCTGGGAAAGTCTTACCCATTAGCCTCAGTTTCCTCATCTATAAAATGAGCTGGAAAAAGAAATAGCAAACCACTCCAGTATCTGTGCCAAGAAAACCCCAAATGGGGTCATAAAAAACACAACTGAAACAATTGAACAAAAAAATGATTCTAAGTTGTATTCAATGAGATGTTTATAAATAAAACTTGTTTGCCCAATTGGAAACACTTCACACACAGGTGTTACTCCCATATTAAATAATAAATGTAAATAATATTGGATTTCCTTTTGGAGTAAAACAAGATAGACCACAAGCTACTTTCCTCTAAGAAAATGCCTGCACTAAAGTTCTTTTATTTAACACAAAACAGAAAATGTTTCTTAATTAGCCTCACTAAATAGTAGAATAATATTCTGGGTTCACAATTTCTGAAGTCATCATCAAATTATTTCCATACAATTCTGGGAAATCTGAAGGAACTTGTCATATATAGGAATACAGAACCACTAACAGGCACATGATAAACCCAAGTACTCTACTATTTTGTTGTTTGGGATATGGAAAGGACTATAATTTCAGGTTGAATAGCTAAAATTGTATATATTTGCATCTTATTATATAGTAATTTAGATGTGTTTCAATCTTAGTCTATGAGATAAAAATTTACTATTGTGTTCATACCTTTTCCTGACCACCTGCCATGATTACAGAAATTTGTCATAAAAGGAAAAAAAGGACATAGCTATAATGAAGGTGGATAAAATATTTCCCTAACTTGAAGTCAGTTCCCAAACAAGGGTCACAGAGGCAGCCAATTGAATTGGCAGAATGTCACAGCCAGGCCTAGAATTTTAGTCAGGTGGGAATGGTCCTCAGCCCATGGCAAAAGTTGCTTCTCTCCCCACTTTTCCTGTGGGACAAAAGCTCCATCTATAGTATTGCTCCATAAGGCTGCTGGCATTAAAGATTAAAGCTCTAGAGCATTTCTTAATAGATCATACTTGGAATCAGACTCAGAATAACATCAACTATATTTCTGTAAGATTTAACTCTAAAAAACAAGCATCAATCACCAGAGCTTTGAGTAGATTCAGTTATGAATACTCACCTATTTCTATACTAAATCAGTTTATCAACAAAAAAGTTCCAGGCCTTAAAAATCTCCTCAACCTTCTTTTCTTTCTTTTCTTTGTCTTTTCTTAAAGTCTAAGCTCATCCTGGTGTAAAAGCAATCAATAGAATAATTATAATCCTCAACTTCACAAAGATGATGAACATAAAATAGTCTACTCAAATCGAATCTTTCAGCAGGAACTGGCAGTTATTTTCAGACCAATAAATAGATGGTCATCACTTAAGGTATATAAACTCTTACAATAAAATAAAATTGCTACAAGTAGAGTTGGTTCAAGATGTAATTTAAATTTGTAGTTTTCCAGATATAACTTCATCATCTTTCCAAGGGATAGGCAAATAACCTCAGATGAAATTTACTCAATGTTAGAAGGAAGTTGGAAAATTTCAACCTCATTAAAAAAAGCCACCCTTCCTTTCTGTCTTAGTAACAACCCTAACACAAATAGGTAAGGCCTAGGCAAACAGGGTCTCACAGTGAGGAAGTAGCTAAGGCTGAATTTGAACCCAGGTCCTCCCTGACTATGCCATTCATCTACCCAATTTGTGAAAGGAATTTTTTTAATGGAGGATGGAATCCTATTTACTCAGCAATCCAATTCATGGTTTAGGAATTTCACAACACAAGGTTTATGACTAGATGCTCCCAAGATTTCACAAGGTCTTTTCTTTGTACCTTTTCCTACACGGTAATTGATTATTGATTTTTCCTTTTAAAATACACTCATGAATATTTCATAGAATTTGATATTGTGACAAGCATCCCTAATACCTTAGTTCATGATCTCATAATTTTCATAAGTCATAGCCAGATGATTTCAGCTGAAACTTCCTCTGTATTATAGGCAAACCTGGAAGTTTCTAGCTTCTTAGAGTACTTCAGAATATGACAATACATGGTCAGCAGAGCTGATAAAATAACAAAACATTTTCCAAACATTTTTTCTTTATTTCTTCTTTGAAAGTTCATCTTATGAACTACCAAAAAACTTCTTTACTGAAATAGAAAAGAACATAACAAAGTTCATTTGGAAGAACAAAAGGTCAAGGATATCCAGGGAAATCATGAAAAAAAATTGTGAAGGAAGGAGGACTTGCAGTCCCAGATCTCAAGCTATACTATAAAGCAGTGGTTATGAAAACAATTTGGTACTGGCTAAGAGACAGAAAGGAGGATCAGTGGAATAGACTTGGGGTAAATGACCTCAGCAAGACAGTCTATGATAAGCCCAATGTTCCCAGTTTTGGGGACCAAAACCCACTATTTGATAAAAACTCCTGGGAAAATTGGAAGACAGTGTGGGAGAGATTAGGTTTAGATCAACATCTCACACCCTACACCAAGATAAACTCAGAATGGGTGAATGACCTGAATATAAAGAAGGAAACTATAAGCAAATTAGGCAAACACAGAATAGTATACTTGTCAGATCTTTGGGAAAAGAAAGACTTTAAAACCAAGCAAGAGCTAGAAAAAAATCACAAAATGTAAAATCAATAATTTTGATTACATCAAATTAAAAAGTTTTTGTACAAACAAAACTAATGCATCCAAAATTAGAAGGGGAGCAACAAATTGGGAAACAATCTTCATAACAAAAACTTCTGACAAAGGCTTAATTACTCAAATTTACAAAGAGCTAAATCAATTGTACAAAAAACTAAACCATTCTCCAATTGATAAATGGGCAAGGGACATGAACAGGCAGTTTTCAGTTAAAGAAATCAAAACTATTAATAAGCACATGAAAAAATGTTCTAAATCTCTGATAATCAGAGAGATGCACATCAAAACAACTCTGAGGTATCACCTCACACCTAGCAGATTGGCCAACATGACAGCAAAGGAAAGTAATGAATGCTGGAGGGGATGTGGCAAAGTTGGGACATTAATTCATTGCTGGTGGAGTTGTGAATTGATCCAACCATTCTGGAGGGCAATTTGGAACTATGTCCAAAGGGCGCTAAAAGACTGTCTGCCCTTTGATCCAGCCATAGCACTGCTGGGTTTGTACCCCTAAGAGATAATAAGGAAAAAGACATGTTCAAGAATATTCATAGCTGTGTACTTTGTGGTGGCAAAAAACTGGAAAACGAGGGGATGCCCTTCAATTGGGGAATGGCTGAACAAATTGTGGTATATGTTGGTGATGGAATACTATTGTGCTAAAAGGAATAATAAAGTGGAGGAATTCCATGGAGACTGGAACAACCTCCAGGAATTGATGCAGAGCCAGAGGAGCAGAACCAGGAGAACAATGTACACAGAGACTGATACACTGTGGTATAATCGAACGTAATGGACTTCTCTAATAGCAGCAATGCAGTGATCCTGGACAACTAAGAGGAATCTACGAGAAAAACCACTATCCTCATTCAGAGGAAACACCGTGGGAGTAAAAACACTGAAGAAAAACAACTGCTTGAATACATGAGTCAAAGGGATGTGGTTGAGGATGTAGACTAAATGAACATCCTAGTTCAAACAACAACATGGAAATAGATTCTGATCAAGGACACAAGTAATACCCAATGAAAGTATGCGTTGGCTGTGGGAAGAGTGGAGGAGGGGAGGGAGGGAAATAATGTGATTATTGTAACCAAGGAATAATGTTCTAAATTGACTAAGTAAACTTTTTCAAATGAAAAAAAAAAAAAGAAAAAGAAAGTTCATCTTATGGGGACAGCTAGGTGGCTCGGTAGATAGAGTACCAGGCCTGAAGATAGCAAGTCCCTAGGTTCAAATCTGACCTCAGACATTTCCTAGTTGTATGACCCTGGGCAAGTCATTTAATCCCATTTTCCTAGCCCTTACAACTCTTCTGCCT
This sequence comes from Monodelphis domestica, assembly GCF_027887165.1. NCBI lineage: Eukaryota > Metazoa > Chordata > Mammalia > Didelphimorphia > Didelphidae > Monodelphis > Monodelphis domestica. The sequence goes on along the minus strand of NC_077230.1, from coordinate 383,668,074 downwards.
TGGAACTAATACATAGTATTGATACTAAGATAGAAGGTAAGGGTTTTTTAAAAAAAGAGACCAAAAGTAATAGGTACTTATTCTCTGTCTGTCTGTCTGTCTGTCTTTAAACCCTTGCCTTCTGTTTTAAGACAGGGCTAGGATACACAATTGAATGTAATGGACTTCTCTACTAGCAGCAATGCAATGATCCAGGACAATCTGGAGGGACTTATGAGAAAGAATGCTATCTACATTCGGAGGAAGAACTGTGGGAGCGGAAACACAGAAGAAAAACAACCGCTTGATCACATGGTTCGATGAGGATATGACTGGGGATGTAGAATCTAAACGATCACCCTGGTGCAAATATCAATAATATGGAAATAGGTCTTGATCAATGACACATGTAAAACCCAGTGGAAAGGGGGTGGGGAAGGGGAGGGAAAGAACATGAATCTTGTAACCATGGAAAAATATTCTAAATTAATTAATTAAATAAAGATTTCCCTAAATAAATAAATAAAAGGCTAAACCATCCTTAAAAAAAAAAAAAGACAGGGCTAGGCTATCAAGGTTAAGTGACTTGCTCAGAGTCACACAGATTTGAAGTGTCTGAGGCAGGACTGGACCCCAGATCTTCTCAATTCTAGGTCTAGGGTTCTATCCACTGAACAGCCCAACTGTCCCTGCAGGGAATTTCTAGTTCCCTTGGTAGTGGCAAACCTGTTGGGTGACTTTATAATTACTCCCATTGATGATGGCACTCAAGCTTGTTCTACAGGGGTAAGACGCATGCCTGGGAGCAGGAGCCTTAGCCCCATCAAAAAAAAATGGTGGGAAAGGAAAATGAGAAGTTCCAGACAGGAATAATAGTGAGGGGCTGGGGCCCCACAATGGACACAAAAGGGAAAGACTCAGCCTAGGGCTGGGTCACCTTGGTCATGGACTTTAGCCTAGGGGGAAGAAACCATTGGGACAAAAGGGATGTTTAACATTGGATGGGATTTGCTGTTCCCACCCAAACTACCAGGAAATTCACTGTCTGGTGAAGAGGGACCTTCCCTCAGGGGGAAACTCTCCCGTGAGAAAAGTCAAAACCTGGGGTTTCCACACTCCAACTAAATAAACTGGGGATCTCTAGATTTCCATGTTGACACACCCCCCTTTTGGTCAAGACTGAACGTCGCTGACCAAACATGGACAAATGAGTAATGCTATATGGGATTGGACTCCATCCCCTACTGGTGGGAAAGTCTAGGGACACAGATATTGGTGATTGGCATTTGGGGGCGTTCCCCAATGCCACCGGCGCATTGACAATTGAGCCAGAAAGGCAGGCAGTCTGCCTTTGGCCAAAAACTGACTAACAATCAAAACACTACCCCAATTCCCAAAGTCTCAAGTCTTTCACTTCTGGTGGGTCCTGATGATGCCTTCAGCCTCCTCTCTGGCAGACTTCTGTCCTCTGGCAGGCTCCTCCTTTGGTATCAGTCAGCTTTCTTGCTGCTGCAAGAGAAAACTTAAAGAGAGATCTATAAACACATTCTTTAACAGGACTTGATCTATTCCCTATATGCTTATTCACTATAAGGATTATCCACACTGCTAACCTTAAATCTGTAATTCCATCTTATTAATTTTTAATAATATCTTTTCCACACAAATCATAAAATCATGTAATTTACATGCTTAATTAGAAAGATTGCCTTACTTTACCAAAATATAAAAATCCTACAAACTGTAGAAATATAAAAGCAGAAAAATCCTCACTATTAAAATGCTTCTAATCTTCCCTTAATTTTAAAACCTTATACACTCCACTCACACACCCCCCTTTAGGGAGGTTGAAATGCTAGGCATTTTGGAATTGATTTCATTCCTTTTAGCTACTTAACCATAACCATGGTCCAGATTTAAAATATTTATCTTCTATTACTAACAATCATTTCTAGACTCCATCATTTCTTCTTAACCTCTTCTGATACTACTTTGAGACAAACTAGCACTCTGGAATCTTTGCTGCAAATTCTCAGCTGTCACTTTCAAACTTTCATTTTTGTCAGGTAAAAATGTTCCCTTTTTAAAACTTTTCCTACTTCAATTAAGTTTGGGGAATAGCTCTGTCCTTTCTAGGTTCTCTATTTAAAAGGACTTTGCTCAGGGTAAATAAAATTCTCAGGGGAAATAAACTTACCAATACCTCTATGGTTCAGAGATATAACATGTGAATGATAGAAATTTTAAAAGAAAAAGAATACTTAGCCAGTTCAAACTTCTTTTTATCTTCTTCTTCTGGTCAGCCGTATTTTTGTGTCACTCATCGACTTTACTGACCACTTTGGAGTTGGGGCTTTCTTTAGATGAGATAGATGTATCCAACTTTCAATTCCTTTTAGTTTTGCTGCAGATGGATTTACCAGCAATACCTGATGAGGTCCATCCCATCTGACTTGTAGAGCATCCTTTCGTAGGTGCCTCTTTCTGTATACCCAATCTCCGGGCTTCACTTTAGATGTTGAGGGTGTTTCTGAGGAAGAATTCCTGGAAACTGACTGAGATATAAGGTGGTTAAGGCCTTGGAGAGTTTTTGCTAGTCCCTGGCAGTATGATAAGAGGGAAACCTTGGTGCTCATGGAGTCAGTATAGGGTGGAAAAAGAGACATTGGCCGACCTGTGATTATCTCGAATGGTGAGAGTGAGAGCTTGCCAAAAGGTGTGGCTCTCAGGTTCAATAGAACTATTGGAAGGGCTTTGGGCCAGGGTATGTTTAAGTCCTCCATAAATTTGGCTAATTGTACTTTAATGATGCCATTCACACGTTCCACTAATCCTGAGGATTGTGGGTGATAGGCACAATGTAGATGATGTAATACAGGCCATGCTGTTAACAGCTGTGACACTACCGAACCAGTGAAATGTGTTCCTCTATCACTATGTATTTCCCTAGGAATTCCCCATACTGGAAATATCTTTTCCAGTAAGCATTTGGCTACTGCTGTTGCTGTGGCCTGTCTGCATGGAAATGCTTCTACCCAGCGAGAAAACATGCAAACCATTACTAAAACAAATTTGTATCCAGCATGAGGTGGTAACTGAATGAAATCAATTTGCCATACCTGAAAAGGGGCCTCAGGTAATGGGAATTTACCTGGCATAGGTTTTAAAGGCTTACTGACATTATATTTAGGGCAAATTTGACATTGCAAATACACATCCTCCGCTGCTCGCCTCAACCTCCCCCACCAATATTTGCGAGCTATGCTGACCAATTTGTCTGGTCCCCAGTGACTTATGGAATGCAAGTACTCCATCATGGGACGGCATAGAGGGTCCGGTAGGACTACACACCCATTTGGTCCTTGCCACAATCCAGTATCCCTGTTTCTAACGCATCCCTCCTTCTCTAGTTTTTCTTGGATAGTTCTAGACATGACTTCTTGGGCTGAAACAATTTCTGCCTGGGTCAGCTTATTCTCAAAAATAGGTTCTTCCTTATCTGAAAGTGCCAGACCTATTGTAGTTGGGACCTGCCTGGCAGCTTCTTTGGCATACTGATCTGCTAGGGCGTTTCCCTTTGCATGGGGAGAATTCTCTCGGGAGTGCCCTGGGATTTTAATAATTGCTATTGCCTTTGGTAGTAAGAGGGCTTCTAACAGTCTCCGGACTTGTGCCCCATTCTTGATGGGGGTTCCAGAGGAAGTTAGGTATCCCCTATGCTGCCACAACATTCCAAAATCATGAGCCACCCCAAATGCATACCTGCTATCCGTGTATATGTTTACCCGCTTTCCTTTGGCCAGCTCACAGGCTCTGGTTACTGCTTCCAGTTCGGCTTGCTGAGCAGAAGTTGCCGAAGGGAGATGCCCTGCTTCAATGACTTCTGCAGTGGTAGTGATGGCATATCCGGCCACTAAAATGCCAGATTCATTTCGGAGACAAGAGCCATCTGTATACCAGGAAAAATCTGGATTCTCCAGTTCTTTTTCCTGGAGATCTTCTCGTGGACTTAAAACAGAATCAACAATGTTAACACAATCATGCCCTTCAGTACAATCCCTGTCACTTTCCTCTATATCTGGCAGGAAAGTGGCTGGATTAAGGGTTTTACACCTAGAGATGGTGATGTTGGACTTAGCCAGGAGAGAGGCTTCTAGCTTTGCAAGGCGGCTTGTGGAAAAATGCTGAGTGTGATGAGAGTTCAAAAGCACCTCTATTGCATGTGGGACATGCAGTGTTAAAGGAGATTCTAATGTTACTTCTTTTACTAGTTCTAGTAAATCTGAAGCTGCCACTACTGCCCTTAAGCATGATGGTAGCCCTCTTGCCACTGAATCTAGACTTTTACTGTAGTATCCAAAAGGCCTAAAGTGGTCTCCATGTTTCTGGCTCAAAACTCCCAGGCTAATCCCGTTTCTTTCTAAAAGGAAAAGGTGAAAGGGTAGTGAATAATTTGGACGCCCCAGGGCTGGGGAGCTAGAAAGAGCTGACTTTAAGTCCATGAAAGCAATTTTTGCAGCCTCATTCCAAATCAGAGGTTCTGGGGACGAGGCCTTGAGGAGATCAAAAAGGGGCTTGGCTACTAAAGAGAAAGATGGGACCCATAACCTACAGTAACCAGCTAATCCCATGAACCCTCGAAGCTGTCTTTTTGTTTTAGGCCTTGGGAAATTCAATATAGCAGCTACTCTGGCGGGATCCAGGCTACGCCCTTCAGCTGATATTAGATGTCCCAGAAACTTCACCTGTGAAGAGACAAACTGCATTTTTTCTTTAGATACCTTATGGCCTTTTTGTGCTAAGGACTTAAGGAGCACAATCGAATCTTCCCTCGAAGACTGGGCATCTGGGGAACACAGAAGTAGGTCATCCACGTACTGGAGTAAGGTGGACCCAAATGGAAATTTAAGGCCAGCAAGGTCTGCTTTTAGTACTTGGGAGAAATATGTGGCACTCTCTGTATAACCCTGGGGCAGAACAGTCCAGCAGAGCTGAATTCCTTCCCAGGTGAAAGCAAAAAGGAATTGGCTGTCTGCATGTAGTGGCACACTGAAATAAGCACTGCATAAATCAACTACAGTGAAAATTTTTGCACTGTGTGGGATTTGATTTAAAAGGTTGTGGGGGTTGGGGACTACTGGAGCTCTGGGGATAACACAGGCATTTACTGCTCTTAAATCCTGAACTAGGCGCCACCCTCGGCCTCCTGGCTTTCGGACACCTAGTATGGGTGAATTGCAAGGGCTGGTACATTTTATCAAAATACCTGCCTCTAGATAACTATCAATTAATGGTCTAATTCCTTCTGTCGCTTCCCGTGAGAGGGGATATTGAGGGACCCTTGGAAGGGGTTTGGATGGGTCTAACTGAACTTGTATTGGGGGAGTACAGTCTAGGCAATGCCATCCACGCCCTGCCTCAGCCTCCTTCTCACTACAAACCCGGTTGTGTGCTGCCATGATCAATACATTCCTCCAATATGCCAGTCTAGGAACCACACACACACACACACACACACACACACACACACACACACACAAGTTCAGCTTAACATGATCACGAAGCCATGCTCACGTTTGGGGTCGCTGCTTTCCCCCTTTACTGTGAAGAGCCTAGAATTTTGCCAGGATTTGAGCTTTTCGGTCTAGTTTGTTCAAACAACCTGAGCATTTGCCTGTGTCCAGAGAGTCACGACTAGAGTGAGGCAACCAATATAAGGATCGTATGAGAACGTGTATGAATGTAAGCTGCTCGAGGCCAAGGATTGCTTTCTGTTTCCCTGCCCGTAGCACAGTCTGGCTTGTCACAGGGTGCCGAGGTCAGACTGCCCAGACTTTGGGGAGCAACAATAATATTGCAGTGCTGTGGCAGCAGCAAAACAATAGAGCTTAAATAAGAAAGTCTTAGATGGCTGCTGGGATGGGCACAGCGGCTTCTCTTGCGGTACCCCAACTTTCAGTCTCAAGCAGACTCCCTGGTTCTGGTCCTCCCCAAGGCCCTCATCCCCACCTCCCAGGTTAGCATCCTGGCCATTTGGTCCTTCTCTATCCCTCCTATGTGAGGGAGTGTGTCCTGTATTAGACTTGCACCCGCAGCATTGTCCTGGGCATGAATTCTTAGTAAGAGCTCAGAGGCTCATCCTGTAGCATCAGTCCTGCCTTTCATTTAAATATAAAAAAAAAAACAAAACTCTTATCTCCCTAGAATCAATACTACCTATTGGTTCTAAGACAGAGGAGCTGTACATTGGGTAATTGGGGTTAAGTGACCTGCCCAGGGTCATACAGCTATAAGGTATCTGAGGTCAGATTGGAACCCAGGACCTCTCAGTCCCTGGGCCTGGCTCTCTAGCTATTGAACCACCTAGCTGCCCTCAGTCCTGCCTTTCTTTAAAGGCACTAACTCAGCAATTACATCAGCCTGCATTTTTAGGTTAGATGCCCCCTTGATCTGTAAAATGGAGGATTCCTGATTAGGAAGGTTGTTAAAGTCTTTTCCGACTGCAAATCTCGGAGCTCGTTCCCTTACTTGGAAAATGGTGACATTAATCCTTGCACTCATTTCTTTGGTGTTGTTAGGGAGAGATTGTTTTACACACCCCAGAGCGCTACAGGAATGTAAATAATCATCACCACCTTTTTCTAGACAAGAACCCAAGAGTCCCCCTTTTTGTCCAGGACTCTTTCTATTATAGGATTACTTATGGGTTTTCCTAATTAAAAAGAAACCAAAATAAAACAAAAACTGAAGGAGTTATTCCAACCATTTCCCCCATTTTATGGGGGTAGCAAATATGCCTCAGAGCAGTACACTGACTTGCTCAAGGTTCCCATATGAATTAGTGGTAGAGGCAGCACTAGGCCCCAGCACTTCTGCCTCCCAATGGGTTGCTTTTTCATTGTCCAAAAGCAAGATTCTGACTTCATAATTCAATTTAGAGGATACCCTGAAGTTCTGAAAAGGCAGGAAGGGTGGAATGAACAGCACAACATCCTTTTTAAATGGAAAAAGTTTATTTTTTGCAGGTGTTGAAACATTCACACATAAAAAGGCACAAGCAGGAATGTGAAATTAGATCATTTGTTCCTTAATTGCACATTTTGAGAGGGAATTTCACAGCAAGAAAAACGCCATTCATGGCTTTTCAGATTAGAATAGAAAACAAAAGCAAGTCCGCTACCATTTGGATGTCACCAAGAATCCTTTCCCCTTCCGTCCCCTATTCCAATGAGGCAGGAATCCATCTAAGTTTGCTCCTCAGGGAACTGCCAGAATCATGAATCTGGGACTAAAGCCCGGCCTACTCTAGTGTTCTAGGACTGGCTCTGGAGAGGGGCAGCCTCGGCACTCCTAGTGCCACTCTGCCGGGCCCCACGGCATGCCTCCAAAGGGAGCTGCCAACCCGCTCCATTCCCAAACACGGTTAGGAGTTCCACTTGGAGTTCTCGACCTCAGCTGTGGTTGGGGTAAGTCTGAGAAGCCAGGAACCCCGGGGATGCCATCCTCACCCTGCCTCCCTGGAGAGAAGTTGCTGAGTTCACACCCCCTGCAGAGCTCCACATTGTCTTCTAGTGGCCCCCTTGCCCCCTGCTAGCTCAGTGCTACATTTTCCTGGCTCCTGCTCGCATCCGAGGAAGCTTCTTTAACCAGCGGCGGTCACCAAAGCGACACACTTGGCACTGTCTGACCCGACTTGTTCTACGTCCTTTCTCCTTCTGTCTGGCCCTTCTTTACAGGATTGAGCCACCACAGCTCTCCCGGCGTGGGGACTGGGGTGGGGAGCGAGAGGAAAAGAGAGATGCCTGTCCTGAATCGTGTCCGACATTTGTGAAGATGTGTCTCCTGAGAGCCTTTCTTCTGACGAGGGGACACTGGCTTAGGAGGCCCCCACTGACGTAAATGGGACAATTCCTTTGAATAAGATGGGCCAGAAAATGCCTCTCTGGGTTAAGTGAAAGTGGAATCAATTTATTGCCATGTTCCTGACTTAGAAGCAAAAATCAAAATAGTAAAGAGTCACAGTCATTAGTGGGGTGTGGGACACGATGCCTCACTCCACTCCCTTTAGTTTGAGGGTCCAGATCTTCATGTCCGCTAGATCTGGAGAGAGTTTGGGAAGGTAAATGAGGAGGCTACGATCCAGGGAGTCCTCCGACCACTTCAGCAACTCTGGGATTCCCAACATCATCACCTAGAAAGAATGAGAGGAAAGACAAGACCATTCTGTGTAATCAGCTCCAAAGCTAAGAGTCAGGGTAGGGAAGGATGTCGGATATGAGCTGGTCCATTCTGCTCACAGACAGGCACGAGCCCAAGTCTACACAGTAAGCTCAAGACCGACTCCAGAATTAAACCCATCCGTACATAAGAATGTGTGGCTTAACAGATAGAATTTTATGGAGTGCTTTACACGTGCTACCTTATTTGACCCTCATCTTCGAGAATCTTGGCGAAAGTGTTATTATGATCCCATTTTACAGATGAGGATACTGAGGAAGCACAAGACTTACTGACTTGCGCGGTGTCATACTAGTAACTATCCAAGGCAGAATTCATCTATAAGACCACCTAGGAGACTCCATAGTGATTTGTAGTCTGAAGACTTGGCTTGGGTTCCAGTATTTACTAGCCAGGCGATCTCAGTCCAGTGAAGAAGACGCCTCTCAGTCTATCAGGCTTAAAAACCCCCCAACAAACAAACCAAAAAACCCATAATATTAGTTTCAAGAAAGAAGAGCAGTAAGGGCTAGGCAACTGGGGTTAAGTGAGTTGTTCAGGGTCACACAGCTAAGAAGTATCAGATTTGAACCTAGGATCTCTTCCTCCAGGCCTGGCTCTCTCTCCACTGAGCCACCTAGCTGCCCCTGGTAATAATGCATTTAATAGTTCACATGACTGTACCTGCCCTGGAAGGGCAGAAAGTATTTTTTTTTTTAGGTCAGCATTGATTTCATATATATATATTTGTTATATAAATGGAGTTTCTCTTTATAGAATGTAGTAAGATTGAGGGCAGGAAATCTTTAATTTTTAAAAATAAATTTTTGTATTTAAAAAAATGTCGACTGCATTTCTCACCCCTATTTCTTTCCCTCCCAGAGAGCTATCCCTTATATCATATATATATATATATTTTTTTTTTTTAAACCCTTACCTTCTGTCTTAGAGCCAATACTGTGTATTGGCTCCAAGGCAGAAGAGTGGTAAGGGCTAGGCAATGGGGGTCAAGTGACTTGCCCAGGGTCACACAGCTGGGAAGTGTCTGAGACCAGATTTGAACCTAGGACCTCCCGTCTCTAGGCCTGGCTCTCAATCCACTGAGCTACCCAGCTGCCCCCCATATATATTTTCAAAGAAGAAAAAAACATCAGCCAAATCAATCAATCAATCAATCAATCCAGCTCCAAAACAATTGCTTTCTGCAAAGGAGTGGGTCAAGGTCTTTTCTCTTATTTAGGAGGAAATTTCTTGGACAGCTGAAATGTGAACAACACAGACTGAATTAGCACAGAATAAGTCACTCCAGTAAAATGCTGACCAGGAAAATGGTGGAAAAGACCCTTTCATCCCAGGAAGTAGGAGTCAAAATGTGCAAAAAAGGAGGCAAGCTCAGGAATGGCTCTCAGAGCAGTGGTGCCAGAAACTGATCCCTAGGGGCTGCATATTGACTTAGAAAACTACAGATTAGCATTATCTTTGTTGTACAGTAGTTTTGTTAATTGCAGGCAGCCCCCAGGAGTCTGACAGCTTTGCTCCAGAGGCCTTCTGGACTTTGTTAATGGTTCCAAGTGGGAAAGCTCTTTCCATATCGTTGGGCAGCATCAAAGGCTACTTACAGTTGTCATATTTGTTGGGACAGGGGAGGTCAGCTGGAGGATTCCAGACATGGGCCAGTCAGCAAAGAAGACGTACACAGCAGACTGTTTCGTGGTGAACCTGCAGAAGACAGTCACTCCAAACTTATCCATAGAGAAGCTTTTACATTTAAATGCAAAATCCGCAACATGCCTGTCCTATCAGAGTCCATTCCCATATTCCCATGGATGAGACCATTATTTGGATTCAGAGAGTTCCTGTCCTGTACCTAGAAGCTAAGAAATCCCTTTGGATTTAAGAGCTGGTAGCATTCTCTTTCTGATTTCCCTTCCAAATAGGGCCCTTCCTTTTCAATCAATTTAAATGGCATTTCATCAAGAGAATATAAGGGAGACACTCAGCAAGATTTTTGCTGTCACATAATGGACAGAATAGGATAAGAGTCACAAAGGGACATCGGAGGCTTACAGAGGAGAAAAGGGAGGCGTAGGGAGTAGAAAGGGACTAGTCTCAGGTCATCTGGGCTATAGATTTCAGGTAGGATCTCAACCCAGGGGTGGTCTTTTAACTCCAGAGCCATTGTTCTTCTTCCTTTTCAATACTGCCAAGCAGGGTGATTTTACTAAATAACCTGAGCATTTGAAGGGGAAAAAAGTCTGCAGAAAGCAAGGTATACTGCCAGGACAAACCCAAGAATTATATGAACACAATTACAAAATGCTTTTCACACAAATAAAATCAGATCTCAACAACTGGAAAAATATTAATTTCTCATGGGAAGGACGAGCCAAAACGAAAAGAAAAATGATGATGTCTAAAAAAAAGCTTGGAACAAGATCCATTTGGATCAGTCATCTGTACATTAATTGAGAGCAATAAATGGGTGTGAAACAAAAGAGAGTAAAAAAACCATTTGGAGTCAGAAGCCCTGGGTTTGAGCTCCAGCTGTACCCCTTTCTGGGTGACCTTTACTCCTCTGAATTCCAGTATCTTCATTGGACAAATGGGACTGATTCTATTTGTTACTCCTCATCATGCAGAAGAACAAGGCATCAAAGCATCATGTGAGCGTCAAAGATCATCGCCATCTTGGGGCAGCAAGCTGGCTCAGGGGAGAGACTGCCCTAGATATGGGAGGTCCTGGGTTTAAATCTGGTCTCAGACACTTGCTAGCTGTGAGACCCTTGGCAAGTCACTTAACCCTAATCGTCTGGGCCTTAGTGCTCTTCTGTCGTTGATTCTAAGATGGGAGGTAAGGGTTTAAAAAAAATCATTGACATCTTTCCACTACTCCTACCTCATTCTCCAATGTCTTTGATTTGAACACCTGTCTACTGGAAAACTGCAGCTGAAAGCAGAGAGTCCTGGACCAAGGCAGACATGTCACAGTGCGTCTGATCCAGTCTAGTGGTTTCATGGGCGAATTTAAGAGACCTGTGGCCCATGGCTCCTTATGGAGAGGGCTGAGAAAGCTCTGTAGAACCCATCAAGGGTCCCCACTGAGCCAAGACCTGATGATGCACTCCAGGGCCTCACGTGACTCTGACAGTCACGAATCTGTTCATTTCTCCAGGGGACCCTGGCCATTGTAATCCTTTTTTTTTCTTTTCTTCCTTTTTTTTCCTTCCTTTCTAAAGAGTGGTTATAGAGGTAGGGGCAAAGCTGGGCTTCTTTTCTTCCTTTCTAAAGAGTGGTTATAGAGGTAGGGGCAAAGCTGGGCTTCTTTTCTTCCTTTCTAAAGAGTGGTTATAGAGGTAGGGGCAAAGCTGGGCTTCAAAATCCCAGCTCTCTTGACTTCTAGTCGGGTATACTCTCCCCCACATCATTGAGCCTTTGAGCCATTTTTGTCCCTGTCATCTCTATGAATAGATCCCCTAGCTGGGGTTCAGTCACCTAGAACAACTTCTATTCAAGGCAGACATTAGAGCAGGGGCTCTGAACCAGGGATCCAGGGACCACCGTGGAACAATTACAAGGGGTATGTGAACTTGGATAGGGATAAGGTACATTACAATAGAATTGGCTTCCTGTGTAACCCTTACTATTTGATTATACATTTTATACACTGTTCTTGGAAAGAATCCATAAGCTTCACTGGACAGACAAAGGAATCTACAGCACAGGGAAGGCTAAGAGGCCCTGAGCAGAGCAAGTTGCCAGGATTTTCTGAATCTTTTATGAATAATCTATGGACAGAAGGTCCTGAGGAAAATCAGGGAACTGACGGCTAGGCTCAACAGGGAGAGGATCACGGGGAGGCTCTGTTGAACATGAAATGGAGTAAGCCATGTCTAGATAAAAGAGGGATCTTCATCTGGGATGGAACAATAGACCTCAACTGCAGAAGAGGGCAACTTACCATAGCCTGGAGGTGGTGTGTTCCATTTGTACCCTCCATGGCTTAGAAGCATAGATTCCTTCCCCATTGATGCTCAGCCATCTTCCCACAGAAAGAAGCCTTTCTTGAAAAATGGGGATAATCACTCCATCTTTTGTTGGTCCAATGTTGAGCAGATAGTTGCCTCCAAGGCTTACAACATCGACTAAATCCTGGAACGAAGAAAGAAAGAAACAATGATGTACCTTACCTGTTAACAGTGATGCTGGATACAATGCTAAAAAAATTCATAAATGTTAAAAACAACTGGAGGTACATTCTCTGTTTCTTAGGCCCTTAGAACTCAGAAGCCAGAATCCAGTATCTCAGATCTTCAAAGGTCCCCAGAAACTACAATCCTAGATATAGAAGGATCCTTAGAACACAGAAGTTCAAGTCGGGAGGGACTTATCAAATATTTTTTGGGTAAATTTCTACTATATATTAAGTGTTGTACTGTGATTGTTATTGGCAATACAAATAAGTAAAAAAATGACACAATCCCTACTCAAAAGGAATGTCTATTACAACGAGGAAGATAAAGAGTATAAAATATATTCATATATGTACATCACAAATCCAAAATGAATGAAAACAGATATATGCAGAATAGTTTGGAAGGGAGGGGCACACAGGTCATGAAAAGGTTCATGGAAAAGATGATGTTAGAGATGGGAAGAAGACTCAGGATGTCAGGACTGGAACTCAGAATTTCAGAGCTGGGAAATTTCTTGGAACAAAGAATTTCAAAGCAGAAAGAGTCCTGAGAACTTACAATTTTAGAGCTAGGTAGAAGACTTCCACTATACCAGATCAGAGCTGTTAAGATACCTCAGAGATGAGCTAGTCCAATCTCCTTATTACAGGGATGAAAAAGCATGCTTAAGGAAGAGGTAGTTAAGATCAGAACTCCAGTCTTTGACTCCCATTGGTTTCCCACTATATCCGCCTTTTCCCCACCCTGGTTCAGGAGACCAAAGCAGCTCTTACCGAAATGATTTCAACATAAGTCAAAATATCACTGTTGTTCATGACTTCTCGATATCCCCAGGACATTTTATCAAGGGTGGTGCACATCTCCCACTTGCGTTCTGGAACAGTCTTTGGCTTGTATTTGTCTTTACAGTTAAGGTAACCCCCATGTTTACACCCAGTGTCTATGCCCCATCGATCATTAACCACAATTTTATCCTAGATGGTGAAGAAAAGTAGAGCTGAGTCACTATGGATAGAGCCACCTGGATGAATCTAGCTATAAAAGTAAACCTCCTTATTTTCCTTAGCTGACTTTGCAATTCAAGAATTCATTCTGCCAAATAAAGCTAAACCAGACCCATTTGTTCCACTGGTCTTCATATGCACTCTAGCTTATTCCTTTTTAATCTACCCTAGCACTGAATACAATCCTCCAGGTGAGATCTGAAGAGGACCAAATAGCATGACTATCACCTCCTATTCATGGAATCTCTGCCCGTCTTAATATAGCCCAAGATCCTATTAGCTTTTGTTTGTTGTCGTTCCCATTACGTTGCTGACTCAAGTGAAGCCTAAAGTCCACTGAGATCCCCAGATCCTTTTCAGAACAATTGCTGTCTATTCATCCCTCCTTCTCTTCTTATACTGGTGAAGTTGACATTTTGTACCCAAGTGAAGATTGGATAGTGATCCCTATGAATTTCTTCTTTTTAGAGTCAGCCCAGGATTCTAGACCCTCAAGATCTTTCTGGATCTGGTCATCCAGAGCATTAGTTGTGCTTCCTACTTTCTCTTGGAACTGGTGGGAGCCATCTTATGCGTGGATCATATATACTAACTCGTATTATAGTTGTGTGTGTGTGACTGATGTCCCCTGCTAGATTGTAAGTTCCATGAAGGCAGACAAAATACCTTATCAACACAGCATGCACATAGTGGGCATTGCATAAAACATTAGTGGCTGAAATGAAATGAAATGTTCATTACTAATCCTTGGCACCCTGAATGACTTTGCCCCAGACCTAAAGGGCTGCCATGGATGTCACCTAGGACCACACACTAGCGAACAATTATTTTCACCATCTGCCAAGGACAATGTGAACATGCAGGAACTTGAATTTCTTACTCTAAGTCTAATGAAATATCCCCACAGTAACAAGTTGAATCCTGCATTTTTGTAAACTCTCTTCATTTCCCCATCCAGAATTTTCTCTCCTGACAAATCAGGGAGGGGAAGGAAGGATGCACTTGGCTTCAGGCTCTGGCTCCCCCAGCCTTCTACTGTCACAGCCAGTCACTGACCAGTCACATACCTTAACAGGGCTATCATTGTACAGCCAGGCGAGGAACTCAGTGGAATTCCAGTAAGTGTCTGGGGCTTCCCATTCTCCATCAGACCAGATCAGGTCAGGTTTGTACCTGAAAGACACATGGATGGGTAAGAAGCTGGAGGAATCTTTACAGTCTACAGCAACAGCAGGGTCCAGGACAACCAGCAGTGGACCAGCAGCCATGAGACCAGGCTCCAAGCCCAGGAGCCTCCCTCAGGCAAGGAATCTCCCTATTTGAGCCTTAGTTCCCTTATCCCTAATCAGGGACTAGACTCCTCTCCTTGCCTCAGAGGGCTGTAAAGTACTTTGTAGAAGGGCAGCATGGAGCAGTGATCAGAGAGCTACTTTGAAGTCAGGATGACCTGGGTAAGCTGCTAAATCTCTGAGTGCTCTTGAGCATTTTTTAAGAAGATGCTGTTGATCTGCCTTGGAAAAATAACTTCTTTATTGAGAGATCCCTACACCAATGAAATCACATACCTGGAAAAAAATAAATGGGCTTTGTAATCATAGAATGTTACTCCCTGAGCCCATTCCCCGGCAGCATGATCTGACTTACTTAGCTCCTCGCTGCATAGAAATTACTGGTCTTTTGGAGCTATAGTTGACCTTACTCCTTAGTAAGAGTGCACTCAGAGCTTAGTGGAATGATTATGCCTATAGAGGATGTTTTTTCAAGCAACAAAAACCAACTTCCTGCATCTCCTATTTCTCTAGCCCTTTAAAGTTATAAAGTTCTATTAAATAGGGCTAGTAATATAAATGTAATAACCAAGTTTTATAGGGAATGAAAACTAAAGGTCAGAGAAGTTCTTACTTGTTCACAAGATCAACCAATTCTGGCAGAGCCTTAGTCATGACAAAGTTCTGGGTTGTGAAATTATTATCCTTGTCAAGTACATATAAGGGATTAAACCACTCCAGGAGTGAATGGTATAGTCCATAATGGATATTCCTAAAAAAAAGAAACAGAAAACAGAATTATTGCACAATGAATTAAAAAACCCCAACAACCTTCTCTTCTGTCTTAGAATCAATACTTAAGCATCAGTTCCAAGATAGAAGAATAGTAAGGGGTGGGCAATGAGGGTTAAGTGACCTGCCCAGGGTCATATGGCTGGGAAGTATCTGAGGCTAGATCTGAACCCAGGGCTTTCTGTCTTCAGGCCTGGCTCTCTATCCACTAGGTCAGTGGTTCTCAACCTTTCTAATGCCATGACCCCACAATACAGTTCCTCATGTTGCAGTGACCCCAAACCAAAAAATTATTTTGGTGGCTACTTCAAAACTGAAATTTTGCTACAGTTATGATTCAGAATGTAAATACCTGATATGCATTATATATTCCCATTGCTACAAATTGAGAGGTTGAGAACCGCTGCACTAGGTCATCTAGCTGCTTCACAAGAAAATTTTTAAAAGGTTATTTTAAAAAAAATAGCAGGATCTCATATAAGATAGTATATAACCAACAGATAGGGGAATTAAATCTGAAACAATTTTCAATTTTTTTTAGTGCAGAGATATTTTGTTTTAATGAGTTTCAGATGTTAGGGGTAAAATTCCCAAGACTGTTAAGGGTAAATTTAGGGTTGAGACTGAATACAAATTTTAGTTGGTCTCCAGGGATTTAAATTCTAAATCCCAATGAATACTCAAGTCAGAATGGAATTTTATGGTGGTTTATTTACAATAGAAGGAAGAAATTAAGAATGAGAGAGAGAGAGAGGAAAGGGAATAAAAACTGCTCTGGCCTGGGCTGAGCCAGGCAGGAGTTCAGAGGCCTCAGCTAAGGGGCCTCTCCAGAAAGCCAAGGGAAAGGGGAGTCAGTCTTATCACTCACCACATGACCATCTAAAAGGAAGCAGTCTGAGGAGTATCTCCAGGCTCGAATTCCAGGGCCAACTCTGCCAAAGCTCCCACTCACAGGAAGTGACGCAAAATATAAAGGCAGTTCTTTACATCACTTCCTGTGTCTCACATGTGCCAATGGTGGCTTAAGCTTGGCTTAGGACAGCCCAGGGGGTCAGTCAGTTGTTTCTGATTTGTCACTTGCATCACAGGCCTTCCTCCCCAACACTTAATCCTTAAGTGGGGGGTATATACATTCCTGGTTGCTAGAATTTTAAAGTCTAAGCAGGGTGGAGTAAAAGTAAAATTCGTAATCCCCCCAATGATGATTGGGGGACTAGTCTCCTCAGTTGATTACTAAACATAATCATCTTGTACCTCTAAAATCTTCTAACTGAAAGTGCATACAAAATTTTACTTTCTAAGAAGAAAGTACAATAGTTAGAGATAAGAGGGAAATAGAAGAGAGAGAGCACTTAGCTTACCACCATACTTGCTGCATCATTGCAAAGGAAGAAATCCTGTGGGAGGCGTTACTGCCAGTTAAATACCAATTGTGATCTCGCCAACATGGAGATGCAGGAGAGATGATAGGGAATTCTGGGAATTCCTTTCTAAGGATCATATCCTCTGCTCTCATCCCAATCTTTTCTTTCTCCCTAGCTAACTTCCTCATACTAATGCTTTCTAGGCTTTAAGAAAACACTTCAGGTAGCAACTTCTACAGCTCTCGGCCCACAGACAGTAAAGGGTTGGACAACTGGTAAGAAGGAGATTATAGGAGTCACTTAACTAGCAGTAGGAAAAGGATCTGGATTGCATTTCTGGGTCACAGTCCCAGAATGAGAAGGCACATTACCACGCCAAAGCTCAAGACTGCAGGGGAATGGGGATCCTGGTCAGAGTTCCAGGGTAGGGAAAAGAATGCCTATGGTTGTTCATTAACCAGAGCACAGGCCAGAAGAGTAGGAAACACACCCCTCTTTAGATCATACTACCTTGGAAAAACTGAAAATTTACAGTCCAAGAATTAGTCTTGAAAATAGCTTCCCAAAAATATGATGCTTGGGACAGTAATCCATCTGCCCCCTAAGCAAAGACCAACTTTAACAAACAGAAATTTTAAAAAATAGGCTGGAAAAATGAGCAAACAATAAAAAGAATCTGACCACAATGACAGTGAAGACCAAAACACAAACTCAGAAAAAGACGACAAAATCAAATTCCCTCATCCAAACCCTCAAGTTAAAATATGCATTGGTCTCAGGTCCCAAAATAATTTCTATAAGAGCTCAAAAAGAATGTTGAAAATCAAGTAAGTGAGGTTGAGGGACAATTGGAAAAAGAAACGAGAATAATTTGCAAGAAAATAATGAAAAAAAGAAATGAAGAAAATAATATCTTAAAAAACAGAATTAAAACAAATGGTAAAAAGAGGTACAAAAATCTACCAAAGATAAGAATTTCTTAAAAAGAAAAACTGGCCAAATGGGAAAAGATGTACAAAAATTCACTGAAGAGAATACAGTGATCCCTCACCTATCATGGGAGTTATGTTCCAGAGATCCCGGTGATAGGTGAAAATCTGTGAAATAGTGACATTATATTTATTTTATTATTTATATATATTTTAAGACTTTATAAACCCTTCAGCACCCAGGATACAGAACACAGTGCTATGGTTGGTCACCTTTCATTCTATCAGCCAATAGTGTGCCATGATAAGTGTAACTCTGAAATATAGAATTAGGTATATATTTTAAAAAAAACATGCTATACAATGAAGCTATAAGTGAACCATGATATAGTGAGGAATGACTATAACTCCTTAAAAGGCAGACCTGAGGGGCAGCTAAGTAACTCAGAGGATAGAGAATTAAGTCTGGAAATAGGAGGTTCTGGGTTCAAATTTGACCACTGATACTTCCTAGCTGTGTGATTCTGGGCAAATTACTTAACCCTAATTGCCTAGCCCCTACTACTCTTTTCTGCTTTGGAACAGATACTTAGAATTGATATTCTAAGTCAGAATTGTCTATGTGGGAAAAGCACAAAAATTCACTGAAGAGAAAAGGCAGAATTGGCCAAAAGGAAAGAGATACAAACCGTCACTGAGGAAAATGATTCTGAAAAAATTAGAATTGAGCGAGTAAATGCTAATGACTCTCTGGGACCTTAAGAAACAAACAAACAAACAAAAAAAAAACAAAATCAAAAGAATACAAAATATGAAGAAAATGTGAAATATCTCATTGGAAAAAACACTTGACCTGGAAAATATATCCAGGAGAGACAATTTAAGTTATTGGGCTACCTGAAAGTAATGCTAAAAAAAGGGGGGGGGTGCTGAACACCATCTTTTAAGAAATAAAAGTCTGAAACAACTGGAAAGTAGTTTGGCAGAAATTAGGTATAAACTAGTATCTTATACCATGATCTAGACATAAAAAGAGATATAAATAAATTAGAAGAACAGGAAATATATTATCTATTAGATTTATGGACAGGAGAGGAATTTATGGGTCAACAAGAGAAAGCAAGAGATGTAAAATGGATAATTTTAGTACATTAAATTGAAAAGCTTTTGTACAAACAAAACAAATGTTGCTAAGATTAGAAGGAAAGCAGAAAATTGGAAAAAAATTTTCATAGACAGTCTCTCGGGCAGAAGCTTCATATCTAAAATATATAGAGAACTTTTGTTAAATTTATGAGAATAAGATTCATCCCCCAATTGCTGAATGGGGGAAAAAATAGGAATTGTCAGATGAAGAAATCAAAGCCATATCTAGATACATGAAAAAATGCTCTAAGTCATTACTAATTAGGGAAATACAAACTTAAA
This sequence comes from Monodelphis domestica, assembly GCF_027887165.1. Classification (NCBI taxonomy): domain Eukaryota; kingdom Metazoa; phylum Chordata; class Mammalia; order Didelphimorphia; family Didelphidae; genus Monodelphis; species Monodelphis domestica. Next base: position 383,648,900 of record NC_077230.1, on the reverse strand, counting down.
CAATTCTAGGGTATCATCTCATATCTATCAGATTGGCTGAAATGACAAAGGGACAAAAATAACAAATATTGGAGGAGATGTGAAGAAGTGGGGACACTATTAATGGAACTATGAACTGATCCAACCATTTTGGAGAGCAATTTGGGATTACATCCAGAAAGCCATAAAACTATATATACCCTTAGACTCAGCAAGAGTTTTGCTGTGTCTATTTCCCAAGATCAGGGAAAAAGGAAAGGAACCTATATGTTCTCTTTGTAGTGGCAAAGAAGTAGACATTGAAGGAATCCCTATTAACTGGGTAATGGCTAAACAAATTTTGTGGTATATGATTGGATTGGAATACTACTAGACAATAAGAAATTATAAACAGATTAATTTAAATTTTTTACCCAATTACATGTAATAAATTTCTGCATAAGTTTTCCTAATTTATATGATTGAACTTATCTCCCTTCCTCCCATCCCTTCCTTTTCCTGGTGCTGGCAGGTGATTTGACTTGGGTTATATATGTATTATTGTGCAAAACATATTTCCATATTGTTCATTTTTGTGAGTAATATAAAATCAAAACCCCAAAACATAAACTCCCCCCAAATTGAAAAACTGTATGCTTTCATCAAGCAGATTTTTAAAAAACTTGGAAAGAGCTACCTGAGATAATGAAGAATGAAACAAATAGAAGCAAGAGAATGTTATATACAACTGCAGATTTACTATTTGAAGAATAACTGGTAAATGTTCACCTCTAGAAAATGAACTAAGTGGAAATATGAAAAAATATAATCTGATATATCTACATCTGTTTGCTGGAGGATGCCTTCTCAGGCTTGAGGGGAAGCAAGGGAATGGGTTACCTGGAAATAAATTCTAATAATTAAAAAAATAAATTATGAAGGAAAACTGCCTGTATATTTTGGAACCAGACTGCAAAATAGCAATTGAAAGAATCCACTGATCACCTTCTGAAAGAGATCCCCCCAAATCTCAGGAATAGTACAGACAAATTCCAGAGCTTCCAGGCCAAGGAGAAAATTTTGTAAGCTGCCAGAAAGACACAATTCAAATATCATGGAACCACAGTCAGGATAACACAAGATTTAGCAACTGCTAATATTAAATGACCTCTCAGCAAATTGAGTATAATATTCAGGGGGGAAAATGGATATTCAGTGGAGGACTTTCAATTATTCCTAATGAAAAGACCAAAGTTAAATAGAAAATTTGATCTTCAAATATAAGACTCAGGAGAAGCATAAAAAGGTAAACAGAAGAGATAAATGAAAAGAGATTCAATAAGGTTAAACTGTTTACATTCCTACATGGTAAGATGACACATCTAACCCCTGAGAACTTTATTATTATTAGGGCAGTTGGAAGAAGTATACATAGAAGGCATGAGGATCAGAATTGAATATGATAAGATAATACCTAAAAAAATTAAGGGGTTAAAAAAAAAGGAATGCATTGGCAGAATGATGAAGGGAGAGGTAGAATGGGCTAAATTAACTCATATAAAAGAAATACAAAACAGCTTTTATAGTGGAGAGGAAGAAAGGGGAGGTGGAGGAGAGTGCTTGAAACTTATTTTCATCAGAATTGATACAAAGAGGGAATAATACAAAGTTGGGTTTAGAAAATTTTTTACCCTTCAGAGACATAGGAAGGGAAGGGGACAAGAAAAGAGAAATGCTCAATGACAATGAGACCATTCTGCAGATTCTTCTTATGGGAAAGCCAAGGGGACAAGGTGAAGACATTTGCAAGTGACTGAAAGCCAGCAAAGGGTAGTCCAGGGCTAATAAAAAACAAACACACTTACTCTTCTCGAAGGAAATGTCCCAATTCTCCCACCAGATCCCGGTGGGGCCCTACATCCATAGAATTCCAGTTCCAAGACGTAGGACTGGGCCAGTTTGTGAAGCCTTCATGATGCTTGGAGGTCAGGACCACATACCTGTGGAAAGCAAAACCAAGTTGTTTTCTTTGGCCTTCATATTGTAGAAAACTTTGTTCAATATGCTGTTAGGATTCCTTTAAAATCACAGAGCACCTTAGAGAATATCTAGCAGGACTATAATATTATTCCTGTCAAAAGTTTCTCAGACTTTGCTTGAAGGTCTCTAAGGAGAGGGAACCCAGTGTCTTTGTTGGCAAGGATGCCACTTTTAGATGACTCAGGGTTAAGAAATTTTTCCTTTTATCAAGTCCTAATATTCCTCTCAACAATTCCTGCCTTATAAAATGTTTGCCTCTATTTTCACTTTATTGAGGGTGGAAGGGGACCAGTTGCTTCCTTCAAGATCTCCAACAAATGGTGGCTTTAAAAAGAACTGCAAGGGGGGCAGCTGGGTAGCTCAGTGGATTGAGAGTCAGGCCTAGAGATGGGAGGTCCTGGGTTCAAATCTGACCTCAGAAACTTCCCAGCTGTGTGGCACTGGGCAAATCACTTAACCCCCATTGCCCAGCCCTTAACACTCTTCTGCCTCAGAGCCAATACACAGTATTGACTCCAAGATGGAAGTTAAGGGTTAAAAAAAAAAAAAGAAAAGAATGTTTGATGGGCAAGGAGAAATGCTGGGTGTCTGTTTCAGCCTTCAGTTCTCACAGTGGGGTCACTGGCATCCTAAGGAGGTAAAAATCCTGAATTCACTACTACATGTTAGGAGGAGACAGGAGGGAAATAAAAGTAGGGTGTGTGAGAAAATTAAAATTATTCTGGCTCATTTAGTAACTGATTTTATTCCATGATTGATCCAATTCTGTATTACTGTCCCATTTTGCATGATTGCTCTAGCTCTCTAAGTTAAGTTTAGGAATGCACTTTCCCCTCAGAGTTTGTTTAGAGATATGGTTGAAAGGAAAGGTTATCACTCATTTTAAAAGTAAGCTCCTGGGATATCTGCTTGTTGTCTGCAAGCCCTAAACAGTTTCACATGGTGTCACCTCATGTCCTTGTGTAGTTAAAGATTTAATTTCATCAGGGAGGACAGCAAGCCTGGGAATACTGATCTCCTAGACAAGAGTACAAGAGGCAGGTGAATCTTATAAAATAATTAACATTCCTTAATTTTCAGAGACTTATAATAGCCACATCTGAATGACAACCTACTTTTCTCAGCACAGCCAGTTGGGAAGTTCCTAGATTACCTTCTTTCCTGTACACCAAAAAAGAGGGTTCCTGTCCTTATTGCTGTGGCTGGTCTTGTTGAGGTGGTTAGTCAAACCTTCTTTGTTAATAGTTATAGGTGTCATTGTTAATAAACTGATTTTTCTTAGAGTATGTACCTCATTTTACCTTTGGTGAATTTACTTGTGACTGGCTAGAACTGAGTGTTCACTAGCTCTTCTACTTGCCAGCTGTTACTTTTAATATTTTATATACCCTTGCAAAGACAGAGAAGACTTGCCTAGGAGTGATAGTTACTGTTTTTCTCAGTAGAAAAGAGAATATGGGAAGACAATATGGTAAATAGGGAAGAACCCTGAAGTTTAAAGCTATTCATTCGGGGCTTGAGTGCCTCTAACTATCTGTCTGACTTTGTACATGTTCCTTAACTTTACTTGGGTCCCAATTTCTTCATCTACAAAAAGTTCTCTGTAACCCCTTTCATCTCTAAGAGAACAAGACTGATCTGAATGTAAGAAGGGAACAGAATCATGAGCCAGGATGAAAAATGATCTTTCTTGATTTTCTTTTCCAAAGGATATAGGGTGGAAAATATTTGGAAAACCTAGCCTATTCCATTTATTCCACTAAATGAGAGGTTCTTCGTCTAGGGCCTGTGAACTTGTTTTTTAAATTGATTGATGATTGTTACAAATGGATTTCAATAACTGGTTTACTTTGCAATCCTATTTCATATATTTAAAAAAGATTATTATGGGAAGAGGTTCCTAGGCTTTTCCAGACTGCTAAAGGTTCCAGGACACACATAAAATAGGTCAAAACCCCCTCTTCTAAACCTAAGTGAGAATGACAATAACTAACCTTTATAAATGGGTTTAAGCCTTGCAAAGTACTTTTATATATATCTTTGCAGGAGTACTAATGATGTGGGCTGAAAAATGTCCCACAAGTCCTACCAAGTAGCTATAAACAATCAAACCTTGCTGGCAATTTCCAGATCACTTACTAAAATGACAGCATTCCCTCAATCAATCTTCTCCCCATCCCCTCCCTGCTTTCTAGTCACCACTCCCATAGTGTAATGTCTGCTACCCAACCCTTGCCATACATGGAATAGCACTCACTATGCAGCCCCTACTATCAAGAACCTTTGTCCTCTTGGAGAGTTGGCAATAGGAAAAGGGATAATGTGGGTTCACGTTCCCCTCTCCATGTCTGACCTTTCCCAGATCAAGTAGAAACTTAGAAGCTTTTCTAAGAATCCCACCAACTTTATAGAGGGGTTTTTAAGTCAGTGGGACTGCAGTTTGATGTGTCTGGCAGATTTACACTTCATTATTTCCTCCTCCTGCACCACAAATGAAAAGCAGAGGATTTGGGAACTAATCCAGAAGATAGGAGATGACACAGCTGAAACTAATGCTAATAAACTAATGAAACTAAACATGGATTTCTTGTGGGGGCTGCAGCAATCCCAGCTACTTACCCCCTGTTGGGATTATCAATCAGACAAAGGCAGGGAGAAAAGAGATCATATGATAAGGTGCCTGATTGAAGGCATGAAGTGCCCAGTGAGGAAGCAGGTTCATTATGAGAAATTTAAGGAAATTACCCAGGATAGGGAAGAAAATCCAGTCTTATTTCAGAGCAGGCTTGTAGAAGCCATGAAAAGCACATAAATATAGAATCTGAAAGCCCAGAAGGCATGACTATCCTTAATATACATTTTATTGGACAGCTGACCACAGGAAACTGCAAAAATTGGACATAGGACCTCTGACTCTTCCCTCGCCCCCCCATCCCAACTGCTCGATGTGGCCTTTTAAAGTTTTTAACAACAGGAATTTAACAAAGGCTGAGGAGGAACACTAGGCTCAGATGATTATAGCTGCCATTTCTATCAACCAAAAATGGAACCTTGGGAGACAGGCTCCTGCGTCAAATGTGGCAAGAAGGGCCTTGGTCCAGAGATTGCTCACAAAAGCAAAAGTCTCCTAGGCCTGTCTCAGTTGTGGACAGGATGACCTCTGGAAATGAGACTGCCCAGGATCTTGAGGCACAAACCAATTCCCCATCCTCCAGTATCTTCAGGACGTGATGGGACCCAGGGTTCATTTGGTTTGGCTCTCTCCCTCTCCATCACCATGGCAAAACTCAGGGTTGAGATAGACATGGCAGGTAAGTGCATTATCTTTCCTATAGATACAGAAGTCACTTATTCTGTCCTACCTCAGGTCTCAAGTCCCGCGAGACCCTGCACATACCACAGAGTTGGGATGGATGGGCACCAGAAGAGGTATTTAGAAACTCACCCACTCCCTATCTCTTATTCCAGCACAGCTTTTTTGGTAATCCTCTTCTGCTTGGTCCCCTTGCTAGGAAGAGGCATTATACTAAAAATGGGAACACATTTCAGCCCTGTTGGAAGTTCCTCCTGGGCTGGCGCCTTCACACCCTGAGATGATCCTTTAAATAGACCTCCACCTCCACATTCCCACTTCTGTATGGGAAGAGGTCAATCTCCAAGTCTGGGACCCAGGAGACCCAGGAGACCCAGGAAGGGCAATCCATGCAGACCTTGGCAATTGTCCACCTGAAAGATCCCAGTAAGTGCATCCCTAGGAAGCAATACCATATCAGCCCAGAGGTGAAGGCAGGACTGAAACTTTTGGTAGACAAGTTTCTTCACCTTGGGCTTCTGGTATCCACCCATTTTCCCTACAATATGCCCATCTTCCCTGTAAAAAAAAAAAACAAGTGGGGAATATCAGACATACAAAATTTAAGGGCTGAATGAAGCTGTAATCCCTATCTACCCTATTGTCTCTAACCTCTACATGATACTAGCCCAGATCCCCAGGGACACAGCTTGGTTTTCAACCTTAGACCTCAAGGATGGCTTTTTTTGTGTTTCCCTAATGTAGCATACCAGGCATGTTGGCATCTGGGAAGCATGGTTGATGTATTGACATTGTATTAAGAACTTAAAGTCCAAAGGGCAACAGAATTCCTAAACCGCAACAAAGGCTTAGCTCTCACCTGGTCAAACCACATTCCTTTGAAAAGCGCATGTCAGGTTGGTCTCCACCTCTCTGATCTTGTCATTATCTATTCAACCAATGTTAAGACCTATGCAATGTTACGTATTCATTGATCACCTCTCAATCCACAATAAATGCTGGGATAAGGAGCGCTATTCTCTCTCTTGATTCCTGGATCCTCAGAGTTCTTTCTCCTAATTTCTTCTTATCTGTTCTAGCGACACTGTCGCCCACATGCTTTCTATCTAGGACTTCTGACTCCCCACATGTTTTCTTATTTCTCATGTTTTCCTTTAATTGATACTCAAGGGAAAACATTATAAGGAGATAGAGCCTCTCCCCATATCTTTTAACTTGTCTTTGAGTCTTCGTTTATCATCCATTTCCCTCAGGCTCCTTTCTCTTTCTCAAGTTATAACCCACAGGAAAATTTATATAGCAACTGCAGGCCGGATTGTTATACCTATGCAAGGACTGTCAGTTCATTTTTGCTTCTGAGTGGGTGTCACCACTGGACTCCCTCCCATAGAAATACACTTGGACAGGCTTTTCTCCAAGGATTCAGGGATAGCCCCCATCTATTTGGCAATACCCTTAACAAAAATTTAAGGGATTTTCATTTCAACAACAGTGTGGCCATCCAATATGTAAATGACATCCATATCTACAGCCCTGATTTTTAAGTCCTCACATACGGATGCTGTTAGAACCCTAAACTTTCTGGGAGAAAGAGGATACAAAGTCTCAGTAAAAAAAGGCCTAGGTTTCCCAACAGAAAGTCCAACACATAGTCCATGAACTAACCTTCATCTTCCAATCTCTAACACATGAAAAAGCCTTTACCTCACAGGTAACCTGATAAGTAGGGAGGGCCCTAGGAATTAAATATCATCAGTATTCTGGCAGTCTCAGTCATCAGGGAAAGTAGAGGGAACATCAGGGAAAGAAAATGAACCATACTCTCAAGAGAATTCCTACTATTGGACTGTTTTCTTTCCTAGAATAATTATCTAGTGCACTTGGTTCCCTTTTCTCTTCTTTGCAGCCCTATAGACTGCTGGAATACCACAATGGGTCCAAAATGCCATTTTCCAGCTCTCCAAGACTACAGCCCTGGAAGAGAACCTTACCAACTGTTGGGCAACCCAGTATCCCTTTGGGATTCCCTTGAGCCTTTCTTCCCCTTGGGTACTTGGTGGTATTCCTTCATGCTTCCTTTGCCTTCACTATTGCTTCTTTTTCTATTTGGTCCTTGCCTGTTTAATTGTTCTGTTAATTTTGTGGCCTCTCAGTTTTCCCAATCCTGGTTCCAGATAGCGACTACTGAGCAACAAGTACATCTCCAACCACTGGATGATGCTTGTTATTGTCTTCCATTCCCAGAAATCTTGTGTTGACCCCTATCCTTCCAAGTAACATGGGATCCAGTACTTATCCCTTCCTAGTCCTTAGTAGGAAGTAGTTCCAGAAGACTGATCTTCGCCACTATCCTGGTTCTGGGCCTTGTGTTACTTGGAGCGGGGAATGATGTGGGCTGAAATGTCCCACAAACCCTGACAAGTAGCTGTAAACAATCAAAAGAACATGGGCACAATAACTAATTGATTAGTATGGAGCCACCTTTTAGATATAACATATGGTTTGCTTAGATTTATAATTATGAGGATCACATACCAGTCACACAGGACTAGGTTCAAACAATTGCTCAATTTCCACTCTCACTTTCTTCCTTGGAGTCTGCGTAGGAGAGAGCAAAAGTTGCCCTGGCGTGTTTAACATATCATTAACATGATGACACTTACATGTAGTTTGCCTCCCCTGGCCTCCAAAGTGGACCAAGGATAAAGTGAGAGCAACTCCTAGGGCAACAACCACCCAAACAAATGACCTCTTCCTTAATAATTAATCAAGACAAAAAGCTTTCCTGAGAACTTGCACACACTTACTTATCTATTTATCTTACCTTACTTGCTTCTTTTCCTAACCACGCTGCTACAACATTCTCTCATAATAAAGCTTGTTCCCTCAGCATGGAGTCAGTCTGAGCTATCAGTTCTTTGGACGAGATCCAAATTCCCCTGCCCACATCACTATTACATGATATTTCTATTTTACAATGCAGATGAAGAAACCTGAGACACAAGATGATTTGACAAAGGACAGAGAACTAAGTAAATAACAAGGACAAGCTTGGAACCCAGGGCTTCCTGAATCCAGTTTTTTTATAGTAGGCCATACTACTTCTTTGGAGGGGAGGTGAAAAGAGTGGAAAGATCTTTGGCATCCATTAGTGTCTGGATACAAATACCAGGCTTGCCTCTTACTTCCTCTGGAAGCTTGGGAGAATTGTTTAGTCTCCATAGGCCTGTTTGTTCATCTGTAAAACGACAAAGTTGGAATAGATGAGCCCTGAGGTTGCTTTCTCCATTTTTGATTTATAGATTGGACAAAGGACCAAAGGAAGCTAAGACCTCACAAGCTTCCATTAAATTAGCTTGCAGGTCATCAAAATCATTTTAACTGATCTGAGAAATGCCAGGAACTTATACAACTTCTAGCATGTGATGATGAGAACATGTGATTGGTGCTGTCATCCTGAGAAATACCTGTATGCAGTAAGCTTCTATCTTGCAAAGCAGGAATTTTTTTTTATGTTTTGGAGACATGATGTAATAATTCTTTCAAGGATGTATAGTGTTCAGAAAAACATTGGCTGGGAAATTAGGAGAAATGGGTTCCAATCCCATTCCTGAAAGGAATAGGAGGAGGAAGGAGCAAGTAGAAGACCATAGGCCAGCCAGATAATATAACCTGGGTTCAAGTTCAGCCTTTCACATTTATGGACTGTGTGACCCTATCAGAGCCCTCATCTCTGTCTCCTGGCTTCTCTGGCTTCCTTCAAGTTCTAGCTACAATTCCCCCTTCTAGAGGAAGCCTTTTCAGATCCCCCTTAATTCTGATACCTTCTGATTATTTCCTTTTTGTCCTGTATATAGCTTAATTGTAAATACATAGTTGTTTGTATACTATCTTCCTTATTATATTGTGAGCACACTAAATGACAACCTTTTACATAAATACAGGCAACATTTTAAGACTACAAGTCTTAGACCCTTAAACTCTTAAAAACTATAATCCTTTGCCAGTGGACAAGCTGTCTAGCCCCACCTCTATAGAAGGGGTTCTTGATCTGGATTTTTAAAAAAAATGGTCCCTGGATTAAAAAAAAAGATTATATTATTCTAATATAATTAATTTCCTTCATAAACTTATGGATTTTATATTTAAATACATTTTGAAAAGGAATCTATATGTATTACCAATTGCCAAAAGGCTCCATGACATAAAAACGTTTAATAATCCTGCCTAATGGGTTCTTTTGTATCTTTACTATAACCAGCCTTTGCTCAAAACATTCCAGGGAGGTGGAATCCACCATCCCTTGGGACAGTCCATTTCAAATTTGCACAGTTTATATATCACTAGGAAATTATTTTCCTGCTGTTAAGCATAAACTGACTTTCTTGACCTTCTAAACAACTCTAATCCACATTCTGATGTGGATGGGTGTTATTTTTTTTAACAAATTGTTAGTCTGCCTCAATGTCTTCCCTTCTCCAGGATAAATATGTCCAATTCAATTTCTTCAATTGCAACATATGGTATGGACTCAAGACCCTGTGCTGTCCTGGCTGCCCTTCTGGGCACTCTCCAGTTTATATCCAATGTAAACTTTACAAAAACCTTTAAGTAGGTTCTAGAATTATACCCATTTACCAAACAGGAAACCAGATATCGGAGATTAGGGAGCCTGCTGGTTTTGTGACCTTGGCTAAGCAACTTCTCTGACAGTCAAAAAGCATCTATTAAGCAGGATAAAATGGAGCTAATCCCAGAGGGAAAGTGCTATTACAACATTAAGGTGGAATCAGGAAGGGCTACTCAAGTTACCCATGGGTCACCTGGCCTAAATAAGCCCCCAACATCCCCCATTGTTCTCAGGACTCTAGATGTCAAAGATGACCACAGAATCAACTCCTGCTCCTGGAAGTCATTTGCCCAGTTTCTCTTGGCTCATTTTTCTTGTGCAGAAGGGAAAAGCTCTAATCCTTTTTTGTTAAAGGACCATAGGAAAAACTAGGATAAGAAGGGGAAGTGAATCAAGGTAGTGAAGGGGAAGTGGACCAGGGTGGAAACAGGGAAGTGTCCAAAGTGGCCAAAAAAGAGAACTGATGGCAGAAGGGGAAGGAAGAGAATCTAGTAGGAAAATAATAATCCTAGTGAAGCCAGTTTCCAAAGCCCATTACAAAGGGCCATTACTTAAATGACCCTAAATTACATCTCTTAAAATAACCCTATGAGATTGGTATGTATTTGCGGTCTTATTCCTGGAGTGTGGGAGATGCTTTATTTTTGTTTCCTCATTAGTAAAATAAGGAGGTAGGTCTGCATAACCTTTACGGATACCTAGGATCTGACCTCTTCCAGCTCTGGATTTTCTTGATGTTAAGGGCAGACTGCTCACACAGGGAGTCAAGAGCCAAGATCCTCCAGCCCTCTTTATCTTGGGTCTAGGGTTTTGTTTTGTTTTGTTTTGTTTTTTAATCCCCAGATGTTGGGTAAATAATCAGAGGCAGCCAGGTATAGAGAAAGGAACATCAATCAACAAAACCCTGAAGGCCAGCTTTAGAATCTTGGCTGTTTCCTAGCCCTATGATCCCTTGCTATTGCTACTTTCCATTCACGAAGCCTCAGATGCCTCATCTGTCAAATAGTGCAACAATGCATCTCTACTACTACAAAGGGGTGTATGGTGAAAAATCTATTTTATAAACACAAGTTCTCATTTTAATGACTCATTCTTTGGGAAGGTTACTTAGATGATCGTTGTTCTGTTCCCTCTAGCTCTTCGTGACCTAGTTTGTAATTTCCTCCTCCAGCGCATTGGACAGGAAACAGGATTAGCTGACTTTCCCAGGGTCACAGCTAGTAAGTGCCTGAAGCCAACCTGAACTTAATTTGGGTCTTTCTGGCTTTAGGTTCTGCAACAAATTGCTGCCTCTTTTAAATCATAGTAACCCTTAAAGGAAAGCATGTTGTTACCAAGACAAGAGAATGCTTATTGCTACCGAAATAATGCTTTGCTCTATCCAAAACAGTGGATACAGTCCTGGGTTTAGGAGTCAGAATGACAGTTTCTAGCCCTCTGTGGGCCAATCAACAAACATTTACTAAATACCAACTAAGTCTGGGATACCGTGCCAAGAGCTGAGGAGACAAAATAGCGGACAAGTCACTTATAGAAACCAATGCTATAGAAGAGCTTGAATCTGGTTCGGAATCCTGTTCCTAGCCCCCCTCCCTCCCCCTCCCGCCTACCCTTGGGTAGGAGACAGTATCGTTGTGGGGATCCGTACCCTGAGGCCCTGGCCTGGAATTTGTCGCCTCTGTGCCAAGTCCCTCTGCCTCTGCAAACTGAAGGCAGGTCAAGCCACAGGTCTGGGCTCCCGGTCCAGTCTCACCTGGCCCCAGCCGCTTTGAAGAGCTTTGCCCAAAGCTTGGGATCGAAGAACTTGGCTCTGAACTGGGGGGCAAAGTCTGCGTAGGAGAAGCCCGGGGGGTAGTAACTGTGCATGAAGATTTCGTAGTTTGGTAAGTGGGCGCCCTGCCAGTTCCACCAAAACCACTCGCTGCCCCAGGCCGGCACCGAATACACGCCCCAGTGCAAGAATATGCCGAACTTGGCCTCATCAAACCAGGAGGGTAAGGGGCGCGAGTCCAGGCTTTCCCAGTCCGGGGTGTAGCGCGCTGAGGCCGAGGCGGCTAGCAGAATCAGCAGCAGCCGCTGAGCGGCCGAAGTCACCATAGCCGCCATCGAGGCCACCGTAGTTTCCTCTCCGAGAGATTTCATATGACTTCGCCGGGGAACCCCCCCGGATCCCGTCGCTGGGCATAGGTTAGCGCGCGGGCTCCGCCTTCCTGCTGCGCTGATTGGTGGTCGAGAAAGACGGGGCGGGGCTTATCCTGCCTCCTAAACTTTTCTCTCTGGAGTCCAGCTAGAGGAAACGAGATCAAGTGTCACCTGGATTAGGATGCTAGCAAGGCGGGGTGGTGTTGGTGTTAATAATGGGCAGAGCCTTGGAGTTAAGGGAGAGGTCTGAGTTCGATTTCGAAAACCCTTTACCTGTCCAAGCCCGTTTTCTCATATGCAAACTGGAGGTCGACCCATCCCTATCTCTGGGGTGCGCCTGCGTTTGTTCTCACTTGGCGCCCGACACTTTGAAGAAGTTTGCCCACTGCTTAGGTTCGGAGAACCTGGCCGCAAACTGAGGCCAAGGTCAGCGTAGGAAAAGCCGGATGCACGGTTGTGTCGCTAGAAGGATTCCCATCTGGGATCCTGTGCCGCCCACCGGCGGCTGGACTCCCAGAGTACAAGCCTTAGTGCACCAACGCGCTGGTCTTTTGTCTAGTGGAAGCAGGAGGGCAGCGGCCGCACGTCCAGGTTCTCCCAGACCGACAAGCTCAGCAGGACCAGAGACAGTGGCAGCAGGGGCCAGAGCTGAGCCATGGCGGACATTATAACTTCTATTGCTGTGGTAATTACCTAAAGGTTCCTTGCAGGCTTCGTTCCTTTTGATTGGTCAAAGATCGAGATACAACTTCTTAATTAACTGGCTCTCCGCTTTTCTCTCCACTGATTGGCCAATGAGATGCAGCCTTTTAATGAGCATTAGCCTTAGCCCACTAGACTAGTCCCATCTCAGTTGGGGTGGATTCCTTCCATCTGACTTTCTCAGTTGTTACCAGCTTGGGGGGGGGGGGGCGGGGGGAGGGGACTGGAGCAAACTTCTGAACATTAGAATAAAGTTGAATATACTATAATACTGTTGAGTGTGGATTGTTAAGAGTAAAGAGTAAACTATTAGGGGTTGACGAATTATATTTTGGTGCTAATTTCACATTTGTTCTTTATAGCCATGGCAAATGCTTGAGGATCAGCTCACACCCCGTTTCAATGTCTTCTTCCATTTACTAAATAATACAGAGAGACTTAATTTTTGTCAGGTACTTTATATTCCCATTTATGTTCCCTTTCAATTTTCTCCAGAGGTTTGTCATCTTGAATTTTCTAAAGTTTTATTTGCCTCCTTAACTTCTTGTTTATTTTTTGATTTGGATTTATTTAGTTCTGAGAGGGGAAGGTTGAGGTCTCCCACTAGAATAACTCCCAAATTCCATGTTCCATACCATCCCCAGAGCTCAGACCAAGTTGAGAGGATGAACAAAGAACTTAAAACTATGATTGGAAAATTATGCACTGAGACACATTTAAAATGGCCTGAAATTCTCCCTCTGGCCCTATTTTATCTTAGAAGCAGGCCTAGAGGAGACCTACACATCTCACCATTTGAGATGCTTTTTGGACATCCGCCTATACAGGCTAAACCTTTTCCCCCTGCATATACATCACTATTAGGGGGAGATACTACTATTGCTTCCTATATACAGGAGTTACAGTACAAACTACGTGAACTTCATGAATCCAGAGCTGCAGTACAAGCTGGACCACTAGACTTTTCTCTTCATGACCTGAACCCAGGAGACAAAGTATATATTAAGAATTTCAAGCGTACTGGAGCAACTCAGCCTTCATGGGAAGGACCATTCCAAATATTGTTAACTACTCCAACATCTATAAAGACTGGAGGAAAGGACTCTTGGATTCATTGCTTCCATGTGAAGAAAGCATCTTCTGTTGAGACTGATTGACTGTACTCTATCATATGCATTGGAAATAGTAATCCATAGACAAATGGATGCTGTTTTTTGAGAACACATTGAATTACTAATTTTTCCTTATTTTTATTATTGCTTTTCTTTTATTTTGATTAGAATATTTTTTTCATTTCTTGTACTAAAGGTACATATTATTAACATTATTTTTCTGCAGTAATAGAAGTTTTATATATATATACTTGCTATAATGTCAATGCATACCCAAAAGCTTTAAACTATGGGAACCTGCCATTTATTGATAAAATATTATGGGACTATTTTAATGTATGATTCCAGAAAAAGGGATAAAAAACAAGGAGCACAGACTTAACCTGAAAAGTGCCAAAAAGAGCACACAGGAAATACTAATGTGAGACTCGAGGTTGCGACACTTGACTTCCTTGTATCTACACTCTTTGTGAAGTACTCATACAAGTACAAAGTTTGACTATTATGCTGGCTCCCTATATCCCTGAGAATGACAAAAATCAGACGCTTCCCTATCAAAATAGAATTCTACTTTTCTTTTCTTTCTAATGGCATGGCAACTTCCTGTAGTCTTGGCTGCAAATGGCTAAATGAAACATTACTGCATTCCATCCTACAGACTTGTGGGATAGAAATTATTTTAAATTGGACCTATACAAAGACCAATTTTGAATTTTTTTCTCCTTATGTTTTTGATTATTTTTCTCTTCTTTTGATAATTGACTAATATACCCCCATAACTCAACATTGCATCCTGAGCTGAACTGGATGTTTTTTAACACTTACTTCAGGGGGGATTGTATTTTAATTCAAAATCCAAGAATTTTGATTTTTTGTTTGAGATTGTATTTTTATAAAGTCTAAGATTTTGATTTTTGTTCGAGAAAAGATCTTCAAGGAAGAAGCTTGTTAACTCCTAAATCCAGAGAATGAATTGTTGCAGAAAGATACAGAAAACTTACACTACATCAAGAAGATCAAGAATGAACTTTGGATATGGTTGATTGAACTGAACTTTGATTGAACATTTATTGTAAATGTATACATTTATGCCAAAAGGGACTGCCCCTAATTTGGCTTTCTGTCAATGTGCCTAGCAAAACATTGGTTTTGCTTTCTTTCTTTTCTATTCCTCCATCACTAATTTCCTCTTAGAAAATTGAATATTGTATATATCTGTAGTTAGAAGTGCATTTAGGACTACAAGATGATTATGTTAAATGATCAATGGGGAGACTAGTCTCCCAATGATCATCAGGAGGGATTGTGAACCTTAAAAAATTCTCAGACCCTACTTCATAAGGTTTAGTTATGACCATTCCCCATTTTAAACAATGAAGGAACTTAGATCAGGAATGTGAGACCTCTACTCCACCCCTACTTAAGCCTGCTTCAGGGGAAGAAACTCCTTTGCTGAACAATGAAAAATACTTAAACCCATACTTATAGTAAGGCAAAAGTTCTTAAGCTGTGCCTATTTTTAGATCTAATACATAAGGGTGCTAAGTACTTATAAAGGTCAGGCAACTTGTGAATTTACAAGGAGCAAAGAGGTGAGAAACTTACTCAGAGATTTTCTGGTGTGAACTTAATAAAAAAATTTAAGCCTTCTTAGGTGTGAATTAAGAATGGTCTGTCCTTTGAAAAACATCTACTGTGATTGGTAGATGTGAAAACTTAGGGGAAGTGACATAGGAGAAAATTCCCTTTAAAAGGAGAGGAAAAACTGAGAGCAAGGGACTCTCTGGCTGGAACTCCCTCTGAGGAGACTCTGAGTCTCAGAGGAACTCTCTCTCTGGAGGTGGCAGCTGGCCAAAGCTGAACTGGTGTCTCTCTAGAATCCTTGCTTGGACAAATCTTGTGGTGAGTGGATAAAAGACTGACCGATCTTTCTCTTAGGGCTTGGGCCTGGGCTGGCCAGGCTGGCCTTTCTTTTTCTCATTATTTCCTTTTTTCTCTCTCTCCTTTTCTTTAATTCCTCATTTGTATGAATTAAAATCTCTATAAAACCCAGCTGACTTGGGCATATTTAATAATTGGGAATCTTTCCCTGGTGACCACCTTATATTTGATTTAAAACAAGACACTGTCTTGAAAACATTTTCTGCTGTCACAATTTAAGGCTCCAACTCTATTATCTGCCACAATTTATGTCTTCCACTATTTTAATTATTACAATAGGTGATTCTTGGTTGGAGACCCAGTTCTCTTGCCTTTCTGAATATCATGTTCCAGGCCTTGCGATCCTTTAGTGTGAAAGCTGCCAGGTCTTGTGTGAACCTGATTGGTGCTCCTTGGTATCTGAATTGTCTCTTTTTGGCTTCTTGTAAAAATTTCTCCTTAGCTTAGAAGCTCTTGAATTTGGAAATTACATTTCTCGGAGTTGTCTTTTGGGGATTTAGTGTAGCTGGTGTTCTATGAACTCTTTCAATGTGTATTTTGCCCCCTTGTTCAAGAACTTCAGGGCAATTTTCTTGGATGATTTCTTGTAGTATGGTGTCAAGATTTCTGTTTATTTCTGGTTTTTCAGGTAGACCAATGATTCTCAAATTGTCTCTCCTTTCTCTGTTTTCCTGATCTGTCACCTTGTCAGTGAGATATTTTATGTTTTCTTCTATTTTGTTAGTCTTTTGACTTTGCTTTATTAATTCTTGCTGTTTTGCAAGATCATTGTCTTCCAGTTGCCTAATTCTGGTCTTTAAAGACTGGTTTTCCTTTTCAGTTTGGTCTGCCCTGCTTTTTGTGGCTTCCAGTTATTTCTCCAGTTGGGAGTTCTTGTCTCTCAGACTGTTGATCTCTCTTTTAATTAATTCCCATTTTTCTTGCCTGAAGGTTTCCATCTTTTGGATAAGCTCCAATTTGAGTTCTTCCAGAGCTTGTGGACAATTTCCACTTTTTTGTGAAGATTTTGATTTTGTTTGAATTTCATCCTTTTTTTCCTCTGTAGCCTGGGTTTTCCCTCCGTAAAGATTTTCAAGAGTCACTGTCTTCTTCCTGTTTTTCTTGGAGGGTTGGTCTTGGGCACAACGAGCCATCCTTTTGGTGGTTTTCCCTTTCCTTTTTAGTCAGAAATCTGAGTGAGACAGGTAGTTTCTCTGTGAAGTTAAGGAGCGAGGCTTTTGCCTGAGGCAAGCTCTCTAATCTTCGCAGCCTCCATTGTTTTCTAGAGTGCCCACTGTCTGCGCTCTCTCCAGGGTGCAGAGGTTTCCTGTGTAACTGTTCTCAGGGGTATGTTCCTGGCAGTCCTAGTCAGCTCCCAAGGACCTAGGGGTGCCCCTTGCTCACTCTAGAGGTGTCTTTCGCTCATTTGCTGTTTCTGGTGAAAGCTGGTTCTGACAAGGTGAGGTGGGGGAGGGTAGATCAGCTCACTTTGGGTGCAAACTTTTTCTCCTTCTTATAGCGTGGAAATGCTCAAACCCCACATACCTTCAATGCTGCATCCTACTGTAGAGTCCCTCCGTTCTTCTGAAGATGGTTTTTATATTCTTTTGAGGTAGTCTATTTTGTTGGGTGCTGGGGAAAGGAAGTTACTCGCATCTAGATTGCTGCCATGCTTACCCAGAAGTCCATTCTGTGTTCTTAAGACCCTCAAAACTTAGAAGTTCTATTTTCTGGGGTCTCTCTGAGCTGTGTAATCTGTTTTCTAACATTTTTTTAACATTATCTGCATTTTTTTAGAGTAGTAATATGAGAAAGAGATTAGATTTATTCCACTTGGTTCCATTGGAGAGTATAAGAAACTATGTGGGAAATTGTTAGGAGGTAAATTTAAACTAAATGGAGGGACGAGGGAATCTAACAGTCAGAGCTGTTACAAAATGAATTGAGCTTCCTTAGGAAGTAATAGATCCCCCCTCCATTAGATCTTCAAGCAGAGATTAGATGATCTTTGTAAATTGAGTACTTCTTACTCTCATCGGTATCAATTATTAGGCCCTTCTCATCACTCACTTGGACCACTGTGCTGGCCTCTTAAACCTCCAAACTTTTTCCTCACTACAGTTTATCTCCTTACCTGCCAAAGAGTTTTTAAATTTTGTTTAGACTAAGTCTTCCTCTCTGATAGACTAAAAAGGTAGCTTCCACTCATGGGGCCAATGCCACTACCCAGGGATCACCTTTGGAACTCTGACCAAGTTAATCATCCATATTATCAGCCATGGCATAAAGTCATTTCCTATTCAATATGTTAGTCTCTCCACTTCTGGATTTCTGGGTTCTCAGTTTTCATATATATATTTCCTTCAACAAGTTTGTATTCCTCTGGAACAATATAATGTGCAAGCAGGTAAATATTTACATAATAGTTTGATGAGAGAGTAGTAATGACTAAGGGGGCCAGGAAATATTTCCTATCTAGAAGAGCATAATAAGTCTTGATAGAAGCCAAGCATTCTAAGATGCAGAGAGGAAGAAAGGATGCAGGGTAGGAATGGAGGACAGAGTGCAATGGTACAAAGGTGAGAATAGGATGCAGACCAGTCAGGCTGGAACATAGATTATGTGAAGTATAATAATATGTAATAAGCCTAGAAAGGTAGGCTGGTTCATATATTTTTTAAAGCCCTTCTCTTTCATCTTAGAAACAATACTGTGTAATGATTGGTTCCAAGGCAGAAGAGAAGTAAGGGCTAGGCAATGGGGGTTAAATGACTTGCCCAGGATCACAACCTAGGAAGTACCTGAGACCAGATCTAAACCCAGGAACTCCAGTCTCTAGGCATGGTTCTATCCACTGAGCCACCTATTTATCCCCTACATGTCATTTTTTGCCATAGAGGAATAATGGAAACCTGAGTCAACAGCTGGATGCGCCATTGGACCTGGGCATTTTATTTATATATATATATATATATATATATATATATATATATATATATATATATATATATATATATATATATTTATAATACCCAGGTCCAGTGAAAGAGCTTGAAACAGATTTTTAAAAACTTAAAAACTATTCCATTAATCCAACTACATGAGAGTCAGAGTTTTATCATCTGAATGATTATTTCATTCCCTCTCAACAATGAAGGAGTCATATTTCATGGCTTTGAATTGTGAAAACAAAGCAAATTGTGTGACTCTTAAATCAAGCAATTGAAATTTAGGTTGTCATTGGCATCTATAATTGGCATCTATAATTCTGAGTGTTTGTTTTCTGTAGTTTTTATGCAGGCTAAAATGTCCCACAAACTCTGCCAAGAAGCTGTAAATAATCAAAAAGAACAAGAAAACAATAACTAGTTGATTAGAATGGGGCCACCTTAAAAATTGGAAAATGGGGTGTGTGTGCCCATCAATTGGGGAAGGCTGAAAAAATTGTGGTATATGATGGTGATGGAATACTATTGTGCTATAAAGAATGATGATATACTTGATTTCTTCTATAAGACCTGGAAGAGCCTCCATGAACTGATGTAGAGTGAGAGGAGCAGAACCAGGAGAACATTGTACACAGAAACTGAAACATTGTGGGACAATCAAATGTGAGAGACTCTGCTATGAACAGCAACACAATGATCCAGGACAATTCTGAGGGACTTATGAGATAAAAACCCTATCCACATCCAGAGAAAGAACTGTGGGAGCAGAAACACAGAAGAAAACATATGATTTACCACTTGTTTATATGGGTAATATAGAAATAAGTTTTGAGTAATAAGACATGTATAAATCAGTGGAATTGCTTGTTAGTTCCAGGATGGGGGAGGGAGAGAACATGAATCATGCAACCATGGGAAAATATTCTAAAAAAATTAATTAATTTTAAAAATGAAGAACAACAACAACAACAAAAAGATGGGGCCATCTTCCAGATGAGACATATGAGTAACTTAGATTCATAGTTGTGAGAAAATTCCTCCTATCAGTCTCCAGATATAATCTAAGTCCTTGGCTAGGAAGTCTCTGGATAACAAGTATAGGTGATTGTTTCCCTGTTACATAGGATTAGTTTCAAACAATGCTCAATTTTCACACTCACTGCCTTCCTTATAGTCTGTGCAGAAAAGAACAAAACTTGACTGAAAGTTGCCCCAGTATGTTTCACATATCATTAGCATCTCCAGAGTTTTGTGGGGTTTGCTCCCCACAGTGAACAAATAGAGTGAACCATGGGCAAAGTGACATTAGTTCCTTGGAGATACAGAGCAAGAACTGCCCCCAAAAGATCCCATTCTTAGTAACTAATCAAGATTAAAAGCTTTCCATGAGAACCCCTGCCCACCTTTTACTCTCTCACTCTGTCTCTGACTCTTACTCTTGTGTTCTTTTCTCTCTCTCTTACACTTGCCTTCCTTCCTTCCTATACTAGCTACACTGTTACTGTATTCTCTGACAATAAAGCTTGTTTCCTCACAACAGAATCAGTTTGAGCCATCAATCAATTCCATGGACAAGACTCCAATTCACCAGCCTGACCCCCATCATTTCTATCTCAGCTCACTCAGTTCTCTCTAACTGAAAAGCAGAAGAGTGATAAGGGCTAGGCAGTGGGGTTTAAGTGACTTGCTCAGTATCACAGAACTAGGAAGTATATGAGCCACATTTTTTAACACCCTTACCTTCTATCTTAGGATGAATACTGTGTATTAGTTCTAAGGTAGAAGAGCAGTAAAGACTAGGCAGTGGGGTTTAAGTGACTTGGCCAGGATCACACAGCTAGGAAGAGCCCAAGGCCAGATTTGAACCTTGGACCTGCCATCTCTAGACCTGACTCTCAATTCACTGAGCTATCTAGCTGGGGTCAGATTTGAACCCAGGTTCTCTGGACTCCAGGCCTGATACTAGGCGCACCAATTTGGGCCATTTTAAGGTATTCATCTGTGTTAAATTTTCTTTCTGAAAGAATTTAATTTATGTCTGTTTTACTTCTAGATAAAAAGAAAAGAAAAAATAATTCCCAGTAAATGTTATTTCTGGAAACGATTTTTGTCTCTAACTATTCTAGTGTTTCACATGCATAAACAGAGGCTATATAAGAATATTGTAGGGCATCTGGGTGGCTCAGTGGATTGAGAGCCAGGCCCAGAGATAGGAGGTCCTGGGCTCAAATCTGGCTTCAGACACTTTCTAGCTGGGTGACCCTGGGCAAGTCACTTAACCCCCATTGCCTAGCCTTCTACCTTGGAACCAATATACCATATTGGTTCTAAGAAGGAAGGCAAGATTCTTAAAAAAAAAAGTGTTGTAGATTTTTACATAAATCCTTTTAGAGAGGTTATATAGTTTCAGTAATTTTCATAATACCCTCCTTCACATGACAGCTGAAAGTCTTCAATAAACAATATTTGTTATATGTTTCAAAAATCATCACAAGCATCTCTCCCTCTTCGTCCATCCAAGCTAGGAAAGAAAGGACAATCATTTACAGAATAATGGGAGGTCATGGGGCTATCTAGAGAAGATGGGAACAAAGGGGACTCAAGAGCAGGAGATAAGGATGAACCCAAGCTGTCTGCCCCCTGCCTGCCCACCCATCTAGTCTCATCTGCCCTCTCCCCTTCTGAGCCCATCCCCAGCCTGGAATGGACTCCTAATGCCCACTGCAAATGTCTCCCCCTTTTCTTGAGGCCAAACACAGATGCCATCTGTCCCATGAAGTCTCTGTGTTTCTCCACCCAATCCTGGGTAGAAGTGGTTGATCTCTGCTTCCTCCAATTCATCCAATCACTTTGTTTGGACCTCTGATGGTACTTCTTGTTCTCCTTGGTATCAGGGCTATCAGTCCAGTCCATCAGCACCCCTTACGTAGACCATGAACTGGCCTCTTCATGGGAGATTACTTAGCCTCCACACCTCTTCCCTACTGTAATCAATCATCTACTTAGCTGCCCTGTTTACACTGTGCCTCCCTCCCTCACCCAGGCTGAAGATGCAGCTGCCATCATAGGTCCAATGCCACTGCTCAGTGATCACCTGGGGAGTTTTTCCATTTTTCTTTCATTTTTGTTTCTTTTTTCTGGTCTGAGTAGGTTTGCTTCTTCTCAGGCAGCCTGTTGGCCCCTGCTCTTGGGAAGAGGGAACTTACCACATTGGTGCCACATACGGCTTAGCTGGGCTAGCTCATCTACCGATTTTGGCCACACTCAGGATTCCCCCAAGCTGCTGCAAGCTCTTGTTGATGGAGCAGTTGTTTTTGGTGAGGAGCTCAGAAGAAGCCCTGAAGATGGCCCTCTCTCCTATGTATGCTTCCAATTTTCCGGCAACACTTTTCTTTCTGACCGGTGCTTTCTGACCTGTGTTACCTCATCTTATACATGTTCATGCCAAAATAACTAGTAATGTATAGAGGTGATTATCACTCCCCCACCCTCATTCAATTAAAACTAGTGGTATGCTTTGGGGATCAAATAGAAAATGTTGTTTAGGTTTTAAAGCCCTTTACAATGTGGGCCCTTCCTGCCTTTCCAGTCTTCTTATAACTTACTCTCTTCCCTCCATGAACTCTGTGATCGAATTATAATAGCCTCCTTGCTGTTTTTCACACAAGACCACATCTTTTGACTGAGGACATTTTCACTGGTTGTCCCCCATGCCCAAAACTCTTTCTCTCTTCATTTCTGTCTCTTGATTTCCCTCAATTTTTAACCAAAGTTCCCACTTCTGCATGCCTTCACTCTGAGATTTTCCCCAATTTATATTGTCTATAAAACTTGTACACAAGATTTGCAGGTTATCTCCTTCCATAAGACTGTAAACCTCGTTTGTCTTAGTACCTGCAGAGCTTAGTCCAAGGTTGGTAAGTAGTAGGTTCTTAATAAATGTGTTTTGATTTGAATTGATTAGTTGATGAAGATCAAGTGCTACAGTTAGTAGCTGAGTTGCAGTGTCCTTTGGCTGCTAAATTGCCTAGAAGTTATTGAGATTCAGAGAAATAATAAGGTTGGAGGAAATGCTTTTTAAGCTCTCTTCTAGCTCTAGACTTCAGCACTTCTGATAGTACCACCCTCCTCACCATAGTTGCATACTACCTAGACAGAATTGCCAATCAACTCTATTCCCAACCATTGTTTAGAGTTACACTTAGGGTTCTCTAATGCAGCGGTGGTTGATAGTAAGTCTAAGAAGTATAAAGCCAGGAATAATTAGGGATGTCATCTTCCTATTGTCCTGCAGGAGAAGTTCTATTGAATTCATAAATCTTTGGAGTGTTCCACATTTTCTTTTAGCTGGATCCTTACTCCCTGCCAGTTCAGTGTTACATTTTCCTGGAATCCCTACTTCATCTTCAGGTTTCTGCTCACTCTTGAGGAAGTTTCTTCAATTTTCAAGGGACATCAAACTAAAAAACTTGACATATTCATGCCAAGCTTGTTCTATTTCACTTTATTGTCTAGTGCCTGACCCTTAATTATATGATTGAGCCATCACATCTGTCACAATGGAACCATAAGGAAGGCAGAGGAAGAAGAAGAGATCTTAAATAATTTCTGAGGTTAAGTAGGTGGATAAGATCAAGGATACACTGAGAGGTCCCTCCTGAAGTACTTTTCTTTCATGGAGGGAGATATTGGCTTACAAATTGGGGGCACTCACTGAGGTCGAATAAGAGTGCACGGTCCTTTGATTAAGATGTCAGAAAATACCTCTTTAGGTTAAGTCAAAATTTATTACAATATTCTTCCCTTAGAAGGAAAAATCAAAATGGTAGTCACAGACATTGTTGTGGTGCCTCTTGCCCATGGGGCAACTTGCCTCACTCCACATCTTCTAATTTAAAGGTCCAAATTTTGGTCTCTGAAAAACCAGGAGACAACTGGGGCAGAGAAATGATGAGGATCTGATTTATTAAGACTTCTACAGAGGGGCAGCTGGGTGGCTTAGTGGATAGAGAGCCAGGCCTAGAGATGGGAGGTCCTAGGTTCAAATCTGGCCTCAGCCACTTCCTAGCTGTGTGACCCTGGGCAAGTCACTTGACCCCCATTGCCTAGCCCTTACCACTCTTCTGCTTTGGAACCAATACACAGCATTGATTTCAAGATGGAAGGTAAGGGTTAAAAAAAAACAAAAACTTGTACCAAATTCAGGACTTCTGGGAATCCCAACATTGTCACCTGTAAAAAAAAAGAAAGGAAGGAGGAAAGAAAGGAAAAGGACATGACAGTTATATGAAACTAGCTCAAAGCCTGGAAATAGAATAAGGAAAGATATTATAAATGATCTGGTCCATTTTCCTTATCAGGACAAACTAAGGGGATTAAAACTTAGGGATAAAGTGATTTGTCCAAGGCTTCCCAGCCTAAAGAGAATTTATAGGGCTTTCTTTATGTTTTATCATTTGATCTTTTGAGAAGGTACTATTATTATATTTCCATTTTACAAATGAGGAAACAGAATGAGAGGTTTAGTGACTTACTCAGGATCACACAGGTAGTAAGTATTCAAGGAAAATATTCAAATTTGGGTCTTTTTTAGTCTTTTTCTGGATTTCTATCCATTTTACTACCTATTGATCTAGACAGTGATATACTAGAATGCCCAACAGAATTGTAGCTTAAAAGACTTGGCTTTGGCTCCAATATTTTTTAGCTAGATGATCTCTTAGCCAAAGGGGGAGTCCTCTCAATCTGAAAAATTGGATATTAATCTTCCATAATTTGCATTCCATTGACTTCCTAATACCATTAGTGGCTGAACAGGAAGAAAATCCATTTTGGGGACATCATTTATTTTATATATATTTCATATATGCTTTTTGCTGTAAAGATCTTACCTTTCTCTACACAATGTAAGTTCCTTCTGGGCAGGAGTTCCTTTTATTTTTTATTTTATTTTTTAAATTTAAACTTTTTATTTAATTAATTAAGAATATTTCCCCATGGTTACATGATTCATGTTCTTTCCCTCCCCCCTCCCCCATAGCTGACACTCAATTCCACTGGGTTTTACTTGTGTCATTGATCAAGACCTATTTCCGTAGTATTGATAATTGCACTAGGGTGATTGCTTAGAGTCTACATCCCTAATCATATCCCCATCAACTCAGGTGATCAAGCAGTTGTTTTTCGTCTCTATTTCTATTCCCACAGTTCTTCCTCTGGATGTGGATAGCGTTCTTTCTCATAAGTCCCTCCTAATTGTTCTGGATCATTGCATTGATGCCAGTAGAGAAGTCCATTATATTTGATTGTGTCACAGTGTATCCATCTCTATATACAATGTTCTCCTGGTTCTGTTCCTTTCACTTGGAATCAATTCCTGGAGGTTGTTCCAGTTCACATGGAATTCCTCCAGTTCATTATTCCTTTCAGTACAATAGTATTCCATCACCAACAGATACCACAATTTGTTCAGCCATTCCCCAATTGAAGGACATCCCCTCATTTTCCAATTTTTTGCCAAGGCGTTCCTTTTAAAAAGAGATTCTTTTATTGCTTATTATTGCCTATATCCCCCCCCAATATTCCTTTTTCTTTAAGAGAGCTGTTTTATAAAACAAATTATTTTTTAAGATGAAAAAAGGAAGGAAAATATCAGCAAACTAAACAATATGTCCAAAAAATTTTGTGCTCTGCAACGAAGTGAGGTGTGCTAGTATCTAGGTGGAAAGTACTTATTCAAATTGTGAACAATTCCAACAGCTATGGAACAGACTAAATGGCTCCTCTAAAGTGATGAGTGTTTACATGATAGAAGTCCTCCCATCCCAGGAAGCTAAGAATCAAAATGGGAAAGAGAAAGAGAAAAATCCAGGAAAGGGGCTCCAGATGCAAATAGAAACAGATTCCTGCAAATTCTGTTTTCATCTGCTTTGGCCAATAGCTTGGAGTTTTGCTGGCAGGCCCATGAGTTTGATAGTTTTTCTCAAGAGGATTTTGGGACGTTGCTAATGCTTTCCTGGTTGGAGAGCTCTTTTCACAACTCAATGCACTGTGAAAGATTTCTTACTGTGGTGTTTTCTGTTGCCAGAGAAGAGATCAGCTCTAGTATGCCATCCATTGGCCATGAGTTGAAGAAGGCATACACAGCAGAATCCTTTGTGGTATACCTGCAGAAGACAGCCATCACAGACTAAGATAGGTAGAAAGGGACCTCAGAGGCAATTTACAGATGAGAAAAGGGAAGCCCAGGGAGTGTAAGGGACTAGCCCAAGGTCATATGGGTCATAAATTTCAGATAGAATCTCAACCCAGGGGATTTTCTGACTCTAGAGCCAGTATTCTATTCCTGTTCAACAGTGAGGAAAGGGGGTTCTATTTCAACCAAACAACTGTAAACCTCAACATTTCTCAGACTTATGAATGTTAGGGGTTTCCCCCATTGGGGAATCTTCTACTAAAAAAAAATTCCCTAGCAGATAGTGAGAATTCTACTTGAATGTGAGGGCTCCTTGCCTTGGGAATATCCCTACTCCACCCTACTTAGGACTGCTTTAGGACAGAGAGCTCCTTGAGAACAATGAAAAGTGCTTTGACCCATGCTTATGGAAAGGACAGGAAGTTCTTTGAGTCATGACTATTTTAGAATTGATACAATGGGATACTAAGTACCTATAAAGGTGGGGCAACTTGTAAACTACTTAAACCTAAAAGGGTGATAACTTATTCAGAGGTTTTTTCTAATGGAATTTGTCGACACAGCAGCATTTTTTTCCTGACTTACTAAAGAGATTAAAACTACTCAGCTGTGAATTCAAAATGGGCAGTCCTTTAGAAACATCTACAGTGATTGGTAGATGTAAGGACTTAGGGGAGGTGACAGAGAAGATTTTGCCCTTAAAAATAAGAGCTCAGGGAAGAGCTGGAAAGTCATTCTGAAACATTCAGATTGGAGAGACTCATTCTGAGGAGACTAATTCTGAAACATTCAGATGGAGGAGGGAGCTGGTGAAAGCAGCTGAGATGCTGCTGGCCTGGTGTCACTAAAATCCTTGTTTAGTCAGACCTTGTGGGTAGTTATAAAAAACTGACTGATTTCTCTCTTAAGGCTCAGGTCTAGGCCATATTGGCTTGAGGCCCTTCATATTTATTCCTTTCTTTCTCTCTCTTTCTTTGATTATGTAGCATCCCAAGCATATTCACATCTATGAAATATAAATGACTGTATGGCTACTGTGTGTCCAAGCATAAGGTTATACCAATGAGGCTTGTGAATGTAACCTTGAACTGGCCATGCGGCCCTTGGCTAAGACAAACTCATTAACATGCTCGGACTCAATTCCCCGGGAAAGCGCGGTTTGCAATCTACACACCCAAAGGTGTTCCCTCTACCTTGCCACCCAATCTTAAGTGTCTATACTTTGTGATGTGGGTGCTACGACCTTGGGAGTACTGCCCAAGCAGGACATGAATAAATTCAGAGGCAATCCCATGAACTTCCTCTTGGCTCTTGGCCTTTCTCCCTTCCATGGAGCTCCACTGGGCTCCTCAATGACTCTGTCTCTCTCTCCTCTTGACCTTCTCCTTCCCTGAGGCTGTAACCATCTTGGCTTGCATTTCCTATCTTAATCTCCTCCTCCGCCTCCTGTTCCTTTGTACTCATACTCTCCTATCAAAGGGAGTATCATAGGGAAGTCCATTAAGGAAAACCCCACAGATTACTCATTGTATTGTTAATTAAAATCTCTATAAAACCCAATTGACTTGGTTATTTGAATAATTGGGAATATTTCCCTGGCGACCACCTTATATTTGATTTTAAAACCCAAGACACTGTAGTGAAACATGTTTCTGCGGTCAAATTTACTCACCCTCTCTTATATCTATCACAATTTATATCTTCCACTATTTTAATCACTACAGTTTAAGACCTCAACCATTTTAAATCTCACACAACCAAGCATTTGAGGTGGGAAATTCCTGCAGAAAGCATGACACAAGATCCAATTTAACCAAAAGTATTTGTATATTAATTGAGAACAATAGATAGGCATGAGATGGAAAGGAGAAAAAAAAAAACTTGGAGTCAGACAGCCTAGTTTGAGACCCAGCTCTGCCTCTTCTTGGGTGATAGTTTCTTCATTTGAAAAATGGGCATGATTCTATTTTTTACTTCTCATCATGCAGAAGGACAAGATATCTAAAGCACAATGTAAATGTCAAAGATCAAAGACCATATCCTTCACATTCTACTTCCACTTCTACCTCCATGGTCTTTGATTTGAACACCTGTCTACTTATGGGAAAAAGCCAATGACTGAAAGACAACAGACTCCTGGATCAAGGAGAGAAAGGTCATAGTGCATCTGATCTAGCCTGGTGGCTTTAGGTAGAAAATGAAGAAAGTCCAGTAGCCAGAGATTCCATGGCATTTTATAGAGATGGTTGAGAAAGCTTTGTAGAAACCATCAAGGGTTTCCATTGTCCTTCTAGGCCAAAGACCTGATGAGGCTCTACAATGGTCTAATGTGACTATGAAGGAGCTATGAATGTCATGGAACTTCTAGACTGGGACCCTGGAGATTATTTAATTCAGCCCTTTTTCTCTTTTTGTTTGAGTGTTTTCATATAGTGGCAAAGCTGAACCTCAAATACTCAGCTCTCTTGATTTCAAGTCTGGTGTACTCTCTCCCATATCATCTTGCCTTTGAGACATTCTTTTACTTGTCATCTCTAGGACTATAGACTCTAGCTGGGACTGTCACTGTCACACTGGAGAAAAGGTTCACAGGCTTCACTGGACTGTCAAAGATGTCAACGACACAAAGAAGGCTAAGAAGCTCCAAATCAGAACAAGATGCCAGAATATGATGAATTAATTATGAGTCAAAACTAGACCAAAGGGTTCTACCTAAAGGACATCTGGAAGCTTCTGAAGATTGCTGGGCTTAGCAGGGAGATTCTGCTGGACATGGGGTAAGCAGTGTCTGAATACAAATAAGATCCTCATCTGAGATGGGACAAAGGCCCTGTGACCTCCAAATGCAAAGGGAGGCAACTTAACATATGCTGGTGGCAGTGTTCTCCATTTGCACCCTCCATGGCTTAGAAGCATAAATTCCCTCCTTATTGATGCTCAGCCAGCTCCCAACAGAATTAATCCTTTCTTGGAAGATGGGAGGAATGATTCCACCTTTTGTAGGTCCAGTGTTGATCAGATAGTTTCACCCAAAGCTCATGACTTCAGTTAGTTCCTGGAAAGAACAAAGAAAGAATGTAATGCCTCACTTATTAATAGTTGTAGGAATACATTGCTTAGAGATTCAGAAATGTTCCAAAAAGCCACCCAACCACTTTGGATACATTCTTTATTTCTTAGGTCTTTAAAGATCATGAATATTAGAATCACATAGCAAAGAGTGCTGTTTAGAATCAAGAAAATCTCAAATCTAGAAGGGTCCTTAGAACCTACCATCCCAAATCTAGAAATATCCTTAGAACACAGGAATTCAGAGCTGGGATCAGCCCCAAAATTTCAGAGTAGGGAGGAACCTCAACCAAATCAATCAACAAGTCTTTTTTTCAGTTTCTACTATATGCCAGGTATTGTGATATTCGCTGACAATACAAGTCAATCCAAAGAATGCAATAATTCTTCACAGGATGTCCATATATACATCCTAAATACCAAGTAAATGAATAGAAATATATGCAGAGTAGCTTGGAAGGGAGGAGTCAGGAGAAGCTTCAAACTGAAAATGGTGTTAGATCTGGGTAGATGATTCCTAGAATACAAAATGTTAAACCAGGAAGAGTCCCTATAATCCAAAATATCAGAGTTGGAATCCCATCACTTAGAAAGTCAGATTTAGAAGCGACCTTAGAGATAAGTTTATCCAATTCCCTGAATGTACAGATGAGAATACATGCTTTGGGTAGAAATCATGTATCCAAAAACAGTCCCTAAGTCCCTAAGACTCCCACTGTCTTTCTACTATATCTTCCTTCTCCCCACTCTGGTTTGAGAGACCAAAGTCAAAGCAGCTCTTATCCAAATTATTTCGAAGGTAGACATGATGTCCTTGCCACATTTTTCCAATTGCTGTGGGGTGGGCCAGCCTCCCACAGGGGTCTTGGAGGTGGAATGGTGTGAGCAGAATGATGAATGGGACATAGCTCTCACATTCAACCCATAGTATAGGTTTCACAGGATAAACAGCTCCACCTTGGCTGAGGCTTGGCTTTATTTTATACCCTTATGATCACACATCTACCTGGCACATAGTTTCATTCTCAACATACATGTTTCCATAGAACCTAACAACAGACAGGAAGCCTAGGGAGATAGTTAACAAAACATTGTTGCTAAATGCAGGATCAGAGGGTAGAATCAACATGACCCAGATATAGGTTGGGGAATTCAGAGCACAGATTTGCCAGAAGTTTTTATGCCTAGAAAAGAGGGTCCTATCTAAGGGTATATAAGAATCCTTAGGTTTAATTTTGTAAGTGGGTTCTCCTGGTAATATCCTAGGGGGACAGAGTGGGACATCTGTATCAACCCTGCAAGCATGTTGCTCTCATCTATTTTTCCTGGGACTAAATAAGAATAATAATCCTAGCAATTCTAATAATAAAGGGATGTTAATAAGGAAAGTCACTTAGGGGGGTTTCAGTGGGTGTTTTCATCCATCCTGAGGGCTGCTTTGCAGTCCCTAGTTTCCACGTGTGACCCTGTCAAACAGCTTGGTCTTTGATGGGCATCCGATATCCCCAGGATTTTTTATCAAGGGTGGTACACATCTCCCTTTTGTGTTTTGGAACATCATTTGGCTTGTACTTGTCATGACAGGTAATGTAACCCCCTGTTTACATGGATTGTCCTTGTTCCATCAATCATTGGCCACAATTTGATCCTAAATGATGAAGAATGGAAGAACTGAGACACCATGAATGGAGCCACATGGATTCCTCTGGCTATAGAATTTAGCTACAAAAGAAAACCTACTAGATTTTTTAGATAACATTGCAACTCAAGAATTTATTCTGCTAGAACCTGGAGAACATCATACACAGTAACAGCAATATTTTACTATATCAACTGTGAATGACTTAGCTATTCTCAGCAATACCATGATTCCAGAAAATCTCAAAAGAATCATGATGAAAAATGACATCCACCTCCAGAGAATTAACTGATGTGCTGTGAATACAGACTGAAACATGTTACCTTTCACTTAAAAAATCTTTTTGTCTTCCAGGTAAACATAGCGGCAGAATAGACATGCCTCGCTTCCCCTCCTCAGACCCAACAATACAGATGACCTCAAAAGACCCCAAAAAACCCATCTTCATAAGAATGGAGGGACTCTACAGTAGGGAGCAGCACTGGAGGTATGTGGGATTCAGGCATTTCCACACTATAAGGGAACGAAAAAGCTCCTACCCAAACTTGAGCTGATCTATCCTCCCCCCCCCCCACACACCTATGGAGCCAGAGTTAAAGTCAGTACGTGCTAGAATCAACGAGTGAGGGAGGGTCACTCCAGGAGTGAGCAACTGGCAGCTCCAGGTCTTGGAAGCTGACTAAGACCACCAAGGACTTACCCCTGCGAGCAGTAATACCCAAAATCCCAGCAGGTGGGCAAGGGGAGCTCAGATCTTGGGTGGGTGCTCAGAACCAGCGTACCATAATCAACAAGTGTGTGAAGGGTACCCTTGAAGTGAGCCAGGGGCTCACTTGGAAGTTGACTAAGACCACCAAGGACTTACCCCTGAAAGCAGTAACACCCAAAACTCCAGCAGGCAGGGGAGGGTAGACCTTGGTCTCCCCCAGGAAGATAGTGCAGCTGCGGAGAATCAAGAGCTTGCCCGAGGCAAAAGCATTGATCATTAGATCCATATACAGAGAGTGAGGCCTCCTCACTCAGATTTCTGACTGGAAAGGGAATAAAAAACCATAGAGATGGCAAACAGTTCCCAGGAACAACTTCCCAACACCAAGAAAAGCAAGAAGAAGGGGTTGACTTTGGATAGTTTTTACGGAGGAAAAACACAGAATACAGAGGAAATAGCAGAAGAGGAAACCCAAATAAATGCTCCAAAACCTTCCAAAAGAAATGGAAACTGTCCACAATCTCTTGAAGAATTTAAATCGGAGGTTATCAAAAATATGGAAGCCTTTTGGCAGGAAAAATGGGAAATAATGCAAAGAGAATACAACAATCTGGGGGTCAATAACTCCCAATTGGAGAAACAGCTGGAAGCCTCAAAAAGCAGAATAGACCAAACTGAAAAGGAAAACCAGTCTTTAAAGACCAGAATTAGGCAACTGGAAGACAATGATCTTTCAAAACAGCAAGAATTAATAAAGCAAAGTCAAAAGACTAATAAATTAGAAGAAAACATAAAAAATCTCACTGAATAGGTAACAGACCAGGAAAACAGAGGAAGGAGAGACAATCTGAGAATCATTGGTCTACCTGAAAAGTCAGAAATAAACAGAAATCTTGATATTATCATACAACATATCATCCAAGAAAACTGCCTGAGGTTCTAGAACAAGGGGGCAAAATAGGCATTGAAAGAGATCATAGAACACCCTCTACACTAAATCCCCAAAAGACAGCTTCCAGGAATATAATTGCCAAATTCAAGAGCTTCCAAGCTAAGGAAAAAATCCTACAAGAAGCCAAAAAGAGACAATTCAAACACCAAGGAGCACCAGTCAGGATCACACAAGACCTGGCAGCTTCCACACTGAATGACCACAAGTCCTGGAACACAATATTCAGAAAGGCAAGAGAACTGAGTCTTCAACCAAGAATCACCTATCCATCAAAACTGACTATATACTTCCAGAGGTACGTATGGGCATTCAACAAAATAGAAGATTTCCAAGTGTTTGTAAAGAAAAAACAAGAACTCAGTGGAAAGTTTGATATCCAAACACAAAGAGTAAGAGAAACATGAAAAGGTAAATATGAAAGAAAAGGAAAAAGAAAAAAATGTTTTTTTCCCCTTTTATTCAAACTCTCTTCTATAAGGTCTACATTTAAATCAAATTATATATATTAATATGTGGGGAAAATATTATGTGTAACTCTCAAAAATTGTATACATTATTAGAGTAATTAGAAGAATCACTCATAGGGAAAGAGTGGGGCATTAAGACAATATGGAGAAAGGGGTAAAAAAAAGAAAGAAAAAGGGAGGGGGGAATTGATGATGGTACCAAGATATACTTGAAGAAATAGAGATAAATTAAATAGAATAATCTTTGTCACACAAAGATACACATGGGAAGGGGAGGGGGAAAATTCTCTTATAAGAAGGAGAGGAAGAGAGTGCTAATTGGTATTACTTAAACCTTACTCTCAGTGAAATCAACTCTGAGAGGGAAGAGCATCTAGATCCATTGGGATCTTGAATTCTATCTCATCCAACAGGGCAAGGGAGAGGGGAAAATTAAGGAGGGATACGGGGGAGGGTGTACAAAAAGAGAGGGAAGGAGAGGGGGAGGGAAATTAACAGACCCTAAAAAAAACAAGAAGGGAACAAAAAGGGAGGGGCTAGAAAGGGAAGCATATCAAGGGAGGGGGCTAGGGAGACTGATTAAAAGTAAACCACTGGTTTAAAAGGGTATAGCAAAAGAAGAAAGGTCAGAATTAGGGGAGGATATCAAAATGCCAGGGAATTCACAAGTGACAATCATAACTTTGAACGTGAATGAGATGAACTCACCCATAAAACATAGACAAACAGCAGAGTATATTAGAATCCAAAACCCTACTATATGCTGTATTCAAGAAACACACATGAGGTGGATAGATACTCACAAGGTCAGAATTAAAGGTTGGAGTAAGACCTATTGGGCCTCAACTGATAGAAAGAAGGCAGGAGTTGCAATCATGATATCTAACAAATCCAAAGCAAAAATAGAGTTGATTAAAAGGGATAGGGAAGGTAAATACATCCTGATAAAAAGGAGTATAGACAATGAGGAAATATCACTAATCAACATGTATGCACCAAATGGCATAGCATACAAATTTATAATGAAGAAACTAGGAGAATTGAAGGAGGAAATAGATAGTAAAACTATATTAGTGGGAGACCTGAACCAACCACTATTAAATTTAGATAAATCAAATCAAAAAATAAATAAGAAAGAGGTAAAAGATATGAATGGAATCTTAGAAAAATTAGAGTTAATAGATATATGGAGAAAAATAGATAGGGACACAAAGGAATACACCTTCTTTTCAGCAGCACATGGCACATTCACAAAGATTGACCATACACTAGGTCATAAAAACATAGCATAAAAATGCAGAAAAGCAGAAATAATAACTGCAACCTTTTCAGATCATAAGGCAATAAAAATAATGATGAGTAAGGGTACATGGAGAGCCAAATTAAAAATCAATTGGAAATTAAATAATATGATACTCCAAAACCTGTTAGTTAGAGAACAAATCATAGAAACAATAATTTCATTGAAGAAAATGACAGTGGTGAGACATTCTTTCAAACCTTATGGGATACAGCCAAAGCAGTACTCAGAGGAAAATTCATACCCTTGAGTGTATATATTAACAAAATAGGGAGGGCAAAGATCAATGAATTGGACATGCAAATCAAAAAACTTGAAAGCAAACAAATTAACCCCCCCAGAAGAAAACCAAATTAGAGATCCTAAAAATTAAGGGAGAAATTAATAAAATCAAATGTGATAGAACTATTGAACTAATAAATAAGACTAGAAGCTGGTACTTTGAAAAAACAAACAAAATAGACAAAGTACTGGTCAATCTAATTAAAAAAAGGAAAGAAGAAAAGCAAATTAACAGTACCATAGATGAAAAGGGGGACCTCACCTCTAATGAAGAGGAAATTATGGCAATCATTAAAAACTACTTTGCCCAATTATATGGCAATAAATATGCCAATCTAGGTGATATGGACAAATAGTTACAAAAATATAAATTGCCTAGACTAACAGAAAAAGAAATAGAATTCTTAAATAATCCCATATCAGAAAAAGAAATCCAACAGGCCATCAAAGGACTGCCTAAGAAAAAAATCCCCAGGGCCTGATGGATTCACAAGAGAATTCTATCAAACATTCAAAGAACAGCTAACTCCAATACTATACAAACTATTTGACATAATAAGCAAAGAGGGAGTTCTACCAAATTCCTTTTATAACATAAATATGATGCTGATTCCAAAGTCAGGCAGGTCAAAAATGGAGAAAGAAAACTACAGACCAATCTCCCTAATGAACATAGATGCAAAAATCTTAAACAGGATACTAGCAAAAAGACTCCAGTAAGTGATAAGGAGGATTATTCACTATGATCAAGTAAGATTTATACCAGGAATGCAAGGATGGTTCAATATTGGGAAAACCATCCACATAATTGACCATATCAACATGCAAACCAACAAAAATCACATTATTATCTCAATAGATGCAGAAAAAGCCTTTGATAAAATACCATACCCATTCCTATTAAAACACTAGAAGGCATAGGAATAGAAGGGACTTTCCTAAAAATAATAAACAGTAGGTATCTAAAACCATCAGCCAACATCATCTGCAATGGGGATAAACTAGATGCATTCCCAATAAGATCAGGAGTGAAACAAAGATGCCCATTATCACCTCTATTATTTAACATTGTACTAGAAACTCGAGCAGTAGCAATTAGAGAAGAAAAAGAAATTGAAGGTATTAAAATTGGCAATGAAGAGACCAAGCTGTTACTCTTTGTGGATGATATGATGGTCTACTTAAAGAATCCTAGAGAATCAACAAAAAAAAGTAGTGGAAATAATCAACAACTTTAGCAAAGTAGCAAGATACAAAATGAACCCACATAAGTCATCAGCATTTCTATATATCTCTAACACAGCTCAGCAGCAAGAATTAGAAAGAGAAATTCCATTCAAAATCACCTTAGACAATATAAAATACTTAGGAATCTATCTGAGACAAACACAGGAACTATATGAACACAACTACAAAACACTCTCCACACAACTAAAACTAGACTTGAGCAATTGGAAAAACATTAACTGCTCATGGGTAGGATGAGCTAATATAGTAAAAATGACCATCCTACCCAAACTTATCTATCTATTCAGTGCCATACCCATTGAACTTCCAAAAAACTTTTTTACTGAATTAGAAAAAAACTATAACAAAGTTCATTTGGAAGAACAAAGGATCAAGGATATCTAGGGAAATCATGAAAAAAATACAAAGGAAGGGGGTCTTGCAGTCCCAGATCTCAGACTATATTACAAAGCAGTGGTCATCAAAACAATTTGGTACTGGCTAAGAGACAGAAAGGAGGATCAGTGGAATAGACTTGGGGTAAGTGAGCTCAGCAAGACAGTCTATGACAAACCCAAAGACACCAGTTTTTGGGACAAAAATCCACTATTTAATAAAATCTGCTGGGAAAATTGGAAGACAGTGTGGGAGAGATTAAGTTTGGATCAACACCTCACACCCCACACCAAGATAAACTCAGAATGGGTGAATGACTTGAACATAAAGAAGGAAACTATAAGTAAATTAGGTGAACACAGAATAGTATGCATGTCAGACCTTTGGGAAGGTAAATATTTTAAAACCAAGCAAGTCTTAGAAAGAGTCACAAAATGTAAAATAAATAATTTTGACTACATCAAATTAAAAAGTTTTTGTACAAACAAAACCAATGTAACTAAAATCAGAAGGGAAGCAACAAAGTGGGAAACAATCTTCATAACAAAAACCTCTGACAAAGGTTTAATTACTCAGATTTACAAAGAACTAAATCAATTGTACAAAAAAAAATCAAGCCATTCTCCAATTGATAAATGGTCTAGGGACATGAATAGGCAGTTTTCAGTTATAGAAATCAAAACTATTAATAAGCACATGAAAAAGTGTTCTAATCTCTTGATAATCAGAGAGATGCAAATCAAAACAACTCTGAGGTATCCCCTCACACCTAGCAGATTGGCCAATATGACAGCAAAGGAAAGTAATGAATGCTGGAGGGGATGTGGCAAAGTTGGGACATTAATGCATGGCTGGTGCAGTTGTGAATTGATGCAACCATTCTGGAGGGCAATTTGGAACTATGCCCAAAGGGTGATAAAAGACTGTCTGCCCTTTGACCCAGCCATAGCACTGCTGGTTTTGTACCCCAAAGAGATAAGGGAAAAGATATGTACAAGAATATTCATAGCTGCACTCTTTGTGGTAGCAAAAAAATTGGAAAATGAGGGGATGCCCTTCAATTGGGGAATAGCTGAACAAATTGTGGTATCTGTTGGTGACGGAATACTATTGTGCTCAAAGGAATAATGAACTGGAGGAATTCCATGGGAACTGGAACAACCTTCAGGAATTGATGCAGAGCAAAAGGAGCAGAAAACCAGGAGAACATTGTACACAGAGACTGATACACTGTGGTTCAATCGAATGTAATGGACTTCTCCATTAGTGGCAGTGTAATGTCCCTGAACAATCTGCAGGGATCTATGAGAAAAATCAGTATCCACAAGCAGAGGACAAACTGTGGGAGTAAAAACACCGAGGAAAGGCAACTGCTTGACTACAGGGGTTGAGGGGATACAATTGAAGAGAGACTAAATAAACACCCTAATGCAAATACCAACAACATGGAAATGGGTTCCGATCAAGGACACAGGTGATACCCAGTGGAATCGTGCATCAGCTATGGGATGGGTGGCAGGAGGGGGTGAGGGGAGGAAAAGAAAATTATCTTTGTTTCCAATGCATAATGTTTGAAAATGAAAAATAAAATAAAATAAAATTAAATTAAAAAAATCCATTTGTTTGAGTTTCCTTCCATAAAATGACTAATATGGATACATGTTTTACTTGATGGCACATGTATAGTCTGTTTTAGATTGCATATTCTTCTAGGGAGGGGGAAAGGGGAAAGAGGGAAAGAATTTGAAACTCAAAAATTTTTTAAATGACTGTTAAAAATTTTTTTGCCTGTAGTTTGGGAAAAATAAAATATCATTAAAAATGTCTTCCACTTAATCAACCCCGTTCTTTCTATTACTCTTCATATGACAGAGATGCACAGTCCTTCACCATCCTAGCTGTCCTGACACACTCTAGTTTATCCTTTATAAGCTGTGGTACCCAGCACTGAACACAATCCTCCAGGTGAGGTCTAAAGAAGACCATACAGTATGATGATTACTTCTCCATTCATGGAAGTTCTGCCTTTCTTAATGCAGCTCAAGATCCCATTAGCTTTTTGTTGTTGTTGCTATTCTCACATCACGTTGTTCACTCATGTGAAGCCTGTAGTCCACTGAAATCCCCAGATCCTTTTCAGAACAACTGTTGTCTATTTATCCCTCCCAATCATCTTACATTGGTGAGGTTGCTATTTGGTACCCAAGTGAAGACTTGATAGCAATCCCTATTAGTTTTATTTCATTAGATTTAGCCCAGGATTCTAGCCTCATCAAGATCCTTTTGGATTTGGCCATTCAGAGCATTAGTTATGCCTCTGCTGGGAGCCATCAGACCACGACGTCTTGACAGAGTCATGTGTGGTAGCTAAGGAGGCCACAGAGTGGCCCTTGGCAAGATGTGATTGCCCATTCAGTCCCCCTTGCATGACCTCTCTCATCAATGCCCCTTACCTATGGAATTGACATGATTATCATTCCCCCTAGTCTCAGAAGGAATAATGCAAGAGCAAAATACCTGTACCCTAATTCCCCAAAACATCACCAAAAGATCAGACCCTCAAACCCCATTCCAAAAGACTTTCATGGGTTAACTTTTACTTAGGTACATAATCCCCAGTAAAACTATAGCTACAGGCCAAGCCCAGAACTTTCCCACTCACAGAAACATATCCTCATGAAGCCATAACACAAATCAATCATAAAGGCCCATACAATACGTACAGGTACACTAAGCTTCAATATGCTTCAGTGACTTGATTTCACAAACCAGTAACTCAGAAAATTCCTAGTAAAACCTGAGAAATGATCAGTCTAATATTAAATCTAAATTGTGTTCCCAGTACCCCTCAACCTCAATGATATGATTGTTGAATTGTTTTTAAGAACTTTTGATTGATTATTTCTTTTTATTAAAAGCAATAAGTAAATTTATTTGATTGTTTGTAAACTCAAAAACTCCCCACAGGGTAATGCGAAAATTAAGCCACCTGTGACTAAATCATTTATCTTGCATGAAACCTTTATTCTGATTCTGTCAAGAATCTGCAATCACAATACAAGAATATAGAATGTTAATCAAATGATTTGTTAAAAGTTATCTCCAATTATCTCCATTTGGATATGTGTGTTAGGTAATATATCTGTGTGCCAAGGAAATGGATATAAAAATAAACATCAAGCTTGGGGATGGCAGGGCAGCTATCAGATGCAAAGCATTCCCATGGCCGTAAAGATATAGCTGTCTTCTGTTTGTTATTTTCTTGTCTGATCATTCGCCACCTGTTGGGAACCCCTGGAGTCGCCAGTGAGGTTGGACCTTGCCTGTGACATGCTTCCTACTTTCTCTTGGAACTTGTGGGAGCCATTCTATGCATGGATCATCTATACTATCTTGTATTACAGTTGTGTGCACATGATTGTAAGTTTTAAAATTCACTGCTACATTGTAAGTTCCATGAAGGCAGACAAAGCATATCATCAGTACAGTATGCATATAGTAAACATTACATAAAACACTAGTGACTAAAATGAAATTAAATTTATGTCACTAATCCTCGACACACTCAGTGACTCTGCCCCAGACCTAAAAAGCAGACACAGATATCACCTAAGACTTCATACCAGGGAACAGTTATTTTCAAATCTGCCAAGGATAATGTGAATATACAGGAACTTGAATTTCTTATTCTTTCCCAGGTTCTACAAAATGCCCCCACAATAGTAAGTTGAATCCTGCATTCTTATAAACCCTCCTCATTTCCTCTTCCAGAATTCTTTTCTTTCCTGACAAATCAAGGAGGGAAGGAAGGATCCACTGGGTTTCAGATTGTGTCTTACTCAACATTCTACTGTCACAGCCAGTCATTGGCCAGTCACATACCTTAACAGGGCTGTCATTGTATATAACCAGGTGAGGAACTTGAGGGAGTTCCAGTAAGTGTTTGGGGCTTCCCATTCTTCATCAGACAAGATCAGGTCAAGTTTGTAACTGAAAGACACAAAGAAGGGTAACAAGTTAGAGGAGACTTTATAATCTAGAGCAACCAGGTTTAGAGCCTCCAGGAGAAGTAGCAGTGGACCAGAAGTCAAGAGACCCAGGCTCCATGCCCAGCTCAAGTGCATAGGAAGAACCATGGAACCTCCTTCAGTCAAGGAATTTCCCTATTTAAGCCTTACTGCCCTCATTTCTATATGGGGACTTGTAGTCAAGGCAGAGCCGTAATGGCTGAAGCCCTCCTCTTCTCCCTGCTTGGTCTGCATAGTCAAGGTCATGGGTTGAACTGTGTACGACCTTCCCAGCTGCATGTTCAAGGTTAGAATAGTCAGCAGAGGGAGGTTTGATAACGACTGTGAGAAACTGTGAGAAACTTGTTTTTCTGCCCTTTCTTGGAATCCTCTCGGTTCCTCCTGGTGCCTGGCTGGTAACGTCGAGAATTCCTATGAAGTTGCCCAATTATTGGTTCCTGTTGTTGTTGGGCTGTAACGTCATATCTTCCTGTGGTTTTAACCTATATATGCTTTGTCTGAATCCAATAAACTTTGTCGCTATGCATTTCATATAGTGTCCATTCGTTACTCTTCATTTTCATTACCCCAAGTAAGGGCACACAGGGCTGGCCAACCCTGGAGCTGAGCCTTACAAAATGGCGTCTGGAACTGGGACATATGCTGTCGTAACCCCGATTCCTTTGCTGGTCATAGGATGACAAAGAGTTAACAACCTCTGCCTCGAGACTGCAGCTCGAGTGGGCAGGGGATCGAACAGAGATAAAGCCGCATTGGCGGGCCTCCTCTGTTCCCCAACTTTGCCTCTCTCTCTTTCTTTCGCTTTTTAGTTTATCTTTTAGCAGTAATGGGTAATTCAATCCCTGTCTTTTTAAAAGACAAAGATTGGCAAGCTCAGCACTGTATA
Organism: Monodelphis domestica; assembly: GCF_027887165.1. Classification (NCBI taxonomy): domain Eukaryota; kingdom Metazoa; phylum Chordata; class Mammalia; order Didelphimorphia; family Didelphidae; genus Monodelphis; species Monodelphis domestica. Next base: position 383,607,985 of record NC_077230.1, on the reverse strand, counting down.
CATGCTGCCTTAATGGCACATGGAGTTAGTACAGAAAAAGGTGCTAAAGAAATTCGTGTTTTTGCAGTCATTTATAATGTAATCCTAGTTCAAGGCTGCATGAACAGTTCCAAGATCTCCTAGGAACAGGTTAACTCCCCTGTTAACACTCTGGGGAGGATTGGGGAGGATAGGTTGTGTCTCTCGAGAAGAGCTTTAAATCTGGTGTTCTGCTTACTATAAACATTCATTATCCCTCTTTGATAATGTTCCAATCTTTCTTTCTTGAGACTTCTCGGACAGCTCTAAGCTGTCCCCTGATAGTTCTAAACTGTCCCCTATTAGGGACTCCCTTCCCCCCGGTTCTTTTATTGGAACCCCCCCCCTTCAGTTCTCTTTGGAGAACCCCCGACGCTGTGTGCTGGTCATGCAAAGTTTCGATGCTATGGAAATCCCCTCGGTGGTGAGTATACGAGATACTCTAAGGGTGAGAGGGAAATTATAATTTTTCTTTAGAATGGATCCTAAAACACTGATTTTTTTTCAAAGCATGCTTGTCACAATGTTGTGTGTTTCTGTTTATCGTTGTCTTTGTCAAAGTCTCGTCTCTATGTATTTTTAAATTGGACACTCACAAAAAGAAAGAAAATAAAATGGGATAGTTGCAAGATTGAACTTGCCTGTTAAAAATCCTCAGCAGAGGACAAAGCAAATACCTGTTCAATGATTTTTTCCTCTTTCTTCCTTTGGATGGGCCCCCAAAGGAGTGAAAAAGAGAAAAATTCAGAGCAGAAAAAGGGAGATTTTTACTCCACAATTAGAGGCTATTTTTCATTTAAGATTAATGGTTTGATGTATGCAATTTGGGAGGATTGTTAATGATTTTGATATGATACAAATCTAATTTCGTGTATTATAGTAACTATTTGTCATGTTAATAATGTTAACCAGATCTTATTGAGCACAACAAAACTCATGGTTAGAAGTTTATTTTGTTAAATCTTGCTATGCATAATGGTTTCAGCGAATTTGAGAATTGTCTAAATGTGGCTGATAGCCAGACTGACTCAGAGAGGGAATATTTTATTCTATAAGGACAAAAATTGCACTGGCTACTTTATAAATGTAAAAGTCATTCAGAAAAAGTTGTTATGTTGTTGAGAAGAACTTATTCTAGAAATTAAATTTGGGATTTTTTCAAATCAGATTTATTTTAATGCATGTGCTGTCAGGAGTAGTAACAAGAAATCATATGACACACAAGAAGTTTAAGTGATTAATCTGTTTATGGAATTTAATAATATTAGTACTAAGAATTTGGTATTTTGCAAGAGAAAATTTCTAAACCTTGTTGTCTTTGACTAAGGTTATATGAATTGCTTTTAAAATGTGTACAATGTATAGGAAGGAATTTAAGGGTATATGATATGCAAACTGCAGCCTTGAAATCAAAAAGGGCTTGTCATAAGGATTAAATACAATTCAGGATAGTACCTTTCCTCTACTTACAATACTGGTAAAGAGGAGAAGCCAGAAGAAATAAGAGTAATGGATAGAGATACTAGTTGATATTGTGAATTCTAGTGTAAAATATATACAACAAATTATAAATTGGAATTTAATCAGGTATGTAGCAATATTTTGAGCTAAAAGAAAACTAAACTGTAGGTTTTATTCTACTTTAGACAGAAATTTGAGAGGAGTGCACGTAAAATGCTTTGTACTTCAGTTTGGTTAAACACTGAAACATCGCTAAAGGACTTAATCAAAGTTATTTGGGAGTTGTGGAATTCAAACTAAAATCCACTGAGAGTAAATTATTATGAAAGAGGTTTGAGAAATTCAATATTTTGAATTATAGTAAGCTCACTTGTTAAAGGAGGATGGGACAAGGCTGTTAAGTAATAAATTTAAACTGAGCCAAGCAGCCTTACGATAAATTGCTCAGAAGCTATTAACCCCTTCCTTGCACACAGGAAGGAGAAAGAAGTGCTTATAATTATTCTACTCTGATACTTATGAACTGAAATAGGGACCTCAAAGAGTTAACAACCACTGTGTGATAGAACTTAAAGATGAGTATATTTTAATTGTAGAAATGGAGGTTTTAAGACGCTCAAACAAACAAACTTTGCCAGCCCTGTCTGACCACGTAGCTTGTTTGAAGCTGTGGAATTTTAATGCAAACATTCCATGTCCAGAATGATAAGATTATTCAGCCAACAATATGTAGCTTCAGCCCTTCATTCTGTAAGACTACACTTTCCTGCTCTGTACATCGTCCATTATATGGATTATATTCTTATTGCGGCTGAAGATAAATCCCAAATAAGCAAGTGCTATAGACAATTGGAAATTACCTTGCAAAAATACCAGTTAATCATTGCTCAAGAAAAGATTAAAAAAACAAGTCCCGTACTCTATTCAGGGGCTCAGTTATATGTAACAGCTGTTATGCCTCAAAAATATAATTAAGAAAGGACTGCCTTAATACCTTAATGATAATCAGAAATTGTTAGGTGATATCAATTGGGTTAAGCAATATTCATTTCTTACTACAACTGAATTTCAACCGTTATTCAAAATACTGGAAGGGAGTTCTGATTTGAATTCCCCTAGAATACTGACACCTGAGGCCTCTCTTGCTTTAGAGATAGTAGAAGACAAATGGAATCAGGCTCCACTCAACCACTATCAGCCTCAATTAGCCGTGGAAGTGACTATTTTTGCAACTTTATTTTTTTTTTAAACCCTTACCTTCTGTCTTGGAGTCAATACTGTGTATTGGCTCCAAGGCAGAAGAGTGGTAAGGGCTAGGCAATGGGGGTCAAGTGACTTGCCCAGGGTCACACAGCTGGGAAGTGGCTGAAGCCAGATTTGAACCTAGGACCTCCCATCTCTAGGACTGGTTCTCAATCCACTGAGCTACCCAGCTGCCCCCTATTTTTGCAACTTTAATGTTACCAACAGGTGCCTTAACTGAGAAACAAAGAGTCATTGAATGGTTACATCTAAAAAGCAAAATGGGAAAGGCTTTACAAAGTTATAATTGTCTTATGGTTCAATTAATATGGAAAGGCATAGAACATGCGATCTCAGGTTTAGGATAGTATCCTCATGAAATCCGGGTATCTATTGCTAAAAATATAATACAAAAATATTTACAGTCATGACAAATGGTCTTTACTATTAGTGTACCTTATTGCTATTACCACCTACACTCCACAAGGCTTATTTTCTTTTTTGTCACAACATCCTATTGTTTTTTCTCATATTCTAAGAGATCGTCCGGTATCAGGACCTAATGTTTTTGTTGATGTAAATGCTAATTACAAGGTAGGAGTATACAAGGAAAGTAGCTCTCCTGGCATTTTTACCCTCCCTAAAACAGATATTGGACCTGCTTATAATTCCAAACAATTTTTTCTTTTTTGCCAACAAGGACAAACTATTGTGGAGCACAGTAATCAGATCTTAAAAAACATTTCTTTTAAAACAAAAAGGGGGAGACAGCGCCCCACATCGATGATTGGCAATAGCTGTCTATATTATAAATAATTTGATTTTTACTTCTAATAATATATCCAGAGCTGAAAAAATTTTTTCTCTGCATTTTCTTATGAACGAAATTCAGGTACCACCACTCCTGTGCTCCCTGCCCCAGAACAAAAATTTGGCATGTAGAAAGATGATAATCAAACTTGGCAAGGACCACCCAGTGGTCCTGCAAGGCCGAGGTTCTGTTTGTGTCTCCACAGGTAAAGACGGAATATGGCTCCCTCCCCGCTGAGTTCGAGAAATTGACCATAAAGAGAAGAACGAGGGGAGGGCGCAAGAAGCCTTGCAAGGAGACTTGACAACGTCTCCATAAGATACTGACTCTTCTGCTTCTATTCCAGAATTTAAGTACAGCTATTGGAATAAAGAGATGGGTTTCTTGGGAACAACCACCTTGGGTAGAGTATGTCAGCATGGGACACGCTTTACCGGAAGTCATCTTATATACAAAAACTAACTGATATTCCTGGCATTTACCATTTTGAGAGACAAGCTAAGGACAACAATCAGGCCAACAATTTGTTTGTGCCTTTCAATTGGAACTGGACTAGTTGAGGCACCCCCAGTGTGCCTCGCAAGAGAGCATCCTGCATGGCTGCCCCTCAGATCTCTGCAGGTGCATTATTACGGTCATCCTGACCTGTCAGACTCTTTATGGATAGGAACTTATCGTGTAGACAAAGGGGTAAAATATGAAGGTTACGGCCAACTGCAATATCTAGGTTGGCTAGGGGAATCTTGTGGTTGTATTTGGGGACAAGAAAGACCTATTTGTCTATATGTGATGGGATATGAACAAAGAGACACTGTTAATGTGCTTCCGCCCTTGCTGTCATGTAGATCTAAAAGGGCATCATGTATTCATTGAAAAATATGATTTGGGTGTATTGGCATAACGACACAAGGTGTTTTGGAAAGAAACTGGATTCTTATAAATTTCATGATTGTTTTATAGGAGGATACAGCTTGCCTTTGTGGGTGATGCCCCCGGAACTAACTGGGTACATTTTGCTAATTTCACACAGATTTTGACTGCTTATGGAAAGATAGCCCTGGCATTGGATAAAGTAAATATGTCTCATTATGTTAATGTTACTTATAATGGAAAAACCAGTAAATAGAAGTGTTACATTAGACACTCAAGCTAGACACTCAGGGGGATGGTATCACTCACCAGCAGATGGAGCAATGGAAAAATTATCTCAATTAATCAGCTCTAGAAAAAGAAGATGTATTTCTTGCATAGTTTTAGGTATTGTAGCCCTGATAGCCGCCATTACTGCTACAACTGTCAGTAGTGTTTCTTTAGCACAAAGTGTAGCAAAAATATGGACCCTAGAACATGATGCGGAATACTTACACGGGCTTGCGCAGAATGTAACCAAGGCTTTGCACATACAGCAAGATATTAATATAAGGGTTTTTATGTTTTACAACAAATATCTAAAGATGTATTGTTACTAACTAATCAAGTAGAAAATTTTAGCTATTACGGGTAAATTAAGGTGTGATTATCGCTATTCAGCCTTTTGTCTTCTTCCTGTTAAAGCTAACACGTCTGATGCATTTGAAAAAATTAGAAATGACCTACAAGGTCTTTGGCTAAAAGGCAATATCTTGGAAAACATCCAACAATTAAACCGTATTATTGAAGAAATGGATAGTTCCTTAGCTGAGGATCTTTATCCTGAACATATTGCTGATTCTATATACAATTGGATTAAATCAGGCCAAAGTTGGCTGTCTCCTTTAGCTCAAATGAGTATAACCATATTGACTTTCATACTGTTTATAGTTATCTTACTGGTCCTTCTTCCCTGTCTATTCCAGCTCCTTGTGTCCAGCTTGGATAGGATTGGACAAGTTTTGACCCAAAACCGGGTACTGTTGCAAAACAAAAAGGGGGAATTGTAGTCGAGGCAGAGCCATAATGGCTGAAGCCCTCCTCTTCTCCCTGCTTGGTCTGCATAGTCAAGGTCATGGGTTGAACTGTGTACGACCTGCCCAGCTGCGTGTTCAAGGTTAGAATAGTCAGCAGAGGGAGGTTTGATAACGACTGTGAGAAACTTGTTTTTCTGCCCTTTTTTGGAATCCTCTCGGTTCCTCCTGGTGCCTGGATGGTAACGTCATGAATTCCTATGAAGTTGCCCAATTATTGGTTCCTGCTGTTGCTGGGCTGTAATGTCATATCTTCCTGTGGTTTTAACCTATATATGCTTTGTCTGAATCCAATAAACTTTGTCGCTATGCATTTCATATAGCGTCCATTTGTTACTCTTCATTTTCATTACTCCAAGTAAGGGCACACAGGGCTGGCTGACCCTGGAGCTGAGCCTTACAGGGACTAGACTTCTCTCCTTGCCACACAGGGCTGTAAAGTACTTTGTAGAAGGGAAGCATGGAACAGTGGTCAGAGAGCTACTTTGTAGTCAAGATAATATGGGTTCAAGTTTTGCCTCTGGACCAGACTGGCTATGTGTACCTAGTAAGGTGTTAAATCTCTGAGTACCCTTGAACACTTTCTAAAAAGATGCTGATCTGCCTTGGGAAAGTACTTTCTTTACTGGAACATCCCTGCACCAATGAAATTATATACTTGGGGAAAAAAATAAATGAACTTTGTAACCATAAAATGTTACTCCCTGAACCCATTCCCAGGGTAACATTAGCTGGCTTACTCTAGCCCCTCACTCCAGGGAAATTACTGGTCTTTTAGATCAAGATCTTGACCTTATCCCTTGGTAAGGCTGCATTCAGAGCTTAACAGAATGACTTTTACATAAGAGAATATGTTTGAAGCACGAAGAACAAACTGCACATACCTTCTATTTCTCTAGCTCTTGAAGGTTATGAAGTCCCTTATGATACGGACAATACCATAAATACAATAATTCAGTTTTGCAGAGGATGAAAATTGAATGTTCTTACATGTTCACAAGATCATGGCACTCTGGTCAGATCTTGGCATTGACAAAATTCTGGGTTGTGAAGTTGTTTTTCTTGTCAAGCTTATAGAAAGGATGAAACCACTCCATGAGTGAGTGGTACAGCCCATAATGGATATTGTGGATTCCTAAATATTCCTAAAAAGATGAAACAGAAAATTGAATTTTATCTCATGGACTTTTTAAACGGTTACTTTACAAATACCAATAGCAATAGTGCATTATGACATGTGAGGGAGACAAATTAGGGAATAGAATCCAAAACAAACTTCAAGTTCTTTGCAGTGCAGAGATATTTGCTTTAATAAGTTTCACAGGAGGAATTCAATTCACTGGCAAAACAAATTTATTCTATGATTGATTTCAAGTTACCTTGAATTATGAAGAAGTGGCTTAAAGGATGTCATCAAAGAAATAGAGGAGTTAAAAACAGTATGTGTCAAGTCCCAGTAATAACCAATGAGGGACAACTAGGTGACTCAGTGTATAGGGAACCAGACTGAGAGATAGGAAGTCCTGGGTTCAAATCTGGCCTTAGATACTTCCTAGCTACATAACCTTGGGCAAATCACTTAACCCCCTTTGCCAAACCCTTACTCTTCTTCTGCCTTGGAACCAATACACAATATTGATTCTAAAATAGAAGGTAAGGGTTAAAAAAGATAACCAATAGACAAATCATGTGCTCTCCTGCTATCTTGTCAAGAGCAAGACCCCTAGCACCTTGAGTGGCTGTCCCATGGTAAAGTTCAAATGCAGAGGATTTACTGAGTTCTACATCACTGGAGTGAGGTTATTAGAGAATACTTATTAGAAGCACTCTGTGGAAGGTAGCTTATTCTACTCATGGTTGCACTAACTGCCTTGGCCACCAATTGACACTAATGATTCTGATTCTGATACGGCAGTGAACGTGCAGTCTACTAAACTCCCATATCTTTTTCAAAACTATTGTCTAACCATGCTTCCAAACACTTCCTGAAAAGTAGGATCTAAGAAGCCCCAGGGTCAATGAATTCTTTCCTAAATTGATACAGACAGTGTGGCCTATTCTGGGCAGTTTCTATTCACCAGTTAATTGCCACTTGTAGCTTGGTCATCCTTGGCTTTGGGTAAATTGCCAAACCTCAAATGAGCAAAACCTGAACATAAAAATGCTCAATAACAATGAGAACGTTCTGCAGATTCTTCTTAGTTATTTGGTAAAGCCAAGGGGACAAGGTGAGGACATTTGCAAGAGATTCAATGCCACCAAAGGGGAGTCAAGGGCTAATAAACAACAAGCATACTTCTCTCAAAGGAAAGGTCCCAATTCTCCCACCAGGTCTTGGTGGGGCTCTACATCCATAGAATTCCAGTTCCAAGATATAGAATTGGGCCAGTTTGTATAGCCTTCATGATGCTTGGAGGTCAGGACTACATACCTATGGAAATCAAAGCCATGCTATTAATTCTTTCTTCCTGATCACATTCTCTAGCATTTACTCTTCTGGGTCTATACTGCCTCAGAGAAATGTAAGCTCCTTGAGGGAAGTGGACTGTTTCATTTTTGTCTTTGTATTCCCAGGGCCTGGCACAGGCCTGGCCCTGCTTAATAATGCCTGCTTAATAAATGCTTAGTGAATTAATAAGGCCTGCTTAATAAATGCTTAGTGAATTAAATGGTTCTCTAGTCATTGCTCCATGACCTTCAAGGAAGGGGAATCTAGCCTCTCCTGAGGCAAAGTTACCTAGGCCACCGTTAGATGACTCTCAGGGTTGAGAAAATTTTCCTTTTATTAAGTCCTAATGTGCCTCTCAACAATTCCTGCCTTCCAAAATATTTGCCTCTATTTTCATTTTATTGAGGGTGGAAGGGGAGCAGTTGCTTCCTTCAAGATCCCCAACAAATGGTGGCTTTAAAAAGAACTGCAAGGGTTTGCTTGTGGGAGAGAGGACGTTCTGGGGCTCCTCACATTGAAAACTTCCCTTTCTTTCACATTTCAGCCTCTTTCTCTCTTTTCTCACTGTGCTTTGGACAGGAGCCTGAGTTCTTCAAGGTAGTGTCAGCAGAATCTGATATGGCTTCAAGTAGATCATAATGACACTTCTGTTATCCCAGAACCAGCCTAAGTGCTCCTCAAGAGAGGATGGGCAATAGGTGATGGCAGGTGGGAAGGCATGCTACATGGGTGAAAGCTTTCACCCTGAGGAAAGATCCACCCTGAGAAAACTATGGGCCTTTCAAAATTATCTATGAGACTTAAGAGTATCTGATGGGCAAGAAGAAGGACTGGGTGTCTCTTTCAGCCTTCAGATCTCATGGTGGAGTTGCTGGCATCCTAAAGAGGTAACCATCCTGAATTCACCACTACTTGTTAGGGGGAGGCAGAAGGGAAACAAAAGGTTATGTATGGGAATAGAATTAAGGGTTCATTGGTTCTTCCTGCCCCCTCCCCATTCAATCAATAAGCATTTATTAAGCATCTACTATGTGCTAGGCACTGTGTTAAGCTCTGGAGATACAAAGAAAGGCAAAAAGCAGTTCCTGCCATTTAGAAGCTTTTAATCTGATGGGGGAAATGCTATGCAAACAACTAGGTACAACTATAGGCAGGATAAGATGGAGATAATAATAAAGGAATTATTATAACATTAAGGGGGAATCAGGAAAGGCTACTCAGATTACTCATGGGTCACCTGGTGGGTAGCCCCCAACATCCTCCATGGCTCTTAAGATTCTAGACTTCAAAGATGTCCACAGAATCAACTTCTGCTCCTACAAGTCATTTACCAGTTTCCAAAGCCCTTTAGGTTTCTTACTTAATTTGCTCCTTCAAATAACCCTATGAGGTTGGTATGTGTTTGAGGTCTCACTCCTGGAGTGTGGGAGATACTTTATTTTTGTTTCCTCATTGGTAAAATAAGGAGGTGGGTCTGCATAACCTTTAAGGATACTCAGGAACTGATCTCTTCCAGTTCTAGATCTATGAAAAGAAATGATGTTAAGAGGCAGACTACTCACACAGGAATTCAGGAACCAAGATCCTCCAGCCCTCCTTATCCTTGGTCTAGTGTTTTTGCTTTTGTTTTTTAATGATCCCCAGATTATCTCCTAAGTAGATGTAAGGTGAATGATCAGAGGCAACCAGGTATGGAGGAAAGGAGGATCAAAGAGCACTGAAGATAAGCTTTGGAATCTCAGCTATTTCCCAGTCCTGTTAAGGGCCTGTGGCTACTTTCCCTTCTCTAAACCTCCCTTGCCTCATTTGTTAAATGGGAAAATAATGCTTCTTTACAACTACACAGGTATATATTGGAGAAAAATTCCACTCTGCAAATATGAGCTTGCTTTTTTAATGCCTTACTCTGAGGGAGATTTACATGGATTGTAAAATGAGTCAATACTTACCCCTGTCCACAGCTATCTAGCCATTCTAGAGTTTTAGGGCATAATTGATCTTTTCAAGGCATCCTAACCCCAGAGCCTAACCATCCTTGGTACGTTGCCCTCTGAGTTGCTGGTCTGTCTTTATTCCCTACCAGGGCCATCCTCCCTCAAACCTAGAGCACTAGAGATCCCTATCTATACCACCTAACTTGAGGGAGGGAGTCCATTATTTTGAGATTCCATAAAGAAATGTTTTCAGTTTTAGGATGATCTACCTGAAATGAATATTCACTCCCCTATAATCACAGCTCTCCCAGAGCCCAGAACCCAACAGTACCTAAGAGGAGCTGAATAAATTCTTTCTCACACAAGGCAATATGCATAATAATAGAACATTCCAGGCAGATCTAAAAGGGTTGGGGATACAGATAAAGGCAAAAGACATTTCCTATCTTTTGGAGCTTACAATCTAATGGGGAAGACAAATTATGAACAGCTCCATACCAAAAAGATGCATATGGAATTCTTAGAGTCTTCAGATGCCATTTAGTCCAAACTCTTTAAAAAAAAACCAACAGGGTTGGAAAATGCGTATTGGAAAGGAAGTTAAATGACTTACCCAAGGTGACATAAATAAGTCCAACCCACTCATTTCACAGATGAAGAAAGTGAAGTGTAGGGTGATTAACATTCTAATTATTAATAGGCACCTGCTATGTATATGGCACTGGCCTATATGTTATGAACACAAATCTAGCCAATATAACAGTCCCTATTCCCAAAGAATTTTCAATCAAATTCATAACAAGCCCTTGGTAAATGTTTGTTGCTATCAGAAGATTGAAAACAGTAAATAGTATTCAGGTTTTCAGAGTCAGAAAGATCTAAATTCAAGTCTGAATTCAGATAGTTACTAGCTCTCTTATCCTAGGTCAATCAGTCACAAAACATTTATTAAGCATCTATTATGTACATACACTGTGCCAAGTGCTGGGGATACAGATAGAGAAAGTGAGTGAGTTTTCTCATCTGTCAAAGGAAGATAAGAACAGGATAAAATGTAGATAGTTGTAAAGCTCTATAGAAATCTTAGTTCTAATTGAAGTATACCCAGAAGAAGTCAGGGGCAGAGTTTGAATTTGAACCCTGGTACAGAGCTCCCTCCCTAGTCCCACTCTGCTAGTCCATAGGTGAGAGGTAGTATGGCTTCGTGTGGAGTCCAAGAGGGAGCAGTGTGTGTGCCAGGAGGACCTGGAATTGAATTTGGTGAGTCGGGGCCAGCCAAGCCTCTTTTGTCACCTGTACACTAGGGTGAGGCTGGTTGATCCCAGCCTGGTTTTACCCGGCTCCTGACTCCTGGAAGAGTTCAGCCCATTCCTCTGGGTTGTAGACCTTGGCTTTAAACTGGGGATCCCAGGCAGCATAGAAGTCAGAAGGGTAGTTCTTTTGCATGAATTCAACGTTTTCAGGATCCTGTAGGCCCTTCCAATTCCACCAGAATCATTCATTTCCAAATGCTGGCACCGAGTACACTCCCCAGTGCAAGAACACATCGAATTTGGCCTCATCAAACCAGGAGGGCAGCGGCCCCACGGTCCAGGCTCTCCCACTCCGCAGTGTAGCACGCCAAAGTGGAGGTGGCCAGAAAGAGGAGGGGTGGCAGCAGCTGCCTGAGCTGGACAGCTCCCGCCATCCCAGAGATCACTGTGCAACTGAAGCAGGTGAGGCCACACAGCAGCCTCTTATCCACAGGGGCAGCCCCGACCATAACCAGATGACCTGCAAGACTTCAGCGGTCCTAGAAGGTGTGACAGCGTCTGGGCATAAGGATGATCCCCCAGAAAAATGCTCACATTGAGGAAGCAATGGGTAGTTCACTCAAAGAGACTTGATATTTTATCTAATACTCTTATTTTTTATTTTGTTTTATTTTCCCCCAATTTCATGTAAAAACAATTTCCAACATTTTTCAAGGAATATTGAGGCTCAAATTCTCTCCCTCCCTCTACCCCAACCCCTTATTCCCCTTAAGATGGTAAGCAATCTCATAGATTTTACATGTACAATCATGTAAAACATTTCTCCATATTAATCCTTTTGTGGAAAGAATCTCAGAAAAAAAATTAAGAAAGTGAAAAAAAGTTGGCTTTGGTCTGGATTCACGCTCAGTTCCCCTCCCCCCACCCCCGGAAGTAGATGAGTCCTTTGGGATAGTTTTGGATCATGATATTGATGAGAATGACTGGTACTCACAGTTATTTGTAAAGTATTCCTGTCACTGTACAATGTCCTCCTGGTTCTGTTTATTTCACTATGCTTCTATTTGTATAAGTCTTCCCAGGTTTTTCTGAGATCTTCCTGCTTGTCATTTCTTACACCACAATAGTATTATTCCATTACAATCACATACTATAACCTACTCAACCATTCCCTAATCGATGGGTATCCTCTCACTTTCCAAATCTTTGCCCTCCTAAAAAGAGCTGCTTTAAATATTTTTGTACATATAGGTCCTTCCCCTTTGGGTTATTTTTTTTTATCTCTTTGGGCTACAAACCTGGTTAAAAATGGTATAATGCTGGGTCAGAGGGAATGTACTGTTTATAGTCCTTTGGACATTGGTCCAAATTGCTTCCCTGAATGATTGAATCAGTTCATAGCTCCCTCAACAGTGCATCAGTGTCTCAATTTTCCCACATCTCCTCCAGGTTTTGTCATTTTCCTTTTCTGATATCATATTCCCTTAGGCAAGCCATTGATCCTCCCAGTTTCTAAAATGAGGCTTTTGTGAAAAAGCATCTATCCTTGGTGGGGTTGAAGTCAGAAAAGCTCTTTGCAAACCTTAGAGCATGACATAAGTGGAAGCTATTATCATTATCCAAATAATTTAACTTCTTTGGGTCTTTGTCTCCTCTTTAATAAAAGAGAGATAACAAAGTTGTTCTTAGGATTATACAAAATAATATTTGTAAAGAACATTCAAATCTTGAAGCATTATATCAATATTAGCTCTACAAAATATTAATAACAATTAGTATTAGTTTACTATTACTATTATATGGGAATCAGATAGAAGAGGAGGACCCTAGAAAGACTTCAGCTAAAGTTGAAAGACTGAAAGGCAGAGACACTGAGATGTAAATGTGATCCATCTCCTGCCTGAGAGGTAGTGGACTCAGGATCCCCCCAAACCAAGATGTTGGACATGGGGAATTGGCTTTTTCTTGACTGTATATAATTACAAGGGTTTGGGTTTTCTTTTGTTTCTTCTTTTCCAATAGGAAAGGAGGGAGGAGGGAGCCAAAATAGATGTTGGTTCATTGAAGAAATAAAATTAAAACTTAAAAAAGGATATTTGAAGGGGAATGCTTTCAAATGTAAGTGGCAAAGGGCAAGCTAGGTAGATTAGAGCTATTCTCATATTATTAATATTTGCACTAGAGTGATTGTTCAGAGTCTACAACCCCAATCATATTCCCATCAAACTATGTGATCAAGCAGTTGTTATTCTTCTGTGTTTCTACTCCCACAGTTGCAAATCTCTTGAGTGTATCAAGTATTAGAGGTTAAATGCATAGTGGTATAAATTTGGAAGTGGAAGAACAATATGGCTGGATAAAAGGATCTGAGAATCATCTGCATTGTTGTTCAGTCAGACTGATGTGTAATGGGGAATAAATTGAGACAAAGAATTACCCAACAGGCTATAGCAATTCCTAGGTATGTTGTTGTTTGGTCATGTCTGACTCTTTATGATCCTGTTTGGAGTTTTCTTGGAATTGTTGGCCATTACATTCTCCAACTCACTTTACAGATGAGGAAACCAAGGCAAATAGGGTTAAATGACTTACCTAGGGTCACTTAGCCAGGAAGTATTTCAGGTCAGATTTTATCTCAAGAAGAGGAATCTTCCTGACTTCAATTCCAGTGCTCTATGCAATATGGTACCATGTAGAGACTCAATTAGGCATACAGCTCCTGTCCAAGGAAATCACTTTAAAAGACTGATATATATTAATTTAAGGTCGCCAAGGAATTCAGCTATGAGAGAGAGAGGGAGAGGGAGAGAAAGGGGAGAGAAGGGAATAGGGCTTAAATACCCCCTCTGTTTAGGCTGGGCCAAAAGGCCCAAGCCCTTAGATAGCTGAGGCAAAGAAAAAAGACCAGTCCCTATCACTCACGTGACCAAAATGGAGAAACAGTCTCAGGGGCCTCCACCTCCAGCCTTCTTCAGAGCAAGCTTCTCAGAGCACAACCTCTCAGAGCAAAAACTCTCCAACCTCCTCCAGACCTCAGACCCCACTATCTTTAAGGAAAACATCCAAGTTCCCTCCCCTCAGTTCTCACATCTACCAATCACTGTCCATGTCTTCCCTGTGCCAATGGTGGCTCTAGCTTAACCCAGGACCGCCCAGAGGTCTGTGGCTTTGCACATGTCTGTTGAAGGTCATATTCTCAAATAATTAAATCTTGATCCTTTGCTGCAGCTCTTCCTAAATCCTGTTACCCTGAGTAGGGTGGAGATTGGAAGTTCCAAGACCTGGTTCTATCATTCCAAGTATCTCTATTGTATCAATTCTAAAATCAATCATGACTCAAAGAACTTCCTGTTCTATGCTTAAGCATAGGTCAAAGCCCTTTCCATTGTTTAGCAAAAAGTTTCTGTCCTAAAGTAGTCTTAGGTAGGGAGGAGAAGGACCCTCCCTCCCTAATGTTGGAAATGGGGAAATTTCCAACATTCATAAGTCTAAGAAATTTTAAGGTTTACAACATCCAGGATCAAATATCAAGTTCTCTCTTTGACTGGCCCTCATATTGCAGTTTTCAGACTTCTTCCTCCCCTTCACTTACTTAGTTTCTAGTTTAACTGGTTTCTTCCTTGTTCCTCCCACAAGACACTACAACTGCCACCTCTAAGTATTTGCCTTTTCCTTCTTTATTTTTAAATCCTTGCCTTCTGTGTTAGAATTGATACTAAGTATTGGTTCCAAAGTAGAAGATTGGTAAGGGCTACAAAATGGGGATTAAGTGACTTCCTCACAGTGCTAGGAAGTATCTGAAACCAGATTTGAACCCAGGACCTCTGATCTCCAGGCCTGACTTCCTATTCATTGAGCCATCTAGCTTTTCCTACCTTTATGCATTTTCACTGACTTTCTTCCATACCTGGCAATCTCTTCCCCTTTCCTCTGTCTACTGGTTTTAGGATTCACTTGCACCCAAAACAGAAGACTATACACACTAACTGAAATATTGTGGGATGACCAAATGTGATAGATTTTGCTACTAGCAGCAATACAAGGATCCAGGAAAATTCTGAGGGATTTAGGACAAAGAATACTATCCACCTCCAGAGAAAGAAATGATGGAATAGAAATGCAGATGAAAACATATGACTTATTATTTATTTATTTGGATATATGATTTGGGGTTTTGGTTTTATAAGAATATTCACCTACAAAAATGAATAATATGGAAATAGGTTTTGCATGATAATACATGTATAACCTAGATTGAATTGCTTGTCAACTCCAGGAGGGGAGAGGGAAGAAGGGAGGGAAACAATATGGATCATATGACTTTGGAAAACTAATGTGTTATTGGAATAAAAAAAAGATTCACCTGCATCCCTGCTACTCTCTGCCTCTAATCCCAAACTCCTAGAATTATCAGGCCTCCAGGATTTAGTGGGATCTTCTTTTTAAGGTTCCTCAAGATCAGGGCATACTACAAATTCTCCTCTCCAGCTCCATCCTGTCAGAATTCAGCCAAACTAGACATCTGGGAATCAAATATATAGGGAGGGGACTCATTGGGTGGAAAGTCAGGCCTAGATTTCCAGGGGCTGAAATGTAGAGACAGTGAGATGTAAAGAGGAGCATATGACCTGTGTGAAGAATTTGTGTGGTCTTGATGATGCACATTTATTAGAAGGGCTTCCTTCCCCCCCCCTTTCTAATAGATGAGTAGGTAGGAAGGAGACAATATATACAGATGTATGTTTTTTGACAAAAATAAAATTAAAATAAACAATGAAATGCAAAAGGGAAAGCTTTCAGATGTCAAAGGCAAATGTACACAAATACTGAAGAAATGAATATTCTATGCCTGGCATTATGGAAAGAAGGTGGAAATCATGGTCTTTTTCTTCAAGGAGGTCACATCAAGGACAACATGCAAACAGCTTTCTACAAACAAGATTTATGGATGAATAATTGGAGATAACCAAA
The DNA here is from genome assembly GCF_027887165.1 of Monodelphis domestica. Lineage (NCBI taxonomy): Eukaryota > Metazoa > Chordata > Mammalia > Didelphimorphia > Didelphidae > Monodelphis > Monodelphis domestica. Next base: position 383,591,903 of record NC_077230.1, on the reverse strand, counting down.
AGAGGAGCTGTCCTAGCATTGGTGAGGATAGAGGTTTTGGAGAAGGGATGATAGATCTCTTGAAGGAGTTGGGGCTTGAGCGAAATCTTGAAGGAAGTCACTGAAAGCAGGAGACAGAGGTGGGAAAGGAGCCTGGGGGCCAGCAGGTGAAAAATAAAAATGTCAAGAGATGCAGTGTCCTATGTAAGGGACTTCAAGAATTTCAGCATTGCTGAATTACAAGGTACTTGGTGGGGAATAAAGTATAGAAAGCTTGGAAAGGTAAGAAGGAAAGATTGTGGAAGGCTTTTGACCCTCTGCCCCTTACCTTCTCTATTACTGTACAGGGCAACATCACCCTTCCAGCCCTCAGACTCCCAACCTGGTAGTCATCCTAGATTCTTTACTCTCCCCCCACCCCCATATCCAATTGTGCCAAGATCTGTTGATTTTACCTTTACAAGCTCTCTCCAATATGTCTTCTTCTCCTCTATGGTGCTGCCCCCACCCTGGCTCAGACTCTCATGACCTCATGCCAGGACTTTTGAAACATCCTGCTGGTGAGTCTGCTTGCCTCAAGTCTTTCCCCACTCCAATCCATTCTCCATTCAGCCATCCTAAAACACATACATGTCTGATCACATCACCTCCTACTTAATAAACTCCATTTTAAACTCCTATTGCCTCCAAGAGCAAATAGAAAACACTCTGCTTGGCATTCAAAGTCCCCCTTCTGCCTTTCTAGTCTTCTTAAGTTTTACTCTTCCATCCAGTGGGACTGGCCTCTTGGCTGTTCCAGAAAAAAAAGATACTTCATCCCTTGGCTCCAGGCACTCTTTTGGGCTGTCCTTTATGCCTGGAATACCTTCTCTCCTCCACTGTGACTACTGACTTCCTGTGTTTGCTTTCAATCCCAGCTGAAATCCCATCTCTTCCAGGTAACCTTCCCCCAATCCCTCTTTGTTCTAGTGACTTCCCTCAGTTATTTATTTACTGCTCTTCTTGTATATATTGCTCAGTTTGTATATATTTGTTTTTGTGTTGTTTCTCCTGTTAGATTGTGAGATCCACAAGGGCAGGGACTGTCTTTTGCCTTTGTTTATCCTGGCACATAATAGACACTTGATAAATACTTGTTGGTCTAACTTAACTTTACTAGGCTAAAGGGGCTGCACCAGTTGGTGGCTGTGTAAGTGGAAAGAAGGGGATTTGTTCAGGAAATGTTGTGAAGGTAGAAATGATAGGATTTTGCAATAGATTGGATATCTAGGTTGAGTGAGGCATTGAGAAAGATGGAAAAGTTGCAGATCTGACTGACTGGAAGATGGAGGTAATTACAGTAATAAGAAAATCAGGAGGGTTTTGGAGGAAAGAGAATGAGATCTTTTTTGGATATTTTGAGTTAGAGCTGTCTTCAGGGCAGTCAGTTGCAAGTGACTAATAAGCAGTTGTTTGTGTGAATCTGGAGGGCAGAAGAGCAGCTTGAACTGGATGAATGGTTCTGGGAATCATCTATATAGAGGTGCTATCTCTACAGAACCCAAGACATCTGATAGGATCACCAAGAGAGATAGAACAGAAAGAGAAATAAGAGGACCAAGGTCAGAGTCTTGAGACATCTGGAATTGGTAGTGAGGAGCTGGATAATTTTCCAGCAAAGAAGACTGAGATGGTTGTTTAGACAGTCAAGAGGAGAATCAGAATTCAGTGTCATGAAAAGTAGAAAGGAGAAAGTTTCTAGAAGAAGGTGATTGACAGCGTCCAGGTCTTCAGAGAGGTCAAGAAGGATGAGGAGTGAGCACAGACCACTAGAACTGAGAATCAAGAGATCATTGGTAACTTAGGAGAGAGCAGTTTCATTTGATTGATGAAGTTGAAAACCAGATTGCAGAACAGTTGAGAGTGTGAGGGGGAAGGAAGTGAAGCCAGTGGTTTTTGAGAAGATCTATTTCTGCATAGTTTTCTGTAAAAGTGTAACCATGAAAAAAAGAGGAGAGATATATGAAGATAACTAGCAAGGACAGCAAGATCAAGTGAGGTTTTTTTTTGGTGTGGTTGTTGTTTCTTAAGATTAAGGAAGGTATGTATGTATGTGCTTGTAGGCAGCAGGGAAGCAACCACAAGATAGGATAAGAAAACTTTTTATTCGTTAGACATTAAATTAAAGAAAAATAGAAAGGAGAAAGAGTTCCCATGTTTCTTCTCTCTCACAAACATTATTAAATACCATTAAATACCATGATCCAGGGAGAGTTTGGAAGGCTCTGGATGTAAAGAAACATTCCTTTCCCTTAAGGAGCTCGCATTTTATTGGAGAAAATAACCTATGGATGAGTACATATGTACAAGCCACATAGATTGTTGATTGAAATAACGTTAGAGGAAAAAAGTTTAATAATGAAGACTGGGAAGGGGGACTAGAAATGGTAGAAAGGGCAACAATACTGCAGAAAATGGCATGGGATTGGATGGAATAGGATCCAAATAGGGAGGGAAAGGAGTTGCTCTGGCAGGGTTCTGCAATAGTTTGCCAGTGGCCAAGGAGACATCCAAGTCCTTAACTGATTTGTTCCAAAGAGGGGTTATCCAGTAATAAGGACACTAGGGCCCCACAGTTCTGGATCTATGAGGTGACTTGGTCTTAGGAAACCTTACATGGGATACATGTCCATTATGATTTACATCGGCCCAACCTTCTGCCCATCCCCATCTTTTTGGATTAAAATTGTATTTGGGGGAAGAGCATAATCCTCTGAACTGGGGAAGATACTTTGTTGACATTGTTCTTAATATGCTATTTTACCTTTGCTAAAGTATTAAGTGAGTATACACACAGAATGTCAAAGAGAAATACACTGATGGGGAGCCCTTGAGCTTCTCTGAGGGAGATAGCCACCCTTGGGGTTGTCCCCAGAACTCTGTAAATTGTGGCAGTTGCCCCTCTGGGGATGCAACCTGCCAGGAGCAGTATGAGATTGGCAAGTGAGGGAAGAGATGTGTTGCAAAATTGATAAGCAAACATTTAATGAGCACCATCCACATTTGGCGAGAGAACTGTGGGAGTAGAAACACAGAAGAAAAACATGATTTATCACTTGTTTATAAGGGTATATGACTTGGGGTTTTGGTTTTTTAAGATTGCTCTATTACAAAAATGAATAAGATGGAAAAAGCTATCAAGTGATAATACATGCATAGCCCAGTGGAATTGCTTGTCAGCTCAGGAGGGGGAGAGGAAAGAGGGGAGGGAGAGAAAATGAATCATGTAACAATGGGAACATATTTTGAAATTTAAAAATTAAAAAAAAATTAATGAGCACCTATGTGAAAAGAAGCAGACTGAAGAGGAGGCAGAACTGACCTTGAAGCCAGGAAGAACTGGTTTTAAGACCTATCTATGACACATAATGAGTTTGGGACCTGCTGCTTCTCTCAGTTGCACCCTAGGCAAGTCCCTACCACAGTGAAAGTGATGATGGGAGTTTCCTCACCTGGGAGTTCCCTATACTCCTCATAACAATGAAATAACGGGAATCCAGTTATCTAGCATCTAGATCCAGTGTCAATTTCCTCACCTGTAATTTGAGCTAACCATGGCAGATACCTCACAGGGTTGTTTTTAGAATACTATGAAATTAGTTATATAAAATACCATGGATGCCTTAAGCATCAAAGAAATGTTAGCCATTATCATTATGCTGTGTGATCATGGGCAAGACACTTAACCTTTCTTGGCTTCATTGAAGCTGGGGATGGGATGGAAAGGTTCCATCCCATCCCCAAAGACCTTAAAAGTCACATTTCTGCTCTAAAACTATGCTCCCAGAAACCATGCCCCAGATGCCAACATCACCTGGGTTCCCCCTCTTCCCCCTAAATTACCAGAACAGCTGTTTCTTAACCTGGCCTGGGTTGCTTCTCTTGCCCATTCCTGCATTCCTCCCACACTCAATCTCTTACCCCATAGCTCCCAGAATTGTCAGGCCTCCAGGATTTACTGGTTCCTCTCTTCATGGCATACTTTAGATTCTCTTCTCTACCTATATCTTGGGGGAATTGAAGCAGTCTAGACATCAGGAAAGACTTAAGTCAAAGTTTGGAGAATCAAGTCTAGAAAGACTGGACAGGTAGGAAGAAAACAGCTTGTAAGGGACTTTAAATTCCAAGTAGCAGAATTTTTATTTGATTCTGGAGTTAATAGGGAGAGCCTGAGCCAGGAGGGTCACCTGGTTAGATGTATGATTTTGGAAGATCATTCTGGTAGTTGAATGGATGTTGAATAGTAAGGGGAAAGACCTGAGACTGGCGAACCAACCAGATATTTATTGTAATAGCCCAGGCTTAAAGTCCCTGTTATCTCCAGGAACAAATATTAAGTCCTCTCTGGCTTTTAAAGCCTTTGATAACCTGACCTCTTCTTACTTTTTAAATCTCATACTTTCTTCCTTTCTACCTTCTCTGGGATATAGTGACATTGCTCTCCTTGATGTTCCTCACATATGACCCTCCATTTCCCAACTCCATGCATTTTATTTTTTATCTATTATTAATTTTCATTTTTTTAGCCAGAAAAAAATTGCCTTCTCCTCCTTTGACTCAGGTTCCTTTCCCTCAATTTTTAACAACAACAACAAAAACAACAACAAATCTACTCTTACAAGTTACAAGCATGCATAGTTGAGCAAAGGAAATTTCTTTCTTTTTAATTGTTTATTTAATTAATTAAGAAAAAACATTTTTCCATGGTGACATGATTCATGTTCTTTCCCTCCCCTCCTCCCACCCCACTCCCATAGCCAATGAGCAATTCCACAGGGTTTTACATATATCATTGATCAAGACCTATTTTCATATTGTTAATATGTGCACTAAAGTGATCATTTAGAGTGTACATCCCCAATCATATCCTCATCAAACCATGTGATCAAGCAATTGTTTTTCTTCTGTGTTTCTGCTCCCACAGTTCTTTCTCTGGATGCAGATAGCGTTCTTTCTCATAAGTCCCTCAGAATTGTCCTGGGTCACTGCATTGCTGCTAGTAGAGAAGTCCATTACATTTGATTGTACCACAGTGTATTCATCTCTATGTACAATGTTCTCCTGGTTCTGCTCCTTTCATTCTGCATCAAAAACAATAGTCATTCTCGGTCACCGAGAGACTACCACTACTACTACTAATTCCTGAAGGTTGTTCCAGTCTCCATGGAATTCCTCCACTTTATTATTCCTTTGAGCACAATAGTATTCCATCACCAACATATACCACAATTTGTTCATCCATTCCCCAGTTGAAGGGCATCCCCTCATTTTCAAATTTTTTGCCACCACAAAGAGTGCAGCTATAAATATTTTTTACAAATATTTTTGTAGTATAAACCCAGCAGTGGTATGGCTGGATCAAAGGGCAGATGGTCTTTTAAAACCCTTTGGGCATAGTTCCAAATTGCCCTCCAGAATGGTTGGATCAATTCACAACTCCACCAGCAATGAATTAGTGTCCCTACTTTGCTGTATCCCCTTCAACATTTATTACTTTCCTTTGCTGTCATATTAGCCAATCTGCTAGGTCTGAGGTGGTACCTCAGAGTTGTTTTGATTTGTATTTCTCTAAATATAAGAGATTTAGAAAACTTTTTCATGTGCTTATTGATAGTTTTGATTTCTTTATTTGAAAATTGCCTATTCATGTCCCTTGCCCATTTATGAATTGGAGAGCAAAGCAAATTTCTGTACTGGCCATGTCCAGAAAAAAAAAAAGTTTCACTTTCTTCTGAGTCCTTCACCACCCTATTAGGACATGGGGAGAATGTTTTATTACCAGTCTTCTTGAATCATGGTTCTTTCATAGCTTTCTATTGCATATTGATTAAATTTTAAATTCATTTCCCTGAGATTCAGAGTCCTTCACATTTTAACTCCAGCCTAATTAACTTTAATTTACTCTAATTTACTTTACTTTCTTATATCTCCTTACATAATCCAGCTAAGGTGGACTATTCCCTGAGCCTAGAATATATCATAAGCTTTTAAAGCTCTGCCTTTGCTCACGATATTCCCTTTAGTTGGAGTAAGTTTTTAATTGATATCTTCTGTTTTATACATCATCATAGTTATCCTCTGCATTCCTCCCCTCCCCTGGCCAGAAAGTCATCCCATAAAACAAATAATATTATTTAAAGGCAAAAAAGAGGGAAAATATCAGCACAACTCACCAATACATTGAAAAAGTCTGAAAACATATTCAATGTGTGATACCTATGTCCCTCCCACCTTCATGAAAGGGTAGATTGAGAATATTTTCTTCTATTTTTTAATTCTAGTCCTGTTTGATCTTTTTAATTTTGTCACATTTCTTTTTATTTTGTATTTGTATAGTTTTTCTTTCCATCCCCAATCAATAGATATCCCCTTTTGCTTTAAGTTCTTTGCTATTACAAAAAGTTCTGCAATAAATTGACAAATCATTTGGTACATATGGGGTCTTCTTGTAGATCCCTTCTTTGGTTATAATCCCCGTAATGAAGTCTCTGATTAAAAAAGTATGGACACTTTAGCACTTTTTTTGCATAATTCAAAATTGCTTTCCAAAATGGTTGACTCATTGCATAATTCTAACCAACAATGTATTAGTGTCCCTATCATTGCACAACCCTCCAACATTGACCATTGTTATTTTATGCTTTCCATTTTATCAAACAGATCATTTTCCCCCTGATTCTTCTTTGTCTACTTTGTTCCACTGATATGGCTCTCTATTTTTTCACCAATATCAAATGGGTTTGATTACTGTTGCTTTATAATTTAGTTTGGGGTCAGGAAGTGCTATCCCCTTCATTCCTAATTATTTTCATCATTTCTCTTGGTGTTCTAGATATTTTATTTTTTTCAAAATGAATTTTATTATTATTTTACCAAGTTCTGTAAGGTATCTCCTTGGTAATTTGATTTGTATAGAATTAAAAGTGTAAATTAACTTTAGTAATATTGTTGTTTTTATTATACTGGCATGGACTATGCATTAGCAATGAATATCCTTCCAACTATTTTAATTGTTCTTTATAAATGTTTTGTGTGTTTTGGTTGATCAATTACCCCAAAATTTTATTTGTTTTGTAGCTCTTTGGAATGAGACTTGCCTTTTAATTACTGCTTTTTGTGTTTTGTCATTATTATATAAAATGTTATCAATTTTTTAGAATTTATGTTATAGACTATAACTCTGCTGAAGCTATTTTCAGAATTAATATCTTTGCTGATTTTCTGGGATATTCCAAGTATAATCATCAGTAAATAAGAATAGAGCAAGTACACTATCACATCATCAGCAAATATGGATAGTTTTGTCTCCTCTTTATCCATCTTTATGTCTTTAATTTCTTTCTCTTATTTTCCAGCTGTTGGTAGCATTTTCAGAACTATATAACAATTAAAAGTGGGGAGACTGTGAATCCCTGCTTTACTCCTGTATTAACTGAAAAAAAAATTCTAGTGTTTCTCCATTGCATATGATGCTTGCTTTTGGTTTTACATAGATGCTTTTTCTGATATTCAGAAAGGTACCAACGTACCAATGCTTTGAAGGATTTTTAGCATAAATGAGTATTATACTTTGTCAGCACTATGCAATGTCAATATCAATGTTCTATATCTATTGAGATAATCATGTAGTTTTGGATGTTTTGCTTGGTTATGTTCTTTTTTTTTTCCTGTAATGCTCCACCATTCTTGAATCCCAGACATAAATCCCACTTGGTTTTAACAAACAATTTCTTGAATAGATCACTGTATTCTGTTTAAAAGGATTTTGTTTAACAGATTTAAGTCAATATTTATTAATGATATTGTCCTGTAGTTTTCATTTGGTATTCTAACCTTTGTTGGTTCAGGTATTAGGAATATGTTTGTTTCATAAAAGGAACCTGTTATGGAGCTTTCCTTCTCAGTTTTGAAAATAATTCATGAAGTATGGGTATTAGTTGTTCTTTAAAGTTTGATAGAATTATTTTGTGAACCCATTAGTTTCCCCACTCCCCACCTTCCCACCTTTGGTAGTTCCATAACAGCTAGTTCTATTTATGTTTCTGAGATTGGGTTCTTTAAGGTCTCTACCTGGCTTTCTAATAGTATGAACGAACATGTTATGTTTTTTGGAAGGTATTCCTCTATTTCTTTTATGTTCTCAATCTTGTTAGCATATAACTATGCACAATATGTTCCAATTATTCATTTTAGTTCTTGTGGTTTTGTTGTGATTTTATCTTGCTCATGTGCTTTTTAGTGGTTTTCTTTTCTGCCCACTTCTTTTAAATCAATTTTAGTTAAACGTTTATCAATTTTATTAGTCCTTTCAAAGAACTTGCCTTTAGTTTGATCATTTCTATGTTTTTATTTACTTTTCAATTTATTTATTTCTCCTCTAATTTTTAATTTCTCTTTTTAGTCTTAATTTCAGAGCTTCCTAATTTTAAAAATGTATATTTAGTTCATTGCATTCTCCCTACTTTCATTTCATTAACATGTGTTTATAGGGATATGATTTTTCTCCTGAGGATTGCTTTAGCTACATCCTTGAGATTTTGGTATGTGGTTTCATCATTATAATTTCCTTTCACATAGTTATTACTTGTATGATTTTTTTCCTTTAGCCTACTTGTTATTCATGATTTAGTCTCCATTTTGCTTTGTGTTTTTTGTTTGTGATACCTGAAACAATGACTACTTTCTTTGCATCACTGTACAGTATATCTTTTTACATTTGATCAATTTTTGTAACAGTATATTTTTCTGAAGTCCCATTTAGAAAACTCCATAAGTCTCTTAGCTACAGTCTCTAGCTTTTTGTTCAGTTCCATGTATTTCCTTTTTTGTTTGTTTTTCTGTTAAACTTATAGAAAAACTGGGAGTGGGGAGTGTTAAAGTCTCTTGTTCCTATTATATTACTATTTATGTCTTCTTGTAGCATGGTTAATATGTGTTTCAAATATTTGGATTTTAAGGCTTTTGCAGCATATCTTTTTTAATTACTTTTTTATTACTGATAATAGTTTGTTTATGATTTCTTTCAGCACAAAACTGTTTCCTTGTTTATCCCTTTGTATTATTTATTTTTTTTTTTTTTAATTTTAAAAAAACCCTTACCTTCTGTCTTGGACTCAATACTGTGTTATTGGTTCCAAGGCAGAAGAGTGGTAAGGGCTAGGCAATGGGGGTCAAGTGACTTGCCCAGGGTCACACATCTGGGAAGTGTGAGAACCTAGGACCTCCCGTCTCTAGGCCTGACTCTCAATCCACTGAGCCACCCAGCTGCCCCCCCCTTTGTATTTTTTAAATGTTTTGTTTTTGCTTTGTTAAATAAAATAATTTGAACTCCTACTTTTTTGAATCCATATAATTCATAGTATATATTTTCCTATTCTCTCAGTTTTATTTTGTGTATGTATTTTAAAAAATGTATTTCTTGTAAGCAACAAATTATGAGGTTTTATTTTCTTAGCCAATTTGTGGTCCTTCTTTTCATTTTATTGGATTGTTTAATGTATTCAAATGAAAAGTTGTGAGAAAAGGCAGCTAGGGAGCACAGTGGATGGGAGGATCTGGGTTCAAATTTGACCTCAGATGCATTCTAGCTATGTCACCTCCAGCACAACCCCTGTTGCCTAGCCCTTGCCACTCTTCTGTCTTAGAACTGATACTAAGAAGATGAGGGTTTAAAAAAAATTATGAGAGTTAGGTTTATATTTTCCTTCATTTGTCTCTATTTTTTCCAAGTTGTGATCCTTCCCTCCCCTCCCCTTTCTATTGTTAATACAGTACAGAATTCCTTCAGTTACTTTAGCTTAATTCTTTTTTTTTTTTTTAAGGCAGCCTTATTTCTACTGGTTCTCTTCCCCTTACTCCTGATCTCTTTTCCTATTTATTATTACTTTTTTTCTTTTTGAAGTTTTTGTATATCAGTTTCTTACCCCCAATCTGATTTTTAATTCTTCCCTTCTTTTCCCCCCTCTCAGTTAGTCAAATAGATTCTTACTTCTCTTCTTCAACTAATCCTCTTCATTAGTTTTTTTTCTTTTGTGTGTGTGTGTGCCCCTTCTATGCATGTCTACTGGCTGTCCTGTCCCCCCACCCCACTAGGCATGGTCTACCTCTTCATTTCTGCCTTCCTTTAGGTCCCAGCTAAGATCCTGTCTTCCACAAGAAGTCTTTTCCAAGGACTTGATTGTTAAAAAAATATCTATAGCTACTTTTTTTTTTGTGGTGGCAAAAAATTGGAAACTAAAGGGATGTCCCTCAATTGGGGAATGACTTAACAAATTGTGGTATATTATGGTGATATTGTGTTCTAAGGAATGATGAAGAGGATGATTTCAGAAAGAGCTGGAAAGACCTACATGAAATGATATAGAGTGAAATGAGCAGAACCAAGAGAACATTCTATACAGTAACTGAAACATCGTGGGACAATCAAATGTGATAAGACTTTAATAATGTGTAATTAGAAATCTGTTACCCTAAAAACTACATTTCCCAGGACCCCAATGACTTCATGTCATTACATACTTCCTATAGAAAGGGGATATATTGGGTGGGGTTCCTGGTCTTGTTCTCTTTGCTTCCTGTTGTGACTAAGGTAGAGTGAGCCTTTTGAATAGGTGACTTAGCCATGGGTATGTGGTTTTTTTTTATTTTGTTACCTTTTTATTCCTTTATTTCTAATTATCATTAATAAACCTCTCAAAATATGATATTTTATATTATTATACATTAATTTTAATTTTTACACTACTAACAATACAAGGATCCAGAAAAATTCTGAGGGATTTAGGACAGAGAATGCTATCCACCTCCAGAGAAAGAACTGATGGAGTAGAAATGCAAATGAAAACATATGATTTATCACTTGTTTATTTGGGTATATGTTTTGGAGTTTTGATTTTATAAGATTATTCGCTTAAAAACAAATAATATAGAAATATGTTTTGCTTGATAAAACATGTATAACCCAGATCAAATTACTTGTCAGGTCTTGAAGCAGGGAGGGAAGAAGGGAGGGAGACAATATAGATCATATAACTTTGGAAAACTTATGTGGAAATTTGTTATTAAAAGAAAAAAAGAAAAAAAGCTTTCCCCATTCTCTTTAATGCTAATGCCTTCTGTCTGTTGATTGATTCCAGTTTATTGTGTCTATATCTTGTTTGTACTTAGTTGTTAGCATGTTGTCTTTCTCATTCAACTGTCAGTTCCTTGAGAGCAGGGACTATCTTTCACTTTTCTTTTTATCTCCGGAACTAACTAGGGTACTTTCTGGGCTCTTTTGGTTTAATGGTGGCAACAGATTTGCAATGATTAAACTTCTGAATTAAATTATCATAAAAGATAGTATTTATATAGGGCTTTAAGGTTTGCAAAACATTTTACAGATATTGTCTCATTTGAGCTTCATAAAAACTTTGGGAGGGAGGTGTTTTTATTATCTCCATTTTATAGGTTAGGAGACTGACAGACAGACAGAAGTTAAGTGATCTGTCCAGGGTCATATATATAGTAAAATGCCTGAGGCTTACGTTTGATCTCAGGTCTTCCTGACTCCAGGTCCAGCTCTCTATCTACTGGACCACCTAGTCATGACAGAAGTTGTTTAAATTTCATTCATACCTATGTAATGAGGTTATATGAGGTCTCTCTTGACTCATTGCCTAAGTCATTCACATCATCCAGAATTTTAAGGTAATTCAAGAGTATGTTTGGCTTGTTGTCATTGTTGTTCAGTCACACATATTAGTTTCCTTCTTCTTTCCTACTTTTATCTGGTTATTTCATTTTTCTCCTCAGTCAAGTAGATTTCTACTTCTCCCCTTCAACTAGTTCCATTCATTAGTTTTAAAAAAATTTTTCAGTTGATTGATTTATAATATTTTTCCATGGTTATATAATTCCTGTTGTCCCCCTCCCCCCTCACAGAGCTGACAAGTACTTCCATTGGGTTATACAGGTATTATTGCTCAAAACCCATTTCCATATTATTCATATTTGTAGTAGAGTGATCTTTTAAAACCAAACCCCTCAATCATATATCCATAGAACCACACTATTCATTAGCTTAAAAAAAATTTTTTTTGGTGCCTCTTCTATGCATTTTCACTGGCTGTTTCCCCAGATTTTTTCATGACTCATTGGAGATTTTCTTGGCAAAGATACTATTTCCGCGTCCAGCTCATCTGACAGATGAGAAAATGAGGTAAACAGGGTGAAGTGACTTGTCTAGGATCACACAGCTGGTAAGTGTCTGAGGTCAGATTTGAACTCAGGACGAGGAGGAAACTTTGACTTCAGACCAAGCACTCTTCCTACTGCACCATCTATTTGCCCCTTGGCTATTTCCTTTTTAAACAGGAAAATTATGATATTTCTCTCATTAATTAACTAGTCACTCAGATACTTCACTCCAGTTCTATTGATTGTTACTTATTTAACAAATTGGAGAAACATGTGCCATTAGCACTTGTATACCTTTCAGCTCTGGACATTTCCCCTGTCTGTCCTTCATATCTGGAATGGTCTCCCTCCTCACCTCTGCTTCTGGCTTCCTTCAAATTCTACTTGTTTTCCACAGGAATACTTTTCTAACTCCTCTTAATTCAGTTTTACTCCAAACCTGTGATCAAGTAAACTGCTTGGTTGATTTATTGGCACTACTTCTATGACCAGAGGCAAGTCACCTGACCTCCATGGGCCTCAGTTTCCCCATCCTTAGAAATGAGAGAGATTAAACCTGATGATCTCTGGAGTTCTTTCCAGCTCCATATCTATGATCCTCATTCTTATCTTTCTCTTTAACTGCTTTATCGCCAGTTTCTAAAATATCACTAAAATAAACAAAGGAATGAATGAATGAATGGCCTGAATGAACCCCTGGCCTGAATGGCTCAATCCATTCTAGAGGATGAATTTAGTTCCTTTTAAGTGATTTCCTTATGATCATCAAGACAGATTCAGAATTTGAATCCAGGTCCTTTGATTCCCAAGCCCAGAACTTTCCCTAAGGGAGCCAACAAATAAAATAATTCTCAGGTGAGAGACCTTCCCAGAAGTGAGAGGAGCCTGAGCCTCAGTGACCAGCAGGGGTCACTGTGAGGCAAGGCTCAGGTTCTGACTGATGAAACTTGCTCCTTTGACTGCTGCCTTGAAACCTTGGAGATTAGGGATCAGGACTGGGTGGCTGCTGCCAGAAAACTTCTTGATGCCCTTTGGGACCATAGTCAGCTGTCTGAGAAGCCAGGAGGAGAGTGTTCAAGGGTTAGAACCAACCAGGGGCCTTCAGGAATCTCAGTTACAGAAAATCCCTTAGGATCCTAGAATCAGAGGGCTAGAACTAAAATCAGAGGCCATCTAGGACCCCCCCCCCCCTTATTCCGATGAGGAAACTGGAGCACAGGCTTGAATGCTGAGCAGCCAGGATTGATTCGTAGATTGCTGCTTGTGTAGAAGAAAAGTGAGGTTGGTGAAAAATATGAATTCTGATCTTTAGGTTGATTTATGGTATGCAAAGTACTTTTTCTCCAACCACCCTGAAAAACGGGAATTGGAAAGCACAGGAACAGAAATCCCATTTCACAGATGGGGAAACCAAGGCCAAGAGGAGATGTGACTTCTCTTAAGTCATAAGCTCATAGTTTTGAGTGGGAAGAGACCTCCAAGGTCATTTAGTCCAACCTCTTTATTTTAAGGAGGAAACTGAGGTCCATGGAGGTGAAATAACTATTCACCTACATGAATGACCCTTTCTTTTCTCCACTGAGTAGAGTTTAATAAGCTCTTTGGAGCCAAGGATTGCTTCCTTTTTTCATTCTATCCCCATACTATCTAGTACAGGCTCTGGCACATAGCAGGTGCTTTAAAAATGCTTTGCTGAGAGTTGGAAAAAATTACAAAATGTAAAATAAATAATTTTGATTACATTAAATTTAAAAGGTTTTGTACAAACAAAACAAATGCAACTAAAATTAGAAGGGAAGCAACAAAGTGGGAAAAATCTTTATAACAAAAAACTCTGACAAAGGCTTAATTACTCAAATTTATAAATAGCTAAATCAATTGTACAAAACAATTAAGCCATTCCCCAACTGATAAATGGGCAAGGGACATGAATAGGCAATTTTCAGATAAAAAAATCAAAACTATCAATAAACACATGAAAAAAATGTTCTAAATCTCTTATAATCAGAGAAATACAAATCAAAACAACTCTGAGGTATCACCTCATACCTAGCATATTGGCTAATATGATAGCAAAGGAAAGTAATAAATGTTGGAGGGGATGTAGCAAAATTGGAACATTAATGCATTGCTGGTGGAGTTGTGAATTGGTTCAACCATTCTGGAAGGCAATTTAAAACTATACCCAAAGGGTACTAAAAGACTGCCTACCCTTTGATCCAGCCATAACACTGTTGGCTCTCTCTCTCTCTCCTTCCCTTAATTCTTCTTTCATTTATATTAATTAAAATCTCCATAAATCCCCAAGTGACTTGGGTATTTTTCATATTCGGGAATTTCCCATGGCGACCTCTTATTTTAGATTTTAAGTCAAAACACTAAAAATTATCTTTACCAGTTTAGCCAAACCCTTTAAAGTTTTGGCATTTACAGTTCTTAACATTTACAGAGTAGAAAGACAGAAGAAAAACAACTGCTTGATCACATGGTTCAATGGGGATATGATTGGGGATGTAGACTCTAAATAATCACCCTAGTGCAAATATCAATAATATGGAAATAGGTCTTGAACAAAGACACATGTAAAACCCAGTAGAATTTTGGGTTGGCTATAGGATGGGGTTGGGGGAGGGGAGGGAAAGAACATAATTTTTGTAATCCTGGAAAAATACTTTAAATTAATCAATAAAATAAAATAAATATTTTTAAAAAATGCTTTGCTGGTTATAACCCAGATCAAATGGCTTACCATTTCCAGGAGGGGAGAATAAAAGGAGAGAAGGAGATAATTTGGATCTTATGAGTTTGGAAAATATATGTTGAAAATTGTTATTACATATAAAGAAGAAAATGAAATATATATATATATAAAACCCTTACCTTCTGTCTTGGAGTCAATACTGTGTATTGGTTCCAAGGCAGAAGAGTGGTAAGGGCTAGGCAATGGGGGTCAAGTGACTTGCCCAGGGTCACACAGCTGGGAAGTGTCTGAGGCCAGATTTGAACCTAGGACCTCCCTTCTCTAGGCCTAGCTCTCAATCCACTGAGCTACCCAGCTGCCCCCTGAAATATATTTTTAAAATGCTTTGCTGGACTGAATCAGGAGACCATGATGGATAAAGGCATGGTATGCCTAAAAGAGCCTGTAAATATAATATTCCCAAAGGTGTCAGTTCCCAGAACAAGTGAAGCTTTCTAGCCCCAAAAGCCCCACCATGAAAGCTTCCTCTCACTTGGGGCACCCACTTGGGGGACACAAAGCTGGTGGCCTCAATGACGGGGAGTCCTGCTGCAAACACATGTGTATCAGCTTGCTTTTCATTTGAGTGGGTAGAATATGCTGTAGAAGGGAGAAAGGCAGAAAGAGATGAATAAAAAATAAACCCCAAGCAGGTCACTAGTGCTTGCCAAGGGCCAGCTCCAAGCCCCTGGCCCTGGGTCTCAACTTCTGGCAGAGCAAACCCAACCTCTAAACTGTCATTCAGATTCCCAGGCAAGACCCTGGTCCACAGGAAAGGGTTCTCCTTAAGCTCAGCAGACAACTTTCTGCAATAGGAGCCTTTTCATAACTGAACCCAAGTTAATAATTATTCTGGGAGTCATCCATTGGCCAAATGTCAAGGACTATAGTTGGAGGGAACATAGATACAGAAGAGCAATCACCTCATCCTTAAAGTGCATCCCACCACAGCAGCCCCAAACCATTGCCATCAGCCCTTTGTCTCCTTCACCTGTCTGCCCCAAAGTTTCTTCCTCTGAGGACAACTACATGGCTCACTGAATTGAGAACCAGGCCTTAGAGATGGGAGGTTCTGGGTTCAAATCTGGCCTCAGACACTTCCCGGCTGTGTGACCCTGGGCAAGTCACTTAAACCCCATTGCCTAACCCTTCCTGCTCCTTCTGCCTTGGAATCAATACACAGTATTAATTCTAAGAGGGAAGGTAAAGATTTAAAAAAGAAAAAGCTTCTCCCTCACTGCCCATATCCAGTTAGTCTTCAAGTCCTGCCAATTCTTCCTTCTCTTTGAGATGCTGACTGGAGATTCTACTCCAGGCCCTCATCATCTTGGCCTCTGTTACTGTAAGATCCTCCTGACTGTTCCTAGTGCCTGATTTCTCTCATCTTTTTTTCTAGACTGGAACTGCCAAGTCAATCTTCCATCACTGCTTCCATCATATCACTCCTCCAATCATGCAATGGCTGCCCATTGTAAGTAAGTAAGTAAGAATGTCAGACAAGTTTAGACCTTAGAGATGACAGAATCACAGACTGTAAATTCTCCAGGTTATGGACTCCAACTCCCTCATTCGTTTTGCAGCTGAGGAAACTGAGGCCCAGGGAAATAAAGAGAGGTTTTACTTGCCAAGGTTCATACATCTAGTTCTAAAGTGGGATGTGGACCCAGGCTGAGCCCCAGGCAAGTAACAGTCTATCCACTATGGTCTCCTTGCTGATTGCCTGTCCTTGAAGAGGACTTTTGCTTGGGGACCACCTACTCTTCTCCCCCTTCCCTAAATCCATATCCATTTCTAGGAGACAGACAGACAGATGGACAAACAGACAGACAGACACACAAGTACATGATCAGTAAACTAAAATTGGGCAGCCTATGAGTGACTTTTCTTCTGTGAAATTGCTTAACTGTCATCTTTTAAATCTATACTAAAATGACCCCTGAGTGTCTTGGAGTTTCTTTTGCCTGGAGTATAATCAGCATAGACCTTGGTAATTTACCTTTCTAGGCTATGTTATTAAGATAACACCCAGAAATAATCTCCTACTGATCCACTTTCAGGGCATTTTAAGGTCATTTAAGATTTCAGTAGATTTTAGAGATGTCATATTGGATAATGGAAGCAATTTCACTCTAGTTAAACCAATATAACATTCTGTTTACCCAAAATCACCCGAGGGCATATGATATTATCTCTGATGATTTTTTTCCCTCCCTTTCAATGTTTCTGATTGTTTTAGGCATCAGTTACATTATTCTTGTGTTAAATAAGATGTTAGAATTAGACCTTTTTTTTGGGGGGGGGTTAATTTAATGGAAGCATTTAACACAGAATAGAAAGAGTGTCAAGTCAGCCTATGGAGATACCTTCCTTTAGACTTTTCTTTAGCTGTTTAATTGTCTTTGCTTCTTTCCTTTCTTCTCTTTTTATATCTTCTTGTTCAAATATCTACAAAGTTAACTGGCCTATGATGTCATGCTTTGATCTGCAATCAGACTCTAACAGTTCATTCTTTGTCTGTGGATAGTATTTTTTATCTTTTTTAAAACCCTTATCCCCAAATTTGAATCCAGGACCTCTCATCTTCAGACCTGGCTTTCTACCCACTTAGCCACCTCAATTGATCCATGACCTTTGAGCTGAGTTTTAAAGGAAACCAGGAACCCTTAAATGGGGGTGAATTGGGAATATATTCTATGCAAGGATAGCCAGGGCAGAGATATGGAGATGCTGGACCACAAAGTATGGGAAGAGCAATGAGGTGTAAGGGTGGGATGATATGTGTTGGTCAGATTGTGAAGGGATTTGGAAGCTAAATGGAGGGAAAATATTTGATCCTAGAAGCAATAGGGAGTCCCTGCAGTTTCTGGAGTAGAGGAGTGATATGGCTAGACCTGGACTTGAGGAAAATGACCTTGGCAGGTGTGTGGAGGATGGATTGAAGAGGGAAGTGATTTGAGTCAGGGAGATGGGTTAGGAAGCTAATATGTGGAATATATGTCTATACTTTCATTTTCCCCATTAAATTCTACTTTCACTTAGGCCAGGACTTTGAGGTTGTTCATCTTTATATCTTTAGTGGGGGGCCCAGTACACAATAGGTCAGTTATTATTATTGAATTGAATTGCAGCAATGGGAGATCAGGTTCAAAAAGTCATTGGTAGGGGGGGCAGCTGGGTAGCTCAGTGGATTGAGAACCAGTCCTAGAGATGGGAGGTCCTAGGTTCAAATCTGGCTTCAGCCACTTCCCAGCTGTGTGATCCTGGGCAAGTCTCTTGACCCCCATTGCCTAGCCCTTACCACTCTTCTGTCTTGGAGCCAATACACAGTATTGATTCTATGACTGAAGGTAATGGTTTAAAAAAAATGGGGGGGGGGCACAGGGGAATGATAATAATAGTATTTACCTTCTAGGATTGTTGTAAGGATCAAATGAGATAATATTTACAAAGAATAGTGCCTAGCACATAGTAGGTATTATAGAAATGCTAGTTAATATTATTTATTCCCCAGTATTTTGATCATATCATATTTGGCCCTGTTACATATTAAAACAAACAAACGGAACTATATAAACAAAAATCTCCCTCCTCTCCTTTTAAAGAAAAACAAAGCTTTTCTGACCAACATGTATAATAAAGCAAAAAAAAAAATTCTCCACCAATCACATCCAAAAAATAGATGTCTGAATCTGCACTCAGAGTTGATCATCTCTCTGTCAGCAGGTGGGTAAGACTCGCCTTTTTAAGGGACCCAGATAAGACAGAAATATCTTTATGGCTGGCCCATGCTCAGGGGCTAATAGAAAGTTCTTTATTTACCTTTCTTTCAGTACAAGGTCCTGGGGAAGAATGTCATTTCTTCCTGACTCACAACAGACCTCACATAAAGCTTTAATTTATGACTCCTCGATTACAGATTTCTGTGTTTGTGTAGTGGCAGAGCCAGGAAGACCGGAGTTTGGATCCTAACTCAGCCCAGCTGTGTGAGGAGAGGTAGGTGTCCTAAACTCTCTGGCCAAACAGAACTCTTTCTATCTACCCTCTCCTTCCTCTTACTGCAGAAGTCAACCCTCTACTCCCAGTCCCTCTGGCTCCAAACCTTGGTGTGATCTTGAATTCCTCATTCTGTCTCAAACCCATCGCCAATATCCAATTGAATGCCAAGGCTATCAATTTCACCTTTGCGATATCTTTTTAACCCCGCCCCCTTCTCTCCTTGGACACCGCCAGCATTCTAGAGTAGCCCCTCATCACCTCACACTTGGACCTTTGCTTCTACATCTGTCTCCTTCAAGGTGGCTCTGCCTTCTCTCTCAATCCCAACTCACCCTCTAGGTAGCCAATAAAGTGATTTTCCGATTTTCCTAATGGCCAGATGAGACCATGTCATCACCTCCCATTCAATAAATTCCAGTGGTGCCTTATTGCTTTCAGGATCAAATACAAAACCCTCCACTGGACATTCAAATCCTTTGTTTGGTATTCATATCCTAGTCCCCCCCCCCCCCATCTTTTCAGTCCTCTTATACCTAACTCTAGCCCTCCTTGGCGAACCTTTTTGAAGTTTGAGTGCCCAGAGGGCAAATTCACGTTGTCTGTGAGCCTCGGGATTACTTGAGAGAGTTGAGAGAGTTGAGAGAGAAAGGGGCTTGCTTGCTTTGGTTGGCTGGACAGAGTGTGCTGGGAAGAGGGGGAACAGAGCAGCTCCCCAGTACCAACTCTGCATGGGTGTCACTTCTTCCCCAATGCTGTCTTCCATCCATTGACACTCCTGTCTGTTCCAAGAACAGGACACTCCATTTCTTGACTCCAGGTAATTTTTTTCTGGGTGACTCCATGCCTGAATTGCTTTTTTCAGCTCTGCCTACTTGTTCTCTGACTTCCTTTAAGTCCGCAACTAACCCACCCTCTACAGGAAGCCTTCCCCAACTCTACTTAATTCTAGTGCCTTCCCTCTGCTAATTATCTTTAGCTCACTTTATATAGATTTGTTTGCATTTTGCCTCCCCTCCCCAAATTAGATTGTAAACTCCTTGAAGTCATGGACTGTCTTTTGCCGCTTTCTGAATCTCCAGATTTCATCACAGGGCTTGGCATATAGTTATTGCTGTTTGTCCTTCCTTTTCAAAGAGGACCATCGATATCACCGGTGATGTCTAGTGAAATGCATTTACAGTGCACAACGTCCTCAGCCTGACTTTCTTCCAGTCATCAAAGTCTAGTGACAAGACAAAAGTCAAGATGATTGGTGTGATGACTAGACGCGGTGGATGATCTTGGAGTTTTAGATGTCTGAGCAAGCTCTGTGTTTCCCCATCCCTGCTGCAGCCCCCTTCATGGTCTCTAGAACAAACTGTTGTTATCTGCCCATTTGGCCAGGAGAAGGCTTAACACGTATGAGGTAGACGTGCCCTTAACTCATGTTGTTTTGAGGTCTGTTGGTTATGCTCAACCTGGTTTAGTTTATCTATGGAGGTGGATTATGGGGATGTCACCCCTGTGCATGCTATAGCTGTGAGCCATAGGTGAGAGATGGCTACGTAGCAGGTAGACACCAAAGGAGGGAAGCAGCCCTGAAAAGGACTCAGCAAGCCTTCACATGAAATGCTAGTCTTCCTTGAACATCTCGTATACCACTTGGCACACAGTAGGTGTTTAATAAATATTTATTTACTTGAATTGGATTGGATTGAGATTTTGGCATTCATTGTGCTATGAGTCTTCTCAGCTCTAACATTCTGGGTTCTAAGGTCCTGTTAGGATGGGGCAAGAAGGTTTGGAATTCTGAGGATGACTGACAGGAGTGGAGTGGCGGTTTGAAGAGCAAAGGCTAATGGGCTCTGTTCAAAGAAACTTTACAGCTCTAAGTGTCTCTACTGTAAACACTCTTCCAACTATATTCCTTTTCTGTTCCTACTATGTAGCAAGTAGGGCAGTTAGGTGGTGCAGCCTGGCATATTTGAGATATTTTTCAGTTACGTTTAACTCTTTTGTGACCCCATTTGAGTTTGTTTGTTGTTGTTTTTTTGATACTGGAGTGGTTTGCCTTTTCTTTCTCCAGCTCATTTTACAGATGAGGAAACTGAGGGAAACAAGGTAAAGTGACTTGCCCAGGTCACAAAGCTAGTAAGTGACTGAGGCAAATCCAGTTTACTTTTCAAGTAGTCATTGTATCTCATTTGACTTTTTACATGTTTACCTATTAATTTTAAGATTTTGAAATAGTCAGTCTTCACAATAGATCATTTCCAAAACTCTGATAGGTGTCAGATGGCATCTCAGAATCATTTTAATTTGAATTTCTTTAATCAATAGTGATTTGGAACATTTCCTCATATGACTAGCAGTAGTTTTAATTTCTTCATTTAAGAACTGTCTTTTCATATACTTTGGCCATTTATTGATTGGGGAAGGCTTTGTATAAATTTGGGTCAGTTCTCTATGTATTTGAGAAATGAGACTTTTGTCAAAGAACCTTGCTATAAAACTTTCCCCTGATTTGATGTTTCCCTTCTACTTCTGGTTATATTGGTCTTGTTTGTATAGAAACTGTTCAATTTGATCTAATCAAAATTATCCATTTAATTTTTCATTGTGTTCTCTATGTCTTGTTTGGTCATAAATTCTTCCCTTTAGCTGTAAGTTTGACAAGCAAACTTTTCCATATTCCCACAAATTGTAAGAAATTTGTCACATTTATAAATAAAACACAGCATTTGAAAGTTACTCAAGAAGTCATATACTTGAGAAGTCTTTGGAATTAAGAAAAGCAAGGTAGCTAAATGAAATCTCACATTTAGTTGGATGAGGAAATAATGGGAACATCTAGCTTTTTTAAATTTAAAATTTTACTATTTTTTTTGTCAATTACATGTAATAACAATTTTCTACATAAGTTTTCTAAAGTTCTATGATCCAAATTGTCTCTCCTCCTTCCTTCTTTCCCCACTCCCAGACCTGGCAAGCAATTTGATCTGGGTTATACATGTATTACCAGGCAAAATAGATTTCCATATTGTTCATTTTTGTAAGTGAATAATCATATAACCCCCCCCCCCAAAAAAAAGTGAAAAATAGGATGCTTTCATCTGCCTTCCAACTCCAATAGTTCTTTTTTCTGGACATGGATAGCATTCTTTATCTTAAGTCCCTCAAAATTGTTTTGGATTGTTGGATTGCTGTGACTAGCAGTCTATCATGTTTGATTGTTCCACAATATTGCCGTTGTTGTTTATACTCTTCTCCTATTTCTGCTTATTTCACTCTGCATCAGTTCATGTAGGTCTTTTCAGGTCTTTAAAAAAATATATTTATTTATTTATTTTAAAAATATTTTTCCATGATTCATTTTCTTTCCCTCCCTCTTTTCCTCTCCCCTCCCAGAGCCAACAAGCAAATGTTATCACTTGATATCTATTTCTATATTATTCATTTTTGCTATAGAGCAATCTTTTGAAGTCAAAACCCCAAATCATATACCCATGTATACATGTGATAAGATATGTCATATGTTTTTCTTCTGTATACATTGCTTTCTAGCCCTTTGGTCATAGTTCCAAATTGCCCTCCAAAATGGTTGGATCATTTTACACCAACATCTATCTTTTTACAGAGTGCAATAGAAGCCAATTTTACTCATCATGCATGTATTCTGGGAAAATTCCAAGCCACCATTTCTCTTGCATATGTCAATTATGACACAATTCAAATGCTCTTTCAAATCTTAGAAGTAGTTAGATTGTATAGAGGATAGAGGGCTAAATCTAGAGTTAGGATGTGCCTGAATTTAAATTTGGCTTCTGACTCTTCTTAGCTGTGTGACCCTGGCCCAGTCACTTAACCCAATTTTCCTCAGTTTCCTTATCTTTAAAGTGATTCCCTTGTAACACTAGCAGCCTGGTTCTCATTTCCATGGCCACCTTCAGTTTCCTGAGGTGCATCCTCATTTTGCCCATTGTCTTTGCCCATAACTAGATCTAAACCCTTTTCCTTAACGAGTTGTTCAAACACTGCCTTGATCATTTTGTCCAAGTTGTTGTCAATGGCCATAACCTTCTCTGCCTTCAGGGGAATCGTGAATCTGTAAAGTTTCCTCACTTGGGTTAAAGTCTGCAACACAGCCATGAATAGTACCTATACTTGTGCCAGGACTTGCCAGAACTAAATCATGTTGAAAAGGTCACTGTAACATAGTCACTGTCAAGTCTCCTATATAATCCACTCTCTCCACTGCCATTTGAGTCAATTTGCTATAAAGAATATGGTAAACCCCGAAACATGCGACGCCTGCCCAAACCACCACATCAAAAACTACCTGTTTGAACATCTTTACGGTCTTTCCTGCCTGTGGGATTTCTGGGTATTGTCAGACTACTGGGGAGCCAATTGTAATAAAGATGTCAACTGAGAGAAACTTACTGCTTGAAATGAAGAGGATAAACTGAGGGGAACCTGTTTCTTCAGCAATGACTGTTGTTCAGAGACAAAGTCCAAAAGCCAAGTTAGCCTCACAAAATGTCTTTCAGCCAGCTTCAAACCTCCAGGGAGAGAGAGTGTGTCCTCCAGTCAGAGAAAAAGTCCACAAGCCAAGTTTCTCCTCTCAGAGTGTGGCCAGCAAACCCCAAACTGCCCCTCCTGGGGACATTCCATTGGAACCCTGGCTTTTGCATCTTGGTCCACAAGTCCTGCAAAACCTCTCTCTCTCATGTCTCTATCACAGTAGTTAGATGACTTAGTGGAAAGAGCCAAGTCTGAAGATGGGAGGTCCTGAGTTCAAATCTGACCCAGAAATGTCCTAGTAGTATGACTCTGGGCAAGTCACTTAACCTCAATTGCCCATCTCTTATTACTTTTCTGTCTCAGGACCAATACTTGATTCTAAAATACAAGGTAACAGTTAAAAAAAAAAAGAAGCCTTGGGTTTGAGCCTCAGCTCTGTCCCTTCTTGGTGGCCTTTACTCCTCTGAGCCTCAGTTTCTTCATTTGAAAATGGGGTTGTTTCTTTTTTTCTTACTGCAAAAGGACAAGATAGCTAAAGCACATTGTAAATATCAAAGATCACTGTCATTCCTATTTAATTCCCACCACATCCTCTATGGTCTTTACGTGAACACTTGTCTATTAATGGGAAAACAGCAGCTGAAAGCAAACAGTCTTGGACCAAGGGCAGAAAGGTCCTAGTGCATCTGATCTATTCTGGTGGCTTCAGGTGTGAAGTGAGGAGGACCCTAGGGCCCTGAGGTCCCATGGCAATGTACAGAGAGAACTGAGAAAGCTCTGCAGAAACCATTGAGGGCTCCCCATGTGGCTCTGAGCCAAAGACCTGATGATGTTCTTCAATGGTCTAATGTGACTGGGAGTTATGAAAGTCATGGAACCATTAGACTGTGGATCCCAAACACTGTTTAATCTAGCCCTTTTTAAGAAAGTTTTTTGTAGAATTTGTGATAAAGCTGAGCCTCAAAAACCCAGGTGTCTTGGCTTCCAGTCTAGTGTACTCTCCCCATATAGCATCTTGTCCTTGAGCCAATTTTTGGTTGTCATTCAGGGCTGTCACCCATCTCGAACAAATTGTCATGGTTTACCTTAGATCAGTGGCGCTGAACCTGGAATCCTTATACTGCCATAAATTAAGAGTAGTGTGTGGATTTGGATAGGAAAAAAATTCCTGTCCGTTATTTTCTGCATTGAAAACAATTTTTCTTAGATGGGGTCCATAGGCTTCACTGCACTGCTCCCGGCGCCCATGGCACATAAAAGGCTAAGAAACCCGAAGTCAAACAAAAATGCTTGGACTTTCTGAATCCTTTATGAGTCTATGGAAAGCGGAGGTCAACCCGAGGGAAATCCAGAAGATTCTGAAGATTGCTGGGCTCAAAACTTGGCTACTCTCAGCAATGCAATGATCTGGGGACACGTCTGAAAGACTTCTGAGAAAGAACTGTTGGAGTCATCTTTCACATAAGGGTATTTACGGTTTTATTTTGGAGTTTTCTTTATTGATGAGTGTACTCTTACAACAATGACCAAAAACTGTGTTTTGTATGACAATAAAAACAAAATTTTAAAAAATAAAATAAAAGAATAATTTGTGAACACACACACACACATTGCTGGGCTCAGCAGGCAGGGAAACTCAGGGTGGCTCTGCTGAATATGGGGTATAATAAACTAGGTATGGATACAAGAGAGATCCTCATCTGAGATTGTACAATAGACCTAGTGACCCCCAAATGCAAGGGGAGGTAACTTACCATACAGTGGTGGTGTTCTTATTCATTTGCACCCTCCATGGTTTGGAAGCATAGATGCCCTCTCCATTGATCTTCAACCAGCTTCCCACAGAACGGAGTCTTTCCTCAAAGATGGGGGGAATGATTCCATCTTTTGTGGGCCCAACGTTAATGAGATAGTTGCCTCCATAGGCCACGACTTCAATTAATTCCTGTAAAGAAGAAAGAAATAATGAAGTATCTCATCTATTAACAGTAGTGCGGAATGTAAAATCTATAACATGCTTGTAATCTTAGAGAAAGATATGGTTGAAGGAAGGAGTGAGGGAGGGGGAGAATTTGACTCAAATTAAAAAAACCCAGAGGTCAAAAAAATGTTTTCCCATGTAATTGAGGGGAAAAATTATTAAAAAACAAAGTAGTGCTGCACACATTGCTCAGAAATTCACAAATGTAGGGGGCAGCTGAGTGGCTCAGTGGATTGAGAGTCAGACCCAGAGATGGGAGGTCCTGGGTTCAAATCTGGCCTCAGATGCTTCCTAGGTATGTGACTGGGCAAGTCACTTAACTAACCCCCATTGCCTAGCCCATACCACTCTTCTGCCTTAGAACCAATACCCAGTATTGATTCTAAGATGGAAGGTAAGGTTTTTTATGAAAAAAAAAATCACAAATGTTAAAAAAAAAAACCCAATTGCCCTATACCCTAAGGCACATTCTCTGTTTTTTAGGCCATTACAGACCAAGGAGGTCAGAATTACATAGCAAACCTCAAATATCAGATCTAAAAGGGTCCTTAGAACTCAGGATCTCAGATTTGGAAGGGTCCTTAGAACATAGAACTTTTAGATTTCAAGCAAGTCAATTAAATATTTTGGAAATTTCCTACTGTGTGCCAAGTATTCTGTTCCAATGGTAATAACAAGAAGTAAAAAGAATGCCACAATCCCTACTCAAAAAGAGTTATCATTATAATGGGGAAGATATGTAATACATTCATCTAAATAACTCATTGAAAATGAATGAATAAGAATATATTCAGAGTATTTTGGAAGGGAAGGCACAGGAGGTTTCATGGAGAAGATAATATCAGAGATGGGAAGAAGACTTGAACTCAGAATAGCAGCATAGGAAGAGTCCTGAGACTTCAGAATTTCAGTTAGAAGGACCCTTGGAATGAAGAATGCTAGAACAGGAAGAGTACTTAGAACTCACAATGTCAGAGCTAAGTAAAAGACTCTTTCAATACAAAAAGTCAGAGTCAGAAGCTAGCTCAGAGATAAGCTAGTCCAGTCTTCTTTGTATAGATAAGAAGAGATCACATAGCTAAGACCAGAACCTCAGTCTTCTGACATCCATTGCCTTCCAACTACATCCTCTTTTTCCTCACAATGGTTCAGGAGACCAAACCAAAGTAGCTCTTACCGAAACAATTTCCACAAAAGTCCTGACTTCATTGCTCTTCATATTTCTCCGATACGCCCAGGCATTTGTATCAAGGGAGGTGTACATCTCCCACTTGAGTTTTGGAAGAGTGTCTGGGTGTAATGGTCATGACAGGTAAGGTAACCCCCACATTTGCATGGATCATCTTTGCCCCATTGATCATTAACCACGATTTCATCCTAAATGGTGAAGGATAGAAGAGTTGGATCACGGGGGTGGAGCCATATGAATTCCTGTGGCTACAGAATCTAGCTCTAAAAGCAAATCTACTCAGCTTTCTTAGTTGATTTTGAAACTTAAGAATTTATTCTGCTAAATAAAGCTAAACACGCTCTATTCTTTCCATTGGTCTTCATATGACAGGGATGCACAATCCTTCACCATCCTAGTTCTCTTCCTCTTGACATACTCTAACTTATCTTTGTTCTTCTTAAGCTATGATGCCCAAAACTGAACATCATCCTCCAGGTAAGATCTGAAGAGGACCATACAGTGCAACTCTTACCTCCCTATTCCTAGAAGCTTGCCTCTCTTAATGCAGTTCAAGATCCCATTAATTTTGGATTTATTTTGCTGCAGACTCAAGTGAAGCCTCCACTCCACTGAAGTCCCAGATACTTTTCAGAGCAATTATTGTCTCTTCATTCCTCCTCCCATCTTACTGTGTCAAGGAAGTTTATCCCCTCCCCCTCATGAGTAACTTTACATGTCTATCAAACATTCCTGACATACCACAGTTGCGCCAGGGTTGCATTGGTGTATGTTCTGTACATCAATAAAGGTTAAGGTTTGGGGAAGAATTGAGGGAGACCAACAAGAGGACCATGAGAGAACCACGAGGAGAAGAGACAGTACAGGCAGGTGAGGAGGACTGAGGAAGAGACTGGCAGGCAAGGCACCATGCAGTCAGATTACTTATAGGAACATTATCTACCCTTCCAATAAACTTTATAAAAAAATAAATATGGGTAGAAATAGAAATATTATTTCTAATGATTACATTACATTGGTGAAGTTGGAATTTTGTACCCAAAAGAAGACTTGATATTGTAAACCTTAAAATTTCTTAGACTTATAAATGTTGGAAATTTCACCATTGGGAAATTTCATACTTGGAAAATTTCTTAGTGATAGTCTATTGGAATGTGAACCCCATTGGCATGGGAGGTTCCTCCTCCTACCTTCTTAAGATTACTTTAGGACAGAAACCTTTTGCTGAACAATGGAAAGGGCTTTGACCTATGCTTAAGCACAGAACAGGAATTTCTTTGAGTCATGATTGATTTTAGAATTGATACAATGGAGATACTTGGAATGACAGAACCAAGTCTTGGAAATTGCAATCTCCACCCTACTCAGTCCTAACAGGATTTAGGAAGGGCTGCAGCATAGATCAAAATTTAATTATTCCAATCTCTACCCTACTCAGGGTAACAGGATTTAGGAAGGGCTGTAGCAAAAGATCAAGATTTAATTATTTGAGAATATGACCTCCAACAGACATGTGCAAAGCCACAGACCTCTGGGCGGTCCTGGGTTAAGCTAGAGCCACCATTGGCACAGGGAAAATGATGGACAGTGATTGGTAGATGTGAGAACTGAGGGGAGGGAACTTGGATGGTTTCCTTAAAGAGAGAGGGGTCTGAGGACTAAGGGGGGTTGGTTGGAGAGTTTTGGCTCTGAGTGGTTGGAGAGGTTCTCTGAGAAGCTTGCTCTGAAGGAAGCTGGAGGTGGGGGCCTCTGAGACTGTTTTTCCATTTTGGTCACGTGAGTAATAGGGACTGATCTCCTTTCTTTGCCCCAGCTATCTAAGGGCTTGGGCCTTTTGGCCCAGCCTAAACAGAAGGGGTATTTAAGCCCTATTCCCTTCTCTCCCCTTTCTCTCTCTCTCTCTCTCTCTCTCTCTCTCTCTCTCTCTCTCTCTCTCTCTCTCTCTCTCTCTCATTCCTTTCTTCCTCCTGTTTGTAATTAAACTCTATAAAAGGCTGACGGCTGACTTGAGTTTTCATTTAGGAATTACATAGCTGAATTCCTTGGCGACCTTAAATTAATATATATCAGTCTTTTAAAGTGATATCCTTGTCACAATATTCATCCCATTAATTATATCTCATTAGATTCAGCCCAGGGTTCTAGTCTTATCAAGATCCTTTTGGATCTGGTCATCCAGAGTGTGAGCTATCTTTCCCCGGTTTCTCCTAGAAGTATTAGTACCCATCTTATGCATGGGTCATATATATTATCTTGCATTATAGTTGTAGGCATGGGTTTATTTCACCTTCTAGATTTCTAGAAGTTCTTTGAGTTCTTTAAGTTCTATGAAGGCAAACAATGTGTTTTATTAATACACTACTGATCAAATTGCCTACAGGTAGCTAGGTGGCATGATGGATAGAGTACTGGGTCTGGAGACAAGAAGGCCTGAGTTCAAATTCAGCCTTACCTGTGTGACCCTGGGCAAGTCATTTAACCTCAGTTGCCTAGTCTTTACTGCTCTTCTGCCTTAGAATCAGTATTTAGTATCTATTCTAAGACAGAAAGTAAAAAATATTTTTAAAAATCACTGATTGAAAAGAAATGAAATTTACATGACTAATTTGTGGCACATTCAGTGACCCTGTCCCAGACTTAAAGGACAGATATGAATGTCACCTAAGACCACATACTGGTGAACAGTTATTTTCAACATCTGCCAAGGACCATATGAATATACAAGAACGTGAATTTCTTACTCTTCTAAGTCTAATGAAATATCCCCACAGTAACAAGTTGAATCCTGCTTTCTTGTAAACCTTCCTCATTTCTCCATCCAGAATTTTCTCTCCTGACAAATCAGGGAGGGGAAGGAAGGATGCACTTGGCTTCAGGCTCTGGCTCCCCC